>NW_024038707.1:395000-980000 GCF_016077235.1 Cyprinodon tularosa
TAAACTGAAATAACATTTAAAAATCAGTTAACACTTTTTTTTTCCCAGTGGCCCTAATCCTCTTCTGTAGATGTGTTTTCAAAGTGTTCCTTTAATCTTTTTGAGCAGTGAATACACACACACACACGTGTCATAATATCCTTGTGGGGACCTTCCAGTGACTTCCATTCATTTCCCACTAATTTATATGGCCTAACCATTACACTTGCCCTAACCCTAGCCATTACCGACACATACCTATCCCTAAACCTAACCTAAACTCAATTCACACCTTAGTCCTAAACCTAACCCCCACCCCAAGAGGAGAAACTTTCCTTATGGGGACCAGTTGTTGGTCCCCATAAGTACCTATGAGTCCCCAAAATGTTGCATATTCCTAGGAAATTGTCCCCACCAGGTATTAAAGACATGGCCACACACAATATATATTTGATTTTATTTATTTGCTCAGGCTACTCGTAAGCCCACAGACCGCCACATGTTGAAAAGGCATTATTATTGACATTACTGTTTATAGTAGAAATTTTACGCATTCAGTAATAAAATGTCACAGGGGATGGTATGGGGGGATGATTATTACGATTTTTTTAAGAAGGGGGGGATGCCATCCCCCCCTCAACTTGAGTACTTTATATATACACACACTGTATATATATGACCAGCACAGCTATGTTATTTTGCATTTTTATTAAATTCAAGAAGAAAAGCAATCAACCACACCGCCCTCAATCTGAGCTCATTTTGTGTAACAGAAAAGCCTCATGATTTGATGCTGATGGAGTAAAAGGTTTAATATTAAGTATATTACTTAACTTCACGATTCTCAACAATTCTCATTTTGATGGAGGGGATAACGGCGCAAGAGTTTTCATGAAATATTGACTTTTTTTCTCGTGATATGACGAGTTTAATCACGTTATTTTAAGCTGTTTTCTTAACGGCAGGAGATTGATGGAAAAGTTTGCACAGCAACTGATTGTATCTATAGTAAAGAGCTCCTGAGGTTGGGAGGAATTTAGTCCATCCTAATCTTTGGACAAAACGCGAGGACTAAAAGATTTCTTTGAATCTGAATCTTCATTTGGTTGATAATTATTTAGGATCAGTTGTATGTCTAATTTAAGTATATAGAGATGAGTGTTGACATTTTACTGGCGGCTCTCTACTGCCCCCTCTTGGTTATTTTAAGGTACTTTTTGTCACAGAAATCCTCTGAAAATCTTTGTAGTTTAATATAAATACCCTGTAGATGAGCAGCTTGAAATACAGGAGGCCTGAAAAGAAAAACATTACGAGACAAAAACGACGTCATCCCTTTGCAGTTGATTTATTTCAAGCACTTTTAATAGGAGAGAATAAAGGAAGATGTCACAGCAGACAGAAGCAGCAGCAGCTGTGTGACACCTATTAGTTGATTGGGGAACACTTTCATTTGAATTCTCACACACTGAATGAAATTCTCTGTGAACAGATACAAAAGGAGACACGTAAGCCTAAAATGGTTGAGAAAAAAAACAAAAACGGTCTCAAACAGCTGAACATGAATTGGATTTCACCTAAACTACCATCACAACATATTTCCACCCTGAAACACAGTGAAGAAATAAAAAGCTGAATTTAATCGTGAACCATTAGGTCCAGTTTCTCCCATTAATCATTTCATTTATTCCTCCTTTACTCAGTATTCATATCGGTGAAGGTTGGACTAAATTATTGCAAACTTGCTGCATAAAAAAAAAAAAAAAAAGTGTTATAATTCTAGGAAAAAAAACAAAAATTATTTATTTAAAATAAAATTTCTGATTAAAAACTCAAGGCCCAACCTTTAAAAAAAAGAAAAGAAAAAAAAGAGAAATTAAAGTCAAACAGATTGCTCTCATTTGACTCCTTTTACTTTCAAAAAAGGCCACGAGACACCACAGTGACACAGCTGCTCTAAGGTCCACCATAACGTACGGCTCGGGTTATCGTTAGCATTAAAACAAGACGGTTCCTTATCAAAATGTACAAGTTTCCCCGTTCCTTCATCCACCTGTTGAATTCTAGCATTTTAAAACACAGAAACCTGCTAAAATGTAAACAGTTCTTCATAAAACACATGAAAATGAAACAAAACCAAGAAAAGACGGCAGAGCTGTGATGTATGGAGAGAAATTTGTTCCAATATTTTTGAACGCAAAGAGAAAATTTCATGAAAAGTAATTTGAACAAACTAGGTTTCAAAAATAGGACTGAAGAATGTCTTAGTCAAAAAAAGTACTTGAGAATGATTTTTAACGTATATGTAAACATTCTACTAAGTTTGCTTTCTCAGATTTGATTTTTCAAATAAATTTTCATTTTTTATTAATTTTCAATTGTTTAAAAAGGGTTAGGGTCAATATTTTTTTATTAAATATTCAAAATAATTTTTTGTAATTAATAAAAAAAAAATCTAATTTCTTTTAAGATTTTCTTTCACAAAAAATTATTGTAAAAAAAAATAATAATAAATGTATGGAGGCAGTTGTGTAGACTAATATTTATCGGGCCACTTCGAGATTTATCTGTAAAATTGGACTTGAAAATTTTGTCAAAATGAGTCTCTTAGAACAATAAAAAAAAAAGAAAAAAAATTTGAAAAAAGGATGCAAATGTGGAAAAAGAAAATGGTATAAAACAAATTTCAAAATTAAATTAAAAAAGCAAACTTTTAAATGTTAAACAAAAGTTTTAACATTAAAAATCACTCTGTAAACCTTAACATTTCCATTTTTGAAAAATATTTTCTTCAAATTTTTAATTTTTTGTTGTGTTCAGAAATATTGGAGCAACTTTCCCTCCATACCTTTGCTTGTTGCGTTGATGCATGAGAAGCAGACTGGAAGCATTAACAGTTCCCACGCCATCCTGTCTTTCCTGCAGGAGTTTCAGCTCTGACGGCAGGAGGAGGAGGAGGAGGAGGAGGAGTTCCTCTTTTGGGCTTAAAACCCAGCGAGTGATGCGGAGCACCGATTCATACACGGTGTCCAGGACTAACGGCCACAGTCGAACACAGAATATATTTGTTGGGAAGTACTATGTCAAACTACTCTGTCCCATTTTTTCCGTCTGAAGCATCACAGGTCTTAAAAAAAAAAAAAGAAAAAAGCCTAAAAGGCCATAAATATCAGTTCCTGCAAATGAACTAAAATATTTACAGACTACTTCTGGCGCCACAGTGATCTGAGGAGAGGAGGTAAAGAGCTGAGGATGATGACGACTTCAGGATGATGTTTCTCCTTCTGGATTCATGCGTCGTTTGTTGGATCTAAAGCCCTTCTTTTCCTTTACACTTCGCTTTGGGCTGAGCGGCGCTCTGAGCGGCGCTCTGAGCTCCGCCTTCTTCTGGCCTCCTGCTGGGTTCGGGCTGGGAGGGGTTGATCCAGGACACCCTGGACGCCTCCGGCTTCGCCGTCTCCTCCAGGTCGAAGTTCAGCTGCTGCACGGCACCCTGCTTCTTGAACGACTCCCTGCGCTCCGACAGAGCCAGCTTCCTCACCGCCTCCTTCGGGTGGCCGCCGCGGTGCTGAGGAGAGCCCGACGCCCGCTGGTGGTTGCCGCCGCCGCCTACGGGGTCGTGGGTTTCTTTCTGCCCCCCGAGGCTCAGCCCCTGGCGACCGTGCTCCCCCACACAGACGAACCTGGTGCCGGCGTCTCCCTCCTCGTCCTCCAGTCCCTCCCCCTCAGACAGCGGCATCTCCATGGTGTGCCGGCGGGTGTTGTACGCCTTCCTGTCGCCGTGGTAACTCCCCTTACCCGTTTTGTCTCCAGTCAGCTTCTCCGCTGACTGTACCCTCTTGAGCAAGGGCGAGCGCGGCGGCTCTACGCTGCGGGGGCGCACCGAGTGACGGGCGACGGTGGGAGGGGACGACGTCTTCCCGTGGAAGCCCTGCAGGGATTTAGGGTGATTCTGGAGACAGGAAGGGGAGCACTGAGGGGACGGGGGCTGCGGCGGAGGGATACAGGCCAGAGGGGACGGAGGGATGCTGCTGGTGGACTTGCAGCGCCCTGCCTTGGCGTAACGGCCGTGGACGTGGAGGGAGCTGGGACGAGCCTGCGGTACCGGAGAGTTGGGAGAACTGGAGCAAGGAGACGAACTAGAATCTGATGGATGAGGAGAAACAGGAAAGGAGGTGAGATTTAGTGGAAACGTTTCCTTCTCGCCGATGAAGAAAGACTCCCACCTCCAGAGTGGTCCGGCGCGGGGGAGCGACACGGCGTGGACGGCCCGGGGGACAGGCTGTGTGTGGGGGAACCGGAGAGGCTGTCGCTGGACGACTGCGGGAAGCCAGAGGAGAAGCTACGGCTGTTCTGCATCGGGGGGGGAGCCGTATGCTTGGACAGCTTCTTAATGATGCGACGTCTGGTGCTGAAAAAACAAAACAATGTCGTGATTAAATCATTCCCAACGCTTCCCGAATCCATCTGTTAGTTCCCTCTTCCAGGTATTGATTTAGCAGAGATGAGCTTCATCATCGCTGTGCGACCCGACGCTCTGATGCGATCTACCTGCTCACACTGTACGTCTAAAAACCACATCAGATTCAGCTCCGCAGTGAGATGGCGCTACTCAGACTCATCTATCCGCAAGTTTTAAGACGACACTTAGGAACAATTTGCATGTTTTCTAAGCCAAAACAAGGCTTTGTTTTTGGTCTACTCTATAAAACCTGGAACTCAACACTATTTCTGACATTTTAAATTAAAAAGCTTCCTTGATTGGAAGAGAAATGTCTTCAAACTTGGAAACAAATTCCAGTGTATTGTTTTTTTTGGAATGACTGAGGATCTTCACCAGCACTTTGACAAACTTCTTAAATCAGGAAAAGGTTTTGAAAAGAACTTTGCTGCTTTCCTAGATTTTATTTATTATTTATTTTTATTCATTTTATTTTTTCTCCCTGTCAAGTTGATTTCTTTGAATTGCCAGGGTCCTACAGCATAAGGAAAGTTAAATTCAAGACTTTTAGAGACTTTTTAATGCCACTTGAAATAAAAATTTAAGACCAAATTCACAAGAAACACAAGAAAAACCTGCTTGCATCAACTTAACCCAAAGGTTTATTTTAACATAAACCACTGCACTAATGTTTCAAATTTTGAAAAGCTTCCCATACAGGAAGAAAGCTAAAAACACACAAATGACAGATATATTTTAACATTTATTTAACTGAATTCACAAACTTTGTTTTAGCAGGGAACAAAACAAATCAGTTTTAAAGCCACAACATAACCAGTGCTAAGTCTTTTTTGCAGCTATTTTTCTTTGTATGGTTTTCTTAGTATGTTTGATTTGGTGATAAGTGGAGGCGTTGCAGAGACAAGGGTGGAACTAAACTGAGAAATACCGGCTGTTTCTCCGTAACTCCATTTTGACGCTTTGTGTTTCGTGCTCCGCATGTGCGACTCCACTGCCTTAATTCCCATCGTTCTGAGCTTGAATGACTTCTTGCACTAAATCCACTGAGCCTCATGTATGTTCCCTGGTTTTAGCCATGGAGGAAACTCTTGGCTGGAGCCAATTTTGGTTACATTTACACTTGCTCATATTTTCCAGACAAAATGTTAATGGCGCATCTCCCAAATGTCCCGGCCGCTTTTATTGGTTCTGCTATCGGGACGGAACCAATAATGGTGAGCCGTTATTTAAAAAATAAAAAAAATTTTCAAGTTTCATTTAGATTACAAAAATAAATCGTAATAAAAATAATCCTATTTATGATTTTTTTATTTTTTTTATTATGACCAACGAAAGACTGATTTAAGACATTTTAATACCAATTAAGGCCTCAGTTTTGTTTTGAAGAATTCAATGCCTTTTAAGACTTTTTAAGGACCCTGCAAAAAATAGCTGCAGAAAAGACTTAGCACTGGTTATGTTGGGGTTTTAAAGCTGATTTGTTTTGTTCCCTGCTAAAACAAAGTTTGTCAATTTCAGCTAAATAATTGTTAAAATATATCTGTCATTTGTGTGTTTTTAGCTTTCTTCCTGTATGGGAAGCTTTTCAACATTTGAAACATTAGTGCAGCGGTTTATGTTAAAATAAACCTTTGGGTTAAGTTGTTGCAAGCAGGTTTTTCTTGTGTTTCTTGTGAATTTGGTCTTAAATTTTTATTTCAAGTGGCAAAAAAAAGTCTTAAAAAGTCTTGAATTTAACTTTCCTTATGCTTTTGCGGGCAAAATTCTATCAATTATTGCAATATTTCTTTAGACAATATGTGTATCTTTTCATAAAAACAGTATCAATATTTTATTAGATATGTCAGGAAATTCTGAGCACTCTCAAAATATCTCGACATACTCGCCGTATGTCAACGTGTGCCGCCGTGTTTCAGCGTACTCATAACTTTCAGAAAACACGGCCATAATTTTGCCAGCGTTTTTGCCAGATTTTTGGTCAGGCACACGCTGGTCTAAATCGTAAAGGTGTGACAGGGGCTTTAGGGAGAGTTTAGGATAAAAATAATGGTCCTTATAACAAGCTAGACTGTTTCTCTGGGATTATTTCTAACGTTGTTTCCAACTGCCTTGAATTGTTTGGGTAACAGTATGTGGAGACGTTCATAGCCTTCCTGCAGGGTTTAAACTAGTGAGATAAACTCTGTTCAGCAGGGCTGGATTTTACGCCAAGATGTTATTTTTCTTTGCAGTGAAAATAAAGTGGCGACTGAGTGAAATCCATGGATCTCCATTTATTTAACTGGACTTTACAGCTGAATACTTTTTTTTCCCGCAGCACCAGCCGCCATGCAGAGCCAACCCACCTCTCCTGACCGTCCTTCTTCTTGCTCTTCTTGCTGCGTCTGACCATCTTGGCCCTGTAGCTGGCCCTCCTGGCGGGGCCCACCTTGATGGACGTGTTCTCCAGCGCCGTTGTTTGCAGGGTCACCTTGTTGCCGCTCTGTGGGAAACATTTCAGCCAGTAGTTGGTGTGAAACAGACAAGCCTTTGTTTCATATTTTACTTACGTTTGTTTTTGAATCCATTTATCCTGATTTGAAGAAAATTTCTAACATTGTTCCGTTGACTAAAAACTCTGATAAACTCAGAACACCTAGAAGTATCTAAATGATTTATAGTTAAAGGAATGCTGAATCTGTTTAAACACAAGACTCTTAATCATTTAATATAAATTAAATAAACGGATCAGAATATTCAGCTTTTAGTCTTAGCTAACGGTAAATATGTAATAAAAAAACTGGTTAATATTTAACGGTTTCTGCTCAGTTTGTGCTCAAAGAATCGAATATTGATCAGAAAAGGTTCTAATCGTTCAATCCTCCTATAATCATTCTATTCATTTATTTTTGATTCATAGTTTCTATGCTCGTCGAAAGATGGAGGCTGACGAATAACAGCGAAGAAGTTGCTGTGGCAACCGTCTGTTTGTGCAGCAGTAAGTGTGGCTAAATTTAGTCAATGAAATTATCTGTCAGCTTCCTGCAACACAGGCCAGTATATTATAAAAAGGACGGCGCATGGCCAACATGACTTGTGTTCTCGCCAAGTACGTTCTGGATAAGAACGCAGGAAAGTATGGACTTGGGGAGACCGGGAGCACGCAGAGTAAATGTGGGACAATTGGAACAGAAGCGTACTGATGATGTCACCACACGCTCTGCTGGTCTAGAGCTGCATTTCATCTCCTGTTATTAACAGTCTTTAGATAACAATAAATCATGAGTTTTTCATTTAGTGGGTGAATAATGATTAAAACAGATAAACACAAATCAAATAAACATTTTGCCAAATAAAACAAAAAAACTCCATCATAGCCGGCGGTCCTTCACACACTGCTGCTGCAGAAGGGCTACCGTTAGCCCAGGCTGCAGTTAGCCTTGGCGAACCGCTGGTTGCCATGGTCCTCTCAACATCAGAACTCTTTTTAAAATTTTAATTATGCACTAAATCAGTAAATCGGTATATTGCGACGCGTAAAAGTATAACTTTCTCACCTCAAACTATCTTAAAACGTACTTTTATTGAACAACGGAAACAGAAAAGTGAACTTTTAATTTAATACTCTGAACTCTGTGAGCGCTATTCTGAAGCTGCTGCTGCCGCAGTGCATGCTGGGACAGCTGTCAGTCTGGAGAAAGACAAGTCTGCTGGGATGCAAGCTGGGTAAAGAGGGAGGGGCTAGAACAACATCCAGGGACTTTGTCCGTTCTCTGTCCTCTTGTTCTTGTGAATTGGAATAGTACTATGGCTGTAGCTGAGGACGTTTCACGAGCAAATGAGAACGCACAGATTGAGAAATGGCCGCTGACCCGGGAACCCACCCGCTGTAGCTAGCAGATCTGCTTGGGTCTTGTGCAAGCTAGTGAGGTTATGCTATGATGGGCTGAACGTTGCCACAGACAGTGTGGCGAGTCGGGAACATCTTTAGCGTTAGCGTGTCTGTCGACCGAGGAATATTTAACTGATTGATAAAGATGAAAAAATCTGTTCATGGTGAACAAAGTAACTGCAAGACCACAATATAAAGGGGAAGAGGTGTGTAGTGCTGTGGCTAGCTGTGCTCAGTAGCTAACAGGTTAGCCTCTTTTAGCTGGCTCAGTTAGCCATATTAAGCTAAAATACTTTTAACTTAGTAAACATCAACCGTTTGTCGTTGGGTTCAGTTCTGTTCCCAGATCAATGAGCTGTGTTATTACAGGATCAACACCAACATGTGTGGAAATGGGCGCCTATAGTCGTACCTTTAGCAGAAGCTCCACCACCTCGGTGTGGACCAGACCCTGGACGGACTCCCCGTTGACGTGGGTGATGAGGTCGCCGGCCCTCAGCCCCGCCTCGCGTGCCGGACTGCCGTCCTCAACAGACTGAACCCAAACAGAACAAAAGGAGGTTCAGGTTTGACCGTCCACCTTCAGGGAGGAACTTCACATTCTAGATTCACATCACAGGTCGGAAATAATAATAGAACATCATCCACTCTGGTTTTGTTTGCTTGTTAGAAGAACATCAGATGTTCATTTCCTTCTCGTTACCGTTTTAGTTTCAGGAGGAGGAAAGGGTGATGAGGTGTGTGTTTGGTGATGCAACAAAGGATTGTGGGTATTAAACTGAAGCAGAGGGACAAATTCTTTAAAGGGTAGGGAGGTAGATAATAACAGGTTATATTGGCAATATGCACAGATATAAAACTCCGGGTCAATAACTGATATTTAACATTATTAAAGATCATATTTGTTGAACCAAACACACACAACATGGACCCAATATTATAATACTTAAAGGAATAGTACACCCAAAACATGATTAGCCTTCATTTTCTACTCACCCCCATGCTGAACAACACTCTGGAGTACTTTTTTGATATCTCAAATGCATCTGGAGATCTGGGAGGCTTCTTGCTGTCTGCTGACATTCAAATAATGGAGGTCTATGGCGCCCGAGGCAGAAAGGTCCATAAAAGTCCACAAAAAACGTGTCAATATTCCTCCATACTGTTCGTCCAATGTATTCCAAGTGTCCTGAGTGGGTAGCATCCAGAATTTACTCGAAACGAAGTCATTTAGAATGTTTTAGAGCATAAACAGTAGTGTATAGGATTTCCTGAAAGTGTGTTCACGAGTCTACGGAAACCGCGGCAGACCAAACCAGATGAAAGTGCGCATTCAGCGTCTGCTCTGCCGATAATGCAAGCGTAGAAGAAGAAATGTGCTGTTTACCTGTGCAAAGAAAGAAACAACGAAAGAAAAATGTCTGAGGACTTCAGTGTTGAGGAAGAGCATGAGTTCTTTGCCGAGCTGAATGCGCACTTTCATCTGGTTTGGTCTGCCGCGGTTTCCGCAGACTCGTGAACGCGCTTTTAGGAAATCCTATACACTACTGTTTATGCTCTAAAAACATTCTAAATGACTTCGTTTCGAGTAAATTCAGGATGCTACCCACTCAGGACACTTGGAATACATTGGACGAGCAGTATGGAGGAATATTGACACGTTTTTTGTGGACTTTTATGGACCTTTCTGCCTCGGGCGCCATAGACCTCCATTATTTGAATGTCAGCAGACAGCAAGAAGCCTCCCAGATCTCCAGATGCATTTGAGATATCAAAAAAGTACTCCAGAGTGTTGTTCAGCATGGGGGTGAGTAGAAAATGAAGGCTAATCATGTTTTGGGTGTGCTATTCCTTTAAGGCTAGATGTTTGACTCAATGAACATTAGATAAAAAACACAGATTAAAATATGGGTTTTAGAACGAGTGAAATTTAATGTTTATAGAGTTAATTTTGATATTTGGAAATTCCAGGAAACAGAAATGAAACTTTATCAAACTTTCCAAGAAAAACGTAATAAAAACAATCCACTGGACTTTGTTTCCAAGTTTGAAGACGACACTTAGGAATAATTTGCATGTTTTTAATGCCAAAACAAGGCTTTGTTTTTGGTCCACTCTATAAAACCTGGAACTCAACGCTATTTCTGACATTTTGAATTAAAAAGCTTCCTGGATGGGAAGAGAAAAGTCTTCAAACTTGGAAACAAAGTCCAGTGGATTGTTTTTCTAAATTTTGTGGAATGACAAACTTCTTAAATCAGGAAAAGGTTTTGAAAAGAACTTTGCCGCTTTCCTAGATTTTATTTATCATTTCCTTTTATTTATTAATTTTATTATTTCTCCTTGTTCAGTTGATTTCTTTGAATTGCAATCTTTTCAAATTGTGTTTTTCAAATCACTTTTTTCTTCAAGCCTCATGCACGTGCTCGCTTTCACCAATAAAAATTTTGCTGCCAACGTCCAGCCGACCGATAGAAATCCATTTTCAACCAGAAGTGAAGAGAATGTGGTCTGTAAAATTATTTTAAATGTGTAAAACTCAAATTTTAAAAAAGATAAGAAAAAAAAAGGAAAAAAATCTGAAGTGCTTTAAATGTTAAAAAAAGTGAAAAAAAATGTATTGAATTATTTTTTTCCAAAACATAATATTTGAGAAAAGTTTTTTTTTGACTAACACATTTTTTAAATTGGTACTTCTGGATTGCTTTTATGTTTATTTCCAAAATGTGTTCTTTGCTTTCAACAATGGGACAAAATTCACTCCATAAATTTGACCTCATCAAACCAACCTGAAATAGGACCGGTTCAGGTTTGCTTTGATGCTGCTAACTTCAGATGGGTCTACAGACCACCTACCCAGACCATGTGGTGAACCGTGTAGACGTCGCTGTCTCCCATGTACACCCTGATGGCTCGCAGGGCAAAGCCAAACCTCCTGCCCGAGCTGTGGATGACCACCGGGGGCCTGAGGCAGCTGACGCTGACGGGCAGGTCCCGGCTGGGGGACGAGTCCCGGGACGAGGGGTTGGACGACAGGGACAGAGATGATTTGGGACTCAAAGGAGGAACTGCTGAGTCGTCTGGTGTCAGAAGGCAGGAAGTATTTAGAGTCAAACAATCTGCTCTTATTTGTGCCGTTGAACAAAGCTGCATCTGGGTCTCACCTGGGGTGATGATGAGGGACAGACCGGAGACTGAAGCAGACTTGGGGACGTTGCCAGACGGGGATCTGGGTTTCTCTGGGGTCTCAAGTTGGTGAGCGATCCGCCGGGACGCCCCTCTACGGAACGAGGGCCTGGTTCCCGTGCTGTTGCTGCGCAGTCGGATCCGCCTCAGGTTGGAAACGATCCCGTCTGTAAGCCAGGGTTCAGAGTGAGCGCATGTTCCCCCGCCAAACATGAAGTAACGACGGACGAGCCGCTTTACCTTCCTCCTCAGCGGGGATGGCGAAGCGAGCCGTGACATCCAGGCTCTGGGTGCTGCTCATCACCAGCGGGCCGCTGCCGCCGCGCTCTGGGTGCGACGGGCTGGAGGAGGCACGTGGACGAAGGCTGCGAGAGGGAAAAAAAAAAGACACGTTAAAAATGTATCACTAGCTTTATTTAGACATTTAACCCAGAATGAACCCATCTACAAGATCAATATGTCCTTTTGTAAAGATACTTTTCTTCTCCATGTAAATATCACATATTATTGAGCTTAACCTTTCTTGTTTCTGCTAAACTAGTTTCCTAAAGAGACAGACAGACTTTGAAGTTCTTCCTAAAAACAAGACTTATTTCTCTTTAAAAAGAGCATCGATGGGAATGAGGCATATAAGGCACACACTCGCACATCAACCATCCATCCACGTTCTTCCGCTTTATCCGGGGCCGGGTCTCGGAGGCAGCAGTCTAAGCTGAGATTTCCAGACTTCCCGATCCACTCCAGCGGCTCTGGGGGGGCCCTGAGGTGACACAGGGCCAGCTCAGAGACATAGTCCCTCAAGCGTGTCCTGGTCCTTCCATGAGCCCTTTTCCCAATAGGACAAGCTTGGAACAGCTCCTAAGGGAGGCGACCAGGAGGCATCTGGAACAGACGCCCGAGCCACCTCAGCTGACTCCTTTCAACGTGGAGGAGCAACGACTCCGAGCTCCTCCCGGGTAACTGAGCTCCTAAACCGATCTCGAAGGGTGCGCTCAGCCACCCTGCGAAGGAAACTCATTTCGATCACAAGACCCTTATGGACAGAATCAAACCCAGGACCGTGACGTCGTCTGGTATGGCGAAGCCAAGGCCCCACCCTGGAGCCAGCCCTGGGGTTGGGGCCTGCATGGTGGCTGGGCCATGCCCCCGGGGCCCGGCCGGGTTCAGCCTGAACAGACGACGTGGTTCCACCTTCCTGTGGACCCACCACACGCAGAGGGATCCGTAGGGGTCAGATGCAGAGAGGACCGGGTGGTGGTTGAGGGGGAAAGAAGTAGAAAAGTTGCACTCCACCTATAAAAACCTCATTCACTGAAATAATAATATCCCTGCGTTATAGATTCTTAAAGGCCTCGCATCAAAAAAATACTGCGCAAAATCAGTGCAATGCAATACCTCGGCTCCAGGCGTCCCGCCCCCTCCACAGACACTCCGCTGCTCCTCTCCCATATTGTAGCTGACCGCAGACAGGAGGCCGGCTAGTTTTGTTTTTATGACCGAAATTGCGGAAAACAACTCGTGAAGTTTGACCCGCTAGAAGAGCGAGGTGCGTGAGAACGCTGGGACCCTTTTTCCACCTGGATCTCCGCTCTTTTTGGCCCTCATGTCCCTCCGTCGTCGGACTAAACTCGCCCCCACTTCCTCGCTGCCTCGGCCGTATCTAGACCCACAGTGTGTAGCACAGACCACGCTTCAATATTGAGCATAAATCAAAAATGTCTGCGTCAAGCTCACTGCAACACACTGCTGTAAGAGTATAATCAGGAAGCGCAGTAGGAGGGCAAAATAGGTTTAGCGCCACCGCAGCACGGGAGGAGAATTACGCCCAGGAACAAATGGATAAAAATAGACCGGAGGAAAAAAAAAACATGAATCGATTCTCTTGCGGACGTGTTGATCGGATCGTCGGCTGTTGGATCGATGCATCGATACAAAACGATTATTATTTACACCCCTACTGCTCAGTGGTCCGCGGTGCATGTATGCTCAGACACGTGAAACATTAGAGGGAACACCTGCGCCAACCATTCCTCATACCATGAGTGTCACACAAATAGATCCATCATGCGATCGGTACAAGTTTAAAGTGCAGATGAATAAAATCCTTATTTTTGGTTTTAGGCAGGAAAATTCCTCCATATAAGCAGAAAACCTGCAGGATCAGAACAGGGAGGTTCATTGGGTCCATCAGAAGCTCAGACTCACCTCCCCCTGGGTACATCTGCCTTCTTGTCTCCACCGGCCAAGTTCTTGTATCCGTCTCCCAGTGAAAGGCCTCCCCTGCCGTCCCAACGGTCCTCCTTCTCCTCGCTGTGGCTTCGCTCCGAGGAAGACAGGCTCTGATTGGACGGTGTGGACGTGGACAGGTGTTCTGTGCTGCTGTACACCTACAGATCAGGAAAAGCAAATGCGTCATTTGATGCGTTTAGTCTTCCTTACACAACGAGGAGCCGAATCAGAGCGACGTCCACCTTGCTGAAGCGGTGAGCGACTGAGGAGAACTGTCGGAGCTCCAGGTTGGACTCGTCATCGTTGGTTTCGTCGTCATCGGAACCCAGATGGCAGTAGCGCTCCGACCGTGCTACAGGAGGCAGAGGAGAAGAGAGAAAAAATTGGATTGGGCAACAGCTGATGAGATGTTTCAGAAATAACCGACATACTGTCAAAGTAGCTGGTGTCCTCTTCAGACTCCAGCTGAGGTATGAACTCTGCTTTCTGCCTCAGGAGGCCGTTCCAGTCCAGGCCCAAAAAGAACATGTGACTCTTCACCTCTGTGGTTCCAGCTGTAGACAAAACACATCATTAATGATTCTTTCTGAAACATCTGAACGTAGCATAAACTGTACAACAAATTAACCCTTAAGCATCTTTAATGGTCCATTTTTGACTCCATACTTTTAGACTGGGATTTTTTCTGGGCTCCAGCCTTTAATATACTACTACTGAGAACGAACTACGGAGAACATCAGCCCAGTTCTAAAGTCCTTCCTCAGGCTCCATGTATCTCAGAGAATAGACTTTAAAATACGTGTCTAAGTCTAAAAATCACTGAAAGGCTCAACGCCAAGAAACATTCCAGGCTTATTGTCAGTGGATCAACAGCCAGACCAATCGGGTCTACTGGCTTTAATCAACCCTTCAGAATCAGAACCAAACACGGAGAAAAGCTTTTAGTTTTTATGCTCCACTCATCCGGAATAAAATCCCAGAAAACTGTAAAAACACTAAAGCCCTCAGTTGCTTGAAATTGAGAAAAAGTGATTTGTTTAAATCAGCAGTGGCGGCTGGCCAATAGAGGGCGCTATGGTGCCGCCCCACTCCCAATGACACTGATTAAGAAAAAAAATATTTTTTTTATAATTTTATTTAAATTAAAATGTAAAATATTTCGAAATATATCTGTATATATATATATATATATATATCTGTATATATATATATATATATATATATATATATATATATATATATATATATTTTAGATGTGCAAGATATTTAATTGATATTTAACCTTTAATGACTAGTAAAGCGTAATTCAATATTGACTCGTTAAAAGTTGTACATGTGCAGCAGCTCCTCTGCAATAAAAAAAAAGGTAAGGAGTGACAGGAAGTGTATTTGCTGAGAGAGACAGAGTGCAAGAAATGTCCTTTTTCAGGACCTGGTTTAGCAAGAAGGCTAAGCTAGCAGCATGTAGCTTTATTCTGCTTTCTCTGCCTCCTTTTTTCAAATGTCAGGATCTGAGCCAGCATGGATAAAGATAGCTAGGACGGATTTAAAGCACTTTCTAGAAAAGACAAAGAAGCAGGAACAATCTGGGATTCACATGGAAAATAATATAATATAATATAGTGTACTTTTTCTAGACGTTTGTTAGCTTGCATAGTTGCTTATAAATAAACTACGGAAGAGGATTAGAGCCACTGAAAAAAAAAAGTTAACTGATTTTTAAATATTATTTCAGTTTAATATGGGAAAAAAGTCAGAATTCTGACTTTAATCTCAGAATTTTGGATCTTAATGTAGATGGGCACCATGAAGGAAGAGATGTGGAGCACTCAGCTTCACTGACAAAGATGTGAGTTGTTTGAGAGGGCCAGTGACACATTGGTGGAAAATGACGGAATTAGGCAACTTTTTACGTGCCCGAGGGGTCCCCTCATTAATGGAGGAGCAGGTGATTAAAACAAGAGAGCTAGTCTCTAAAACAGACATGGCTATGGCTTGATGCGAACATGTTTGTTAGCTGTCAGAATTCAGAGAAAAAAGTCAGAATTCAGAGATTAAAATCAGAATTCTGAGATTAAAGTCAGAATTCTGACTTTTTCCCCATACTTAACTGAAATAACATTTTAAAATCAGTTTACTTTTTTTTTTTTTTTCCCCAGTGGCCCTAATCCTCTTTCGTAATAAACACATTCTCAGTAAATAGTTTTTATATATTAAAACCAAAAACTGACTCTGTTATTAAATTGGTACATTATTTTTTTGTAGGTTTTTGACCCAATTTTGGACCTTGCAAAACATTGATTTGTCTCAGAAGGGCAAGAGTTATGCATAAAAAGTAAACCTACGCATTAAATTATTTCTTCTTATTAAATTTTTTCGAAAGATTCTCGCACAACTGGAAAATCGCCCCAAAAATGGCACAGTGTACGCCCGGCTTAAGCCACCACTGTAAAAATCGCATACCACAACTTATTGTTAATGTGCCAGCTACAGTACAAATAAAGGTTTATAAAAACAAAGTTTGTTTTTTGGGAATTAATTGGGGACTAGAAGTCTGTTTTTTCAGTATTATTGTATGACCATGATGGATGAAGGTTTAGGAGTGTTTGTTCTTTCACATATGAGAGTAAATCAGAAATAAGTAAAAGAGGCGACAAAAAAAACTAAAAGGTGAGAAGTTATGGACTAATTAGGAGGGAGGACGATCACCTGGTTAAATGTTCATTTACGGAAAAATAATGTGCGTGTGTGTGTGTGTATATATATATATATATATATATATATATATATATAAACAAAAGATGATGAAAGGTTTCTTCTCTGTCACGCTGCCACTGACCTGTTCCCAGACGCTCCAGAGGGTTCTGTCTCAGCAGTCGGGTGATCAGGTCCTGAGCGTCGGCTGGCAGAGCATCTTCACCTTCAGGCCAGATGATGTCATCTAAAATCAGCAAAGCAAAGACACCGATTGTTGCAGAGAAAGAAAGAAAAAAAAATCCCAGGTATGTATTTTTCCGTTCAAGTAATTCAACTATAAACACATTTGAATCAATGACATACATTGTGTAAATTAAGTACTAAACATGCCACCATTTTTCTCAGTAAATATGTTTCTAGAGGCGCTATTGACGTGACGTTTTCACCAGATGCAACCCATACATACCAATAAATCAAACCATATATGTCCAGAAATTAAGTTATGTGTAATAAAGTGAAATGGGCATGGAAAGACAAGACAGCAGCTGAAATCTCTCAGTATTAGAAAACAATCCTCCTCCTTATCAGTGCAGATTAATATCAGCTGGTTCAGAGCCAAATGACGGCCTTTAAAAAGGCGTCTCTGGTATCACACAAGAAACACCTCACAGTGGGTAAAAGTAAAGCGCTGTATCAAGAATAATAAAGAAAAAAAACTATAGAATTGCTTACAAAAGGATTTCTAAACTTCTGAATGTTCCAATGAGCACTTTTAATGATTTTTTATGACCGGCGGAAACGCTGTTATGTGTAACCAAACATCACTGTCAATAGAAATGAAAAACGACTCACCGTTTACCACCTGACCAAAGAGCTGCTCTGGAGTGTCTCCAAAGAAAGGCACACAGCCCACCAGAAACTCGTACAGGATGATCCCCATGGCCCACCAGTCCACTGGTTTGCCATAACCCTGCCTCAAGATGACCTCAGGAGCGATATACTCTGGAGTGCCGCACACCTGCAGAGGACAACAGAGGAGGGAGGGGGAGGTGAGCTCAGTTTGAGAACCGAGGCCCAAACCCTGAGAGGACGAGGCACCCGACCTGTTTGTCTATAAACTCCCTGGTGTCCTTTTCGATGTGTCCTTCGTACAAGTTGGTCGTCATGTTCATCAGACCGATCTTCGACAGCCCGAAGTCCGTCAGCTTAATGTGACCCATGGAGGTGATCAACAAACTACCAGGAGAGGGAGGAAGACGGCGTGAAGAGAGAAGTACGGGAATGAATGTTTGGTTTGGCTGAAGAGGCGCTCACTTGTCTGGTTTGAGATCTCGGTGCACGATGCCGTAGTTGTGGAGGTATTCCAAGGCGAGCACCGTCTCTGCAAAGTACATCCTGGCCATGTCCACAGGGAGGGGGCCGATGTTCTTCAGCAGGTTGGCACAATCCCCGCCTTAAAGCAGAGAGGAGCTGGTTACAGAGCAGCAGCTAATTATGAGGCAGAGCAAAATCGGAAAAGTGCATAAAGCATTTGCTCTAAGATATTAATAGAATCCTCCTTTCTGAATTATTTTGATGGGCGGTAAATAGAGCAAGTGGCTATCAGGGTTCCTACAGCATAAGGAAAGTTAAATTCAAGACTTTTTAAGACTTTTTAATGCCACTTGAAATAAAAATTTAAGACCAAATTCACAAGAAACACAAGAAAAACCTGCTTGCGACAACTTAACCCAAAGGTTTATTTTAACATAAACCACTGCACTAATGTTTCAAATTTTTAAAAACTTCCCATACAGGAAGAAAGCTAAAAACACACAAATGACAGAAATATTTTAACAATTATTTAACTGAATTCACAAAGTTTGTTTTAGCAGGGAACAAAACAAATCAGTTTTAAAGCCCCAACATAACCAGTGCTAAGTCTTTTTTGCAGCTATTTTTCTTTGTATGGTTTTCTTAGTATGTTTGATTTGGTGATAAGTGGAGGCGTTGCAGAGACAAGGGTGGAACTAAACTGAGAAATACCAGCTGTTTCTCTGTAACTCCATTTTGACGCTTTGTGTTTCGTGCTTCGCATGTGCGACTCCACTGCCTTAATTCCCATCGTTCTGAGCTTGAATGACTTCTTGCACAAAATCCACTGAGCCTCATGTATGTTCCCTGGTTTAGCCATGGAGAAAACTCTTGGCTGGAGCCAATTTTGGTTACATTTACACTTGATCATATTTTCCAGACAAAAAGTTAATGGTGCATCTCCCAAATGTCCCGGCCGCAACAACGCTTTTATTGGTGCCGCTATCGGGACGAACCAATAATGGCGAGTCGTTATTTTTTTTAAATAAAAAAAAAAAGGTAAATTTTAATGTTTTATTTAGATTACAAAAATAAATCATAATAAAAATAATGGGCAATGGCGTTGGCAGAGAAACTGACAGATGGATTAAAATTCAACAGGAAAACAGTTAAAAAGATACTAAGAACAAACTATGTGGATGTGAAGATGTAACATACAGCAGAATGGGTTGTTGACTCTTTCTTTAATTTTGGGCAAAAGTTCCTGTGATGTTATGAGCCGGAAAGCTCTTGAACTCCAATACCCAGCATGCAATGGGGCGCATGGCGTCACGGGTTGGAGGCTAGAGCGAGAGGGAAGGTCTGAATGTAGCTTGCTACTGAAAGGTTCTGTGGAAGTTTGGAAATAAATATACAGAACAAGTTTACACGCCTCGTCTGTTCTATATAGAATCGAAGAACAAAACAGTTCCAAAAACCTTTAGAAGAATCTGCTGCTGCTCAGCCGCCTGACGTCGGTGTGCAGCAGCAGATCAGTGTGGTCTCCACCTGCCTCCTCCAGCTGGGCGGAATAAACGCCTCTGAAAACTCCCCGCCCGAACAGAGCAAGCGATCTTCATCGCAACACTCATGACATGCTTCATATTTAAAATACTGCCACACTGTTGTTGCTGAATGATGCAGCGGCTGATCCAAAAATCCGGGAAAGTTTCAGACAGCTTGAACAAACCAACAAATCCAGCAGTGCGCCCAACCATAGATGGAGCCCCATCAGTTGGGATAGATGTCATTATCTCCTTATCTCTGCAGATTCCTCTTCGCGCTTTAGAGTCCCTGGTAACCTAGCAACCGTGGCAAACCATGCCCAGCAATCAGCATGCAGAAAAAAAGGTTCCCTGCATACTTTTTACTTTTCATTTTATTATGAAAATAGACGTGGCCTCTCATGATCAATGATTTGATTAGTGTTTTTAAAAACGTTTTTTTTTTTTTGTCATAGCCATAAATAGGTCTACATTGTAAAACTTCTCACAATCGACTGAAACTCCGCCCACGATCGACTGGTAGATCGCGATCAACTGGTTGGGCACCCCTGGATTAGGGCTTCTCTGTTTCTTTTGTGGGTCTGCTTCTGTCTCCTTGAATCCCAGTCGGCTTCAGCAGAGGGCTGCACCCACTGAGCCTGGTTCTGCTGGACGTTTCTTCCTGTCAAAAGGGAGACCTTTTCTCCCCACTGTCGCTGCAGCATTCGGTGAGGGATTGAGGAGTCGACAACACAATGCAAACAGATATCTACAGTCTCCACGTGCTCATCAGGAGGAACGAATCTTAGACTGAGCCTAAATGTCTGTGTCAACGTGAAAACTGGTGAAGAAAACAGCAAAGGACTTACTGTTGGGACTGAAGGGAAACCAAAACAATTTTCACTACTTTGTTTTAGTAAATCCCAACAGGATCCACTTAAGTCTGTGGTGGTGATGAGACAATTAGTGAGAAGGTGAAACCCTGCCCCGCTGTTCATAGTTACCTTCTACATACTCCATGACCATGCAGAGGTGCCTCCTGGTCTCAAAGGAGCAGAACATGGAGACCACAAACGGGTTTTCAGCAAACGTGAGAATGTCTCGTTCCACAAACACCTGCTGGATCTGGTTCCTGAGGATCAGGTTTTGTCTGTTGATCTGCTTCATGGCGAAGCGTTGGCGGGTCTCTTTGTGTCGCACCAGGTACACGGCTCTGCGTGGCGGCAAAAAGATGGACCCGAGATTTAACAACAAAGCAAAAAAGATACATTCACTAAATCAAGGAAGGGTAAGATTTATGAGAGAGAATTACTCACCCGTAGGCGCCGTTGCTGATTAGCTTTATGGTTTCAAAGTCACTCTCGCGTGGTTTTCGACAAGGAGGGGTGGAAGCTGCTCGGCTCTGCTTCCAGAAAAGAAAGAAAAAACCCAAAAAGCTGCTTTGTTTGTCTTAAAGTATTATTAATGTCGACCAGTCATGTAAAGGGTCGTCACGTCTTCGCAGAAACGACTGAGGTGAGAACAAACCTGCACAGGTGTTGCCTCTCCAGAGTCATCGGACTCCCTGCTGGCTGATCTCTGACACGGGCTGGTCTGCTCCAAATGGACCACCTCTGCAGGACCGGAGGAGAAACAGCTTCAGGTTCTATTCAGGGTTTCATGCACATGTGAGCAGCTCAGTGTGAAGGGAGTGAGTGGATAGAGATCGCCCCCTGCTGAAGAAGTTTAAGCCGGGTATACGCTGCACGAATTTTTGGCCTTTTTGGGCAGATTCTCCAGTAGTGGGACAATTTTTTTGATGTTAACTCCAAACTAAATATTTATTCAATAAGGTAAGATTTTTATAAATAAATCAATGACATAGTGAAAAATTAACCCTTATTTTTTCTCTTAAAAAATACCAAATGACCATTAGGGGTGTATATCACATCCATCATGGCGATTTGATTCAGTATCGATTTCCTGACCCAACGATTCGATTATTTTTGACACTCAAGAATGCACCACCATACGATTAATCGTAATTTTTTATACCTTACAGGCTAAACAAAGTTTCAAGTTTGAAATAAATCAATGAAAGCTGCAATAGCGTTATGCATCAAAAAATACTGCACAAAATCAGTGCAATGAGTGCAATGCAATATCTCGGCTCCAGACGTCCCGCCCCCTCCACAGACGCTCCGCTTCTCCTCTCCCAAATTGTAGCTGACCGCAGACAGGAGGCCGACTTATTTTGTTTTTATGACCGAAATTGCGGGAAACAACTCGTTAAGTTTGACCCGCTAGAAGAGCGAGGTGCGCGAGAAAGCTGGGACCCTTTTTCCACTTGGATCTCAGCTCTTCTTGGCCCTCAAGTCCCTCCGTCATCGGACTAAATTCGCCCCCACTTCCTCGCCACCTCGGCCGTATCTAGACCCACAGCGTGTAGCACAGACCACGCTTCAATATTGAGCATAAATAAAAAATGTCTGCGTCAAGCTCACTGCGACACACTGCTGTAAGAGTATAACCAGGAAGCGAGGTAGGAGGGCAAAATAGGTTTAGCGCCACCGCAGCACGGGAGGAGAATTACGCCCAGGAGCAAATGGATAAAAATAGACCGGAGAAAAGAAAAAAACATGAATCGATTCTCTTGCGGACGTATCGATGCATCGATACGAAACGATTATTATTTACACCCCTGATAACCATAAATATTGCTCCTAATTTTTGATTGCTTAACTTAATTATATCTTTTAATTCTTTTGCATATCTTTTTTAATATAAATATACACATATCCCTTCAAATTATTATTATATAGCTCTTTAACATATCTGCAGATAATGTTTCTACCTTATATACATTGAATATATGATTCTTCACTATAATGCCTATCTGTTTGTCTTTTGTTGGACTCTGTGGTTGAACCTACTTCTGATGTTTTCTCGCAGTCAGTCCTGCATTAGCTGATTGGCATTACAGTTGGCTTCTATTTTCTGGACAATTAATCCAATAAATAATTTTCCAACCCGCTACCACTGCAAATTTGTGACGTTTAATCTTCAGATTGTCATTTGTGGAAGTTTAACGATGGTATAATAAGTGGATAAAGATATAAAAACAATGATTAAGGTTTCACTGCACCTTCCAGTGGATCTCTGGTGAGGCCCAGTTGGCTGATGATGTATCTAGGAAGGTCGGTCTTGATGCCATGGCCTACTTTGGCTTGGCCCTCTGCAGCTTCCAAACGCTGGTAGAACTCCTCTGGATCAAATTCCTGTACGGTAAATAGAATAGGAAAACAGAATGAGACTTTAGCTGGTGGGTCTGAAATACAGAGAGTTCAGAGAAGGAAAGGGGAGAAGGAACTAAAGACCAACAGAAAAGACAGCCTAACCAATGGAAATATGCAAAGAACAGAAGGAATGACCCTGAGAAGGAGCAAAGGAAGAAAGGAAAGATTAAAGTGAGGAATAAGCATTTACAAAACAGTGAATAAATACAGAAATATGAACAATTTTATATCATATTCTTTTAACTCATCCAGAGCACAAAAACATTCAAATCAACTTTTCTCCTCTATAGGAACCCAGTGGGTTAATGGAAGCTGGACCTCCAGGTACCCGCTGTGTGGTACAGAAATCCTGCTGCTGCCTCAACAGGAACAGCCCATCTTCAAAGGAAAAGTCCGCTCATATTCAGAATTCAAACTCATAAAGGAACTTTAAATTTGAAATTATTACATACTTTTCAATAAATAAATGTTTTTTTAATTCAGAGTAATTCTCATGTGAATGTGCTTTACTGCAGGCATCCATGTTTGTCAAAGAACACTACTGCCACCTACTGGTTTGTGACGTCACGGTGCGGTATCGGCTGTTGATCAAGTCCCAGTGCTGTATCTGGTGTTTGTCACAACGCGCTATTATCCAAGTCATCTTGAAAACATTCTTCTTCCAAATGTTGGCTACATATTACGGGTTTTTTCTCTGGCCAGAAGTTCGATGGCAAATCCTCCCTCTTCAAGTTGGCGATTCAACGACCAACCCGTCCGTGGAGGATCAGGAATCAGAAAGGTGCAATATCTTTTTTTTTTCACGGTAACCTCAGGGAATGGAGCCATTTTTGTGGGGCATTTTAGAGGAGAGAACTTCTATTGTTTGTACCAAGCGCAACCAACAACAGACATGAATTTTCAGCATGTGCTCTGTGCGTTTCACCCGATGTATTCCAACATCCAGCTGCCATGCACGTGGGCATTGTCAGTTTCACTATAGCTCTGGTGAATTTCAATGGTGAAGTCCTCTGGAAATCTTCAATAATTGTTGTTGATTGCAGATGTGTCTAGTAGTTCCCATTGATTCTGCTTGTAAAGCGGGGAGAATGGCGCTAGGCTAACCGCACCGTGACGTCACTGCTGGAAGATGACAGGAGGGAGGGGTTACTTAGCCTCGTGAGACCATTCTGATCTCGCGAGCTTTCAAGATTTCACTCGCTAATCAGTCTGGAGACTCTCCGTTAAAGAAAATTTGGAGCCGTTCACCAAACGAACGTCCAATCAGCGTTGGCTTTGAGGCGGGTCGAGGTGTGACGCAACGAGAAGCACGACAGTTCAGTCTAAAGAACATGGCGGCTTCAGCCGATGAAACTAGCGTTAGCGTGGCTATCGAGCAAGTTTTATCGGAATTACAGAGTATTTCTTCACTGAAAGAAGAGCAAAACACTGCTATGGAGGCTTTTCTCAGAGGAAAAGATGTTTTTGCTCTTCTCCCGACTGGTTTCGGCAAGAGTTTGATCTATCAATTGGCTCCTCTTCGTCTTCGCTCTGTTAGTACGTCATATGCTTCGTTGATCTGATTGGTTTATTTGGCCCGTCTATCACCAACATAGGCCAATCAGCTAACCAGTATTTTCGCCCCTTCCCAAAATTACTTCAACGGAAGGTTTCCAGATGGATATGCGGAGAAAATCCATCTGGCGGAGTCAGGTTAGGTGTTACTATATTTGGGCAGAAATGGCCGCTCCAAGACTCAGTGACTGCAACGAAAAAAAGTATTTTTATTCCTGAGTAACTTTAAATTAATTAAATCACTGCAAACCTATTAGTTTTAGGTATAAATAATGATCCTTTGATTATTCCTTGCTGACCGGACTTTTCCTTTAAGAGATGACTCACCGTTCAGCAGACTGAGGAGGCAACTAGTTTGATCTTTGGGGCTTTAGGATTGCTGGACCAACATTCAGCTAGGTCCCTCTGCTAACTACCATTACTAGTAGCTCTTACCAAACACTCCAGCAGTCTGGCAGGCCTGGAGATGATGATGAGGATCTTCTTCACCAACTTGGTGATGATGGTCACCTCCTCGCTCTCTGAACGCTCATAAGCCTGAAGGGACCAGAGAGCGATTATTATCGTTATTATTAGTGGGATAGAACAAACAATACAAGGTTAGAGCTGTCAGTGTGGTAAAAATCTGGTTGTTATTTGAAATTGTAAAGGTTCACTTTTTTTGCAACATAAAACTGACTAAATCTTTTTTAAGTTTTAGTCAATTAAAACTATCAGATATTGTTACGACTAAAATTCGACTAATAGTTTTCGTCCTGAGGACTAAGACTACAAATGAATCTAAGATGGCTGTCAAAAAAACACTGCAACCAACCCATATTAAGGAGTAAAAACTCCTGTTGGCAGATTTTACTTATCAAAGAAAATCTTGACTTTTTTCGGATGCGTGAGGAAGACTCACCTCATGGAGCAGTTTCTCCAGCTTTTCCTGCAGCTCCACGAAGTACCTGGAGGTGACCAGGCCGTCCTGGGACTTGTCCAGGCAGTCCCTGGCCAGCTCCACCAGCTGGTGCTGAATGAATCCCAGCACGCCGTCGGCCAGGGGGAGAGACGTATCTGGAGAATACTCTGAAATGATGTGGACCAGCTGACCCTCCATCTGAGCAGTTGCCTGGGAAACCACAACAGTCAATTTGATTTACTTATAAGATATTGACTTGTAAAGAAAATATATATCCAGATGGTTTCATTCATTCATTCCAACAGAAAGCCACCAGTTTGAGGTAAAACAGTGTATTTCACCTTGGGGAAGCGCTCTTTGTAGACGTGATTCATCATGACAACCTCATTGTCGAACGTTCCGCAGGTCCGCCCAGGGCTAGACGAGAACCAGTCGAAGGACAGCAATGGAAACAGACAAAGAGCAAATGTTTAATGGATGAATATATGAAAATTCAAAATCTGCAGAGCATAACAAAAAAAAAGAAAAACCTGATCAGACGTACAGACAAAGAAATTTAACATTTGCCTAAAAAATTCAGGCCACTGAAGTACGACTGCCTGCTGTAGGAGTCAGTTTAAGTTTTATTCACTGGCTGTTTATCAGATTTGAGTCATTAAACTCCGATTTGAAAAGAAGCCATTTGAATTTCTCTGATCCACAGGATCAAAATTGTACCTAAAAGCTCAAACATGGTAATAAAGTCATCATTAAACCATGGTGGCTGCAGAAACCAATAAACTTCAGCTGTAATTAGGATTAAATATTGGAAGCGTTTCTCTGCAGAGATATTTGATTAGATCAAATCATTTTCTTATTTTGTTTTGAGGCGGCTGTGGTCAGCATAGCTGGTGCAACATTAACATGCCGGCTGTTTTCAAAGTTTTGATTGAACAAATAAGAGTGAGGAGGATCTGGAAGCTAAGATCTGAAGTCAACATTGGACTAAACATTTATGCTTGGAGATTTAGCTGCATTACACACAGCTAAAACAACAAAGTTCGTGGTATGTACTTCTTCCTCTGTCTCTGACCCCCCCCCCCTGCCCAATACACACATACCAGGGTTAGCTGCAGGCAGAAGGTTAATACCCTGATCTGATCCTTATGCCTCATAGCTTTATCCATTTATGTCATTATGTTGACATAATGACAGTTTCATGATACGAATCGAATCACGACTTCTTTGCCAATACCCACCCCTAGTCTGCGCTATGTTACTCCACGTCCCAAAACAAGAGAGACAATCAGGAACTAGCTGTGGGTCGAGATACGGCCGAGGCGGTGGGGACAAGTTTGTCCGACATTAGAGGGACATGAGGGTAAAAAAGAGTGGGGATCTGAGTGGAGAAAGGCTCCCAGCGTTCTCGCGCACCTCGCTCTTCTAGCTGATCCAAATTCACGAGTCATTTTCCACAATGGCGGTCAGACAAACAAAACAAGTTGGTAAGGTACCAAACAGGAAATACAGATAGTGTAGAGCAGATGTAGATTTGACCAATCAGAGGCCTCCTCTCTGTGGTCACCTACAATTTTTGAGAGGAGCAGCAGGGTATCTGAGGAGGGGGGGGACGTCTGTGCGTTTACTGCGACACCTACGCAAACGACCTGGTTTCCAAGTATAAATCAGCCTTTAGGGAGATGCGTCATCAAAATCAAATTGTTTGATTTAAATTTTTTTTTTCTGTTAAACATATCAGATATACTGAAGGAACATGCTTATTAAAGCATGCCACACTCCATATGAGTGTGGCATTTTTCTGGCTATTTCTGTGCAGCAACAGTTGCTAAAAGGGCGTGGCTTCATCCAGGGCTGACACTGAACGGTAACCTCAGGGAATGGAGCCATGTTTAGGGGGCATTTTAGAGGAGAGAACTTTCATTGTTTGTACCAAGAGTTGTGGATCTCTTGTGTGGATCTAAGCGCAGCAACAGACGCGAATTTTCAGCATGTGCTGCGTGCTTGTGGCAAGGGGAAGGATGTGTCACAGGGGAAAAAAAATAAGCCATCCAGATGCAGCCAGCACCCTGGGCCTCTCTTCATAAAACGTCTCTGGCAAACTCATAGCTTCCAACCGCTCCTTCTGCTCAGAGGGATTGTCCAATCATTTTATAGAATCCTCAAATAGAACACAAGCTTTTTTCCAGAGACGCACAAAACCATAATTTCACCAAGTTTCGCTTTAAAAAAGGGCCACGTTTCAGTATTAAGGAAGACAAAGAGAGAGAGGAAGAACAATAGAGGAAGGAACGTTGGCAGAAAGCAACAATGATTTACAGTTAATTTATTATGTGCAGTGCTGAGTCTCTGGAGTCTAGATGTTGATTATCTATAGCTTTTCTTGCAGGGTTCCTACAGCATAAGGCAAGTTAAATTCAAGACTTTTTAAGACTTTTTAATGCCACTTGAAATAAAAATCTAAGACCAAATTCACAAGAAACACAAGAAAAACCTGCTTGCGACAACTTAACCCAAAGGTTTATTTTAACATAAACCACTGCACTAATGTTTCAAATGTTGAAAAGCTTCCCATACAGGAAGAAAGCTAAAAACACACAAATATATATTTTAAAAATTATTTAACTGAATTCACAAACTTTGTTTTAGCAGGGAACAAAACAAATCAGTTTTAAAGCCCCAACATAACCAGTGCTAAGTCTTTTTTGCAGCTATTTTTCTTTGTATGGTTTTCTTAGTATGTTTGATTTGGTGATAAGTGGAGGCGTTGCAGAGACAAGGGTGGAACTAAACTGAGAAATACCGGCTGTTTCTCTGTAACTCCATTTTGACGCTTTGTGTTTCGTGCTCCACATGTGCGACTCCACTGCCTTAATTCCCATCGTTCTGAGCTTGAATGACTTCTTGCACAAAATCCACTGAGCCTCATGTATGTTCCCTGGTTTTAGCCATGGAGAAAACTCTTGGCTGGAGCCAATTTTGGTTACATTTACACTTGCTCAGATTTTCCAGAGAAGAAGTTAATGGTGCATCTCCCAAATGTCCCGGCCGCAACAACGCTTTTATTGGTTCCGCTATCGGGACACAACCAATAATGGAGAGCCGTTATTTTTTTAAATAATAAAAAAAAAAATTGTCAATTTTAACGTTTTATTTAGATTACAAAAATAAATCGAAATAAAAATAATCCTATTTATGATGTTTTAAATATTAAGACATTTTAATACCAATTAAGGCCTTAGTTTTATTTGAAGAATTCAATGCCTTTCAAGACTTTTTAAGGACCTGCAGGAACCCTTTTTTGGGTTAGAATGCAGCTAATCTGATGCTGGTTTAACTCCAAAAAAGTTTGGTCTTTGTTTCCAACTTGGATCTGACGAAATTGTTTTTATAAAAACATTTTTTTTTTTAAATAAAGCATTTTGAAAACCCCATGATAATCACATTTAATTAATTTAATGTCAATTAATGCCTTAATTTAAAAAAAATAATTTAATGATTTTTTTAATGACCCACGGAAACCTTGTAATGGAAAAATATCGGTATCAGAAAAAAGCCAACTTGTGGGATCACTAATTATTTCGTTACGGTTTAAGACTAAATGTCTAATTTTGAGTGCGTCTCCAGAACTAACAGTCTCTACATAATTCATTAAACCCTGCTGTTCATTTCCAATCAGCCCATTATTAAAGCCTACAGACAGTGAGGAACTCAAAGTTGGATTAAAGTCGTTGTTTCAGTGAAACTCTGTACCTGAGGCTGCGGGAGCGGAGCCTGACATGGTGCACTGGCTGGGCTCCCTCGTCGTCCGCCGCGCTCTCAGAGCTCCGGAAATGTTTGAAGAGCAGGTGAAGATCATCTTGGGTGGGCTGAGATGGCAGCTGGTGCAACAGCTCGTGAGAAGACGACGACTTAGAAGAAAAAATTAAACGAGAGAGAATTTTGTCAGGTAGCAGCACACAGATCTAATCAGACATAAAAAGCTGTGTATTGAAATCAATTGAGGACTGAGGTCAGGTGAGCCCCAAATCAAGCCAAACAGTGAAGCATGGTGGTGGCGACATCATGCTGGGGTGATAACTATATTAGCAGGGCGGCGTCATAAAGAACGCTCTGAGCAGGAGCCTGAAAGGAGCTCTGTGTGAACAGGACTGACCTCACCATGGCTGAGCGGTGACACCAGACCCAGCCATTGTTTGCCCTACAACTAAACTCTAGTTTCTGCCAAATACATAAAGGTGTAATCAAGATGATCGTCATGGAAACTACCGACGCCATGAATAAGCGTAACTGGGTGGAGCGCGGCTCTCCTTCCTTTAGACTTTCCCCAAAGGAGAGGAAACAAAACCAGGGAAGAAATTTAAAACGTTCAACAGCTCCTACTGCTTCATGAGATCATCCAGGAGAAAAACGAGGGACCTGGTTACCATGCCGATCAGAACCTACGGAAGAGGAAAAGCTCACCTCTGGAATTCCTTCTAAAGAGTGAAGCGTTCCTCCAACTTAAGATATTTTATGTGTTCATATTTGTTAGAAAACTTTGCTGTTTTTGATGTTAAAACCATCCCTGTCAATAAAAAAAAGGGAGTCATTCATGTTCCTTTCTGAAGATTGCAGAAAGAATCACCTTTGTTTCACACTGCAAAAAATGGAAATCTAAATGAGTCATTTTTTCCTTAAATAAGTGCATTTTTTTCTTGAATTGAGGATTGCCAATGGAACAAGAACATTTACATGAACATTTACATTTAAAATAAGAACAAACAACTGCATTGTCTTATTTGTAGTGCATGTTATCTAATGATCTTATTTTAAAAGTAAAAAACCTCCTTCCATTGGCAAGTAATTTTATTTATCTACTCAAATTAGGGGCAAATACACCTAATTTAAAATATTTTTACTTATTACTAGATTTTTTTGCACTGCTTTTCACTGTTGAAAGCTGTATGCATCTGACCCTTGTTTTGTATTCACTCTGTGCATACAAGATGAAAATACAGTTAGTCTAAGTCTTGACACATTCATCTCCACTTAGCTTCAGTTCTGTCCCTCAGGTCTCATAATGCTAAAAGGAAATGGTCTGCAGATTCAATAAAGGTAAAGTAGCATAAAATGGAGACAGACAGATATTTGGCCATTTTAAGGCAGTTAAGTCCACAACTCTGCGTCCAGCATAGCTACAGTTTACAGCAAGTTTAGCAGCTCTAACATGGAAATATCAGTAAATGGAAACATGCCAAACACTGGCAACTGACAAAGAAAAAAGGGAGATCAGTTGCTAATGGAAAGAAACAAATGTTTTTCAGTCAAGCCTTGGAAAAACCATCTAGAAATAAGTAAACATTTCTTTAACTATGTATATTTATCCTTAATTTGAGTAGGTAAATGAAATAGTTTGCCAATGGAATGAGTATTTTTTTTAGAAATAAGACATTATAATTGTGTTTTCTTATTTTAAGTGTAGATTGTCTTGTTCCATTGGCAAAATGTCTCTTTTACCTCATCAATTGCTCTTTAAGTTAATGTTTGCATGTTTTAAAGTTTCTATTCTCTAGTTAATAGAGTAATTTAGATGATTATTTTAATTAGGGATGCACTGATCCAATATTTTTATTGGTCCAGATATAAAGAAAAAAAACTAGATCAGTATCAGTAACAACTGATCTATTCATTCTAATTCTATGCTATGCTCTGCCGTCATGCGGCAGCGCAACAACACAACACGGCCACATTGTTTATGACGCAGATCCTTTCATAATGGCAACAGATTTTTTTTAATGTTTTTTTTTAAATGAGTCATAACATTGATATTCGGGTTGTTTGCTATTTTTTATTTTTTTTTAAGAAAAGGGAAATCAAATCGTATGCACAGAAGAACGATCGCAGTTTTTTTTTTTTCACACAATAAAACCATCTTTAGGTAATAATTCAGTGCTGTTTTTGGTATCGGTAAGAAGTTATTAATCCCATTAATTGTTTTAGCTCCACCACAGTGTGTGTGTGTATATATATATATTTTATTTATTTTTTTACATTTTCAATGTTTTATTTTATGTTTTGTTGCATTTCTGTTTTTCAGATTGAGTTTTAAACATTTCATTCTTTTCAAATAGTTTTTTCCAGATCACATTCTTTGTTTGAATTTCTATTGGTCCGCTGGACGTTAGCGACAACATTTGTATTGGTCAATGTGGAGTTGAGAGCAAGCGTTGGTGTTTGGCTTACAGTTGAAAGAATGATCTGTAAAAAAAATAAAAATAAAAACTGCAAGGAATGCAACTTGTAAAGCTGAAAAACAGAAATTTCAAGTAAATATATATAAAATCTCAACATTTTTTAATTTAAATTTGAAATATAAATGTTAAAAAATTTTTAAATAAAAAAAAATTGGTAAAACATTTAAAAAATAAAATTCAATTTAAAAAAATTAAAATAAAAAAAAACCTAATCAGTGATTTTTTTTGTAAAAACATTTTTTGTTGTTGCAAATAACAGATCGCAGAAAACAGTTGGATGTGGCCAAGGCAAAAGTCTGAATATGTCTGAGCCTTAATTAACTTTAAAAGCTGCCAAGGATGATCTAATGTAGAGTTTAGGGAAAACACCAACAGCATTTAGTACAGAGCTCCACATTTGAAAAAAAAATAAATAAAAAACAAGTGGGTGTGAGCTGTTCCAAAACAACATAGAAATTTAAATTTGGATTACCGGTACATTTAAAAAATAAAAAAACTTGTCACAATCACTGCTCTGTCTGCAGTGATATACAGCAGAGCCGTCTGTTTATGTAATGAGAGACTAAAGTTAACAGCTCTCAGCTCCCTAAAGGGCTATCCCATTACCCAGCTGGTTAACCACTGCTCGTAACCATTTCCACTGCAGAAAAAATAGATTTCACTCAGTGGAAAGGAAGGATCTGGAAAAACACTGCTTGGATTTCAAAGAACTGCTGCTAATCTTCCCAAAGAAAAGTCTGTTCAGATCTTCCTCTTTTCAGGAGAAATCAAATCACAACGTTACCAAAGTATCAGGGCCGTTTCTGACACTTTGACACGACGACTAGGGTGTATGGCGTGAACTTTGCTCCATTATTATTGTAAGCAAAGAACACGCTCTGTAAATTAAAACACAAAAATGCAATATAGAAAAAAACGTTCTCATAAAAATAGCAAGGGTTATCAGAGTAACTTTGCTGTTGTCTTAATGTTTGTTTTATTTTATATTCATTTTTAATTGAACTTTTTTGTACAAATTTGATTTTGTTTTATTTTTGTTTTTCAGATTTTTTTATGTTTTACAGATCACTTTTTTCACCTGAAGTGCGATACAAATGCTTGATCTAAACCAATGAAAATGTTGTGCTATGTTCATGCAGACCAATAGAAATGCGTCTTCACTCCTCACTCCAGAGGAAAGCCCGCCCCTGGAAGGGAAATGTCTAATCTGAAAAACTGAAATTTAAACAAAAAGAAATTAGAAATTAGCAAAAAACAAAAAAAAATCTAATTAAAAAACATTGATTGAAAACCGAAAGGTTACTCTCAAAACCTTTTAAATTAAAAGTTTTTTTTTTTTATTTCATCTATGGACTGCATTTATTTCAAATTTGAATCTACAAAATCTGTTGTTTTTTTTCCTCCAAATTTCCATTCTTCACTTGCAGCAATAATGGAATGAAACTCACTCCATAATAGCAAACTAAAAATCCAGCCAGTCAACATAAGAGAAAAACGCTAGCAAATCACACTTGGAACACCCTTCAGTAGGAAGCTGTTGTAGAGTGAAGCCGCTGTCACACCTTCACGATTTAGACCAGCTTATGCCTGACGTGCTAAAAATCTGGCAAATCGCTGGCATACGTTGGATAAGTTATGAGGACGCTGAAACACGTCAACATACAGCGAGTACTTCGAGAAACTTTGAGCATGCTCAAAATTTCTTGACGTGTTCCAGCGTATGCCATACTTGGGGCATAAGTTACAGGTAAGTTATCTGATCGTTGACATACGCTAAAGGCCAATTTATACTTCTGACGCATAGCCTCTGCAACCGTCAAATCTGTCTCTGTGCGTGACCACGCCCCCCGCGCAGAGGTTCTGCAACTGTCGTTGCGCACCTCAAAAAAAATCTATGCCTCGGACGGTCGCAAACACGCTCAGACATCAAGCGGAAGTGCGCAGACAGAAAGCAGCTGTGATTGGTCCTTGGTATGTCTTTCCCGGCTGTTTGTGGTCGTCCTTCTCGATTCGGTGTGGGAGGGTGCCATTTTTAAAAAACTGGGGAACAACTACAATGGACGACTACGACGAAAGGTTAATCTGTCTTTTTTGCCAACTCCATTAACAAAACCTGTTCCTCTTCGATGTCTAGCAACCCTAGATCCCTCTCCGTCACCGTGATATCTTGCAGATGCGACATTGTTGTTTTGGAAGATAAACACTCCTGCCGCCGGCACCAAAGTTCCCGCAACCATCCGTCAAAGTTCTCGCGAGTTTTTTGAATAGGCTCCCTTTTGCGTTTTGGCAGGAAACTGCTGTGCGTCCTTAGAAATTTCTTTCTTGCTGTTTCTTTTTATTTATTCTTTTTTTTAGCGGGTGGTAAACAGCGGCTGGGTTAATACTGCGAACAAAAACATCTTTTTGGCATCTTTTTCAGCGCCTAAGGGGAGCAGCTTTAATCAACGCTTCGTAATGCCCATGAAATAATGCTTGAGCATCCTTTAATAGGCATTATGCTGTTGTGAGTTATGCATAAATTAGGCTGTCGTGGGAAAAAAGTCCTGGATTTCTTATAAAAATTGAAAAAAACTACACAGAAAGTTCAGAGTATGCCAGCTTTTTAGGAGATTCTGGGACATCAGGCATACGCTGACAGGGCCCTGAGGAAGATACACCCAATGAACCGACAACAACAGCCACAAGAAATCTAGCAAGAAACTAACTTAAAAAAGTCTGGAGATGTCTGAGTATGTACTCTACAGTTACTGAGTCAATATTTCTCAGTGGTTTTCCTTTCCAGGACAGCAGGGCCCTGCTATCTGATCGTTACGGCGTGTGTGACTAACACAGGCGCTAAATGCTCCCCTGGCAGAGGTGGGGCTAAACAGGCTGCATATCAGATGTTTAGAGACACACTGAGCTGAGCTTACAGAAACTGATGAACTGGGTGCATTGGTGCAGTATCCAGAGGAGGGAACAGACGCCACAGACCACCTTCGCCCATCCGCCCTGCTGAAACAAAAACAAATAAGAAGTTCAGTGGTCGCGTTCGAAACCCTCACATCCTGTCGATGCACTTTAGACTTCAAACGCTTCATGCTCTTTGCTTGTTAGAGATGCAAGTTAAGGCATGCTTTGCGCTCTTACCTTTCGGTGCGGGCCCGCTGGCTACAGAGACAGGAGGCGGGAAGATACAAACAGGAGAGATGAAATTAAAAACCGGTTCATTCGGCATTGCTGCCAGTGTGGCTGTGCTGTTGGGTCTGTCCTGTCCTAGCAGCCGGCAGTTAGCCGATGTAGCAGATTCACCACGATGCTATCGCACTGCAGCGTCCCACTGAACACCAAGTCAGCATGTATGGAGTGATTTTTGTCCCATTATTGCTGGAAGCAAATCTATCTGGAATTTTAAATTTGAAGAAAATGCAACTCAGAAAAACTTCCTGATCAAAAAAGGTTTTAAGTTTAAAGTAGCAGTTTTCTTGGATTTTAATTATTTTCTTCCTTAAATCTTTCTATTCAGATTTTTATGTAAAAAAAAAAAAAACATTTACAGATTTTAAAATGTTTTTTTTTTCCAAGATGGGTTTTACAAATTGCATTATTTTCTGAACTCTTTTCACAGATCACGTTATCTCATTACTGACATCCAGCAGACCAATAGAAATGCATCTTTGCTCCCCATTCCAGAGGGAAAATGCTATGCGAGAAAAACGCAATTTGAAAGAATGTATTTCAAAAAGAGAAAGTGGAAAAATGCTGATGAAGATTCTCAGTCATCCAGGTCATGGTCATTCCGTAAAAGTTCAAAAAAATCCACTGAACTTGGTTTCCAAGATTTGAAATTTCAAATTTTGGAAACCAAGTCCTTTTACGGAAAGTGGAAAAATGCTATTAGAAAATATAAAAACAGTTTTTAAAAAATGGTTGCAAAATATGAAAAATAAAATCTGAGAAAAAGTTTCTCTCAAAACATTTTTATCATTAAAAGTTTTCAAAGTTTCATTTCTGCATTGCATTTTTCCCCCCAAATGTTTATTCATGAAACCTGTTCTTTGCATGCAAAGATAAAGGATCAAAATTCACTCCATAGAACTGCATCTGACAGACAGGAAAATTGAACACGCTCCTGGCAGTCTTCCTTGCATGCGGCGCTCCAAGGATGTGACCCGGTTTCACAGACTGATCTGATCCAATGCGACAAGTTCAAAGGTTCAATAGTTAAACCTGGAGACATTCGGCTCAGTCTGAAAGGAAACATATGCAGCTCTATCTGAAATCAGCCATAGCTCCTCTGCATCATTAGACCTGTGCACACATTAGTTGGATCAATCTAAAAGCATAAACTCTAACTAATAAGCATCTTTTAGTTTGTATGCAGCGGTAACTTTACTAAAAATAAAAAAACATCATAGGGTAGAAGATGAAGTGGCTTTATATTGATCGGTAGAACAGGTGGCATTGAATCCAGAGGTAGACTGATGCGTTACACGGATGATTTTAGCCTATATTTGCCCTTTTCTTCCCGCCTTTTTATACGAATAAATCGACTGCTCCCTCCGTTTGCAATCTGATTTTTCTCTATACCAGGGAAAAGTTAGACCGATGTCAAAATACTATGACATAAAACTAGAATCTGTTAAAATTACATTTCCTTGTCAGGAAGAGGGTGGGACTTTCTTCCTAATAGTTGGGATGACCATTTGCTTTAAAAAACAAAACTTTCCTCTTTATTGCAATTGGTTCTGAAGGAGATATTCAAAAGGTTTTAGAAGTTTAAAAAAGCTCAATTTGGTATCTTAAGTTCAGAGACGGGCCGAATCAATTATTGAAATAATCATCAACTCATAATTGAATTAAATCTCTACTAGAGTAATAATATACAGACTCTACATGTCATTTGCTCAAAGAATAACCAGCTGACAGTGATTAAGATAACACTGCAAGAATATAAAGTTCATTTTAATAAAATGATTGCATCTATTTTACGGTTATTTTTAACATGTTTTGCCATTTAAAAGCAATCTAAAATGTATAAAACTAGTTTTAGAAACGTTAATCGACAAAAAAAATAAAATCTCTTTACAAAAACGATTAACTGATTACTAAAATAACGGACCACAGTTTTCTGCAGAAGCTGCGTGGAGCAGAGAGGAAACTGAGCCCTGCTGAACCAGGCGTCTTTTGAAGCAGAGAGCCGACTGCAGAGATGCTTCTCTTGACAAACTTCCTGTCCCATTATCTTTATCTTTTTCTTAAAAAAAAAACAAAAAAAAAACCTGGGCAATAAAAAACACAATGAGCAAAAATGTTTATAAATGCAGCTTCACTAAAAGTATCTCTTCTTTGAATAATCCTTCAAAAAATAAGAGATTAATTCATGTAGTGTCTGAAAAGCTGTACTAAATGAAATTTTGTGTTGTTTACACTGTATACAAAATGACAATAAAAGTTTTCTAATGCTACGTTCACATCGTAAGCAGCAGAGGCACCAAAAACGCGCATGCCGCTTTATTTTTGATGCTTGTACAAGTTTAGTTCTGACGCGCGGCTAAAGAATATTTGCTGCTCTATCAGCACACCTGAAAAGTGGGTCTGATACACGTAGGGCGGAGCTACTCTATCCTTTCTTTCCCTGGACAGGGTTCCTACAGCATAAGGCAAGTTAAATTCAAGATTTTTTAATGCCACTTGAAATAAAAATTTAAGACCAAATTCACAAGAAACACAAGAAAAACCCACTTGTGACAACTTAACCCAAAGGTTTATTTTAACATAAACCACTGCACTAATGTTTCAAATTTTGAAAAGCTTCCCATACAGGAAGAAAGCTAAAAACACACAAATGATAGATATATATTAACAATTATTTAACTGAATTCACAAACTTTGTTTTAGCAGGGAACAAAACTAATCAGTTTTAAAGCCCCAACATAACCAGTGCTAAGTCTTTTTTGCAGCTATTTTTCTTTGTATGGTTTTCTTAGTATGTTTGATTTGGTGATAAGTGGAGGCGTTGCAGAGACAAGGATGGAACTAAACTGAGAAATACCGGCTGTTTCTCGGTAACTCCATTTTGACGCTTTGTGTTTCGTGCTTCGCATGTGCGACTCCACTGCCTTAATTCCCATCGTTCTGAGCTTGAATGACTTCTTGCACAAAATCCACTGAGCCTCATGTATGTTCCCTGGTTTTAGCCATGGAGAAAACTCTTGGCTGGAGACAATTTTCTTTACATTTACACTTACTCATATTTTCCTAGGGCTGGGCGATAATTCAATAACGATATATATCGATCGATAGACGTGTGGCGCAATAGAAAAAAAGAGTCGATAAAAGTTCGATTGTAGCCTAGCATGTAGGTTTATGCTAGTCACTGCTTCCTCTCAACCAATCACAATCGCGGACCCAGGCATGCCGTCACCAAGCGCCGCCCTCTCAAACCACAACACAGAGCACATGAAGATGTCGCAGCAAGGAGAGGCGGAGGAAATTGTTTCAAAGAAGGGTTTTTGTAGTTCGCCAGTCTGGCAGTATTTCGGTCATGGCAAGTCGGACAAAAAACAAACCACAGTCATCTGGAAAATCTGTCGGGAACCAGTGAAAACCAGTCTGATAACGCAACCAACTTGTTTTTATCATCTCAGCCGCTCACAGCCGCAGGAGTACGAGCTGTGTAGGCCCTGACGCGGCTCTCCTCCGAGGAATCTTCGGGAAAATATATATATATTTCCATTTCTGGGCAGTTTCCCACGTAGTTCTAACAATTGAGAGAGAAATGCTGAGGGGCCAGAAACTTCAAAGTAATAACTCAGGTTAAAGCAGGAATGCGGGTGGCGGCTGGGGGGGGTGGGTCCATTTATTTATTTGTTATATTTATTTTGGTCACTTTTCTGGTCACTTTAGTTTATTCTTTGTCAGTATTTAATAACATAACCCAGATCTCTTAAGTTATTTTTCTTTAAAACAATTCTGTTATGGTTAAAAAAGTTGGTTAAATAAAGATTTAATTGGAAGTCTGTGTTTGTGTTCTTTATTATAATTAAATCATTTAGCAATATCATAAAATGTCCAGGCAGAGCTGCACATAAAATATGGTTTCAAATTTTTTCAATAATTATCGATATCGATCAATATGCATTTTTTTTATCGATAAGCTTTTTTTCTATATCGCCCAGCCCTGTATTTTCCAGACAAAAAGTTAATGGAGCATCTCCCAAATGTCCCGGCCGCAACAACGCTTTATTGGTTCCGCTATCGGGACGGAACCAATAATGGTGAGCTGTTTTTTTTTTTTTTATAAGAATTGTCAATTTTAACGTTTTATTTAGATTACAAAAATAGATTGTAATAAAAATAATCCTATTTATGATGTTTTAAAAAATAAGACCTACGAAAGACTGATTTAAGACATTTTAATACCAAGTAAGGCCTTAGTTTTATTTTGAAGAATTCAGTACCTTTTAAGGCTTTTTAAGGACCCGCGGGAACCCTGCTCTAACAATGGCAGCTAAATTTGCTGTGATCAGTGGGTAAAAAGTAGTTTTAATGTTTTTCAGTGAGAAAGTCCACCTTAAAACTTCCTCTATGCAGTCAGTTCATCTAGATTACCATCCTGCCTTAAATATTATTTCTCCGTTGGAACCGCTCAGACCGCCGTACAGCAGCGGTGCGCTGTCACTAGAAATCCTGCTTAACAGCAGCCTCACGCCCGGCCGCCTCTCCGTGTTTTTCTGCTACTGTTCGAGGCGCCTGGAAGTAGATGTTAGTGTTTTTCACATACGTTAATCAAAATGCAGACACCAGATTCATAAAATTGAACATATTTTTCCCAGCAGGTTTTGAAATTTTAAGTTAATTTAGGCGTTAAAGAGGAGTGATCATAGCGCTCTGCATCAGCAGCGCTGTCTCTCTCTCCCTGCCAGCTCCCAGATCAGCTCCTCTGATTGGCTGATGCGGCGCGTCGAGCAGCAAAAGTTTAATTTTTCCAACTCCAGCATCGGCTGCTTCTGAAGCGCGCCGCGCACCTCAGATGTTCAGAGACTCATGACGCGCTGCGGGACCTTTTGCTGCACCTTAATGAGTGCCAAGCATTGGCTTTGCATGGAAACTAGCTGCTTCTGCTGCTTGAAATCTGAACGTAGCATAAATCTGACATATTTACATTTAAATGTTCTTTAGAGCTGAAACAATCGGATTAATCGATTATTGAAATAATCATCACCTAATTTAGTAATTGATTAATCATTATTACCTTAGAGCAGTAATTATAACAAAATTAACTTAGATTTATTTTGTCATTTTGTATATGTGTGTATACAAAAAGAAATTTCGTTTAAAACAGCTCTAGACAATTTCATTTTTTTTAAGTGCAGCCTTGAAAACAGTAATACATTAAAAAAAAAGGTAATATTAACATATGACTGTATATTTACAGTTCTATCATTGCTTTTTTTAAAATAAAATAACTAGGGCTGCAACAACGAATCGATAAAATCGATAAAAATCGACTTTTAAAAGCGTTGGCAACGAATTTAATCATCGATTAGTTGTGTCGCGTGATTAATGCGTCATCCGCCGCCGCCATCATCCGGGGGAAGAAAAAAAATATGGCGGAGCGAGTCAGCGCCGCAGTTGCAGTGTTGCCAACTCAGCGACTTTTCAGATCCCTCTAGCGACTATTTTTCAAAAAAGCGACTAGCGACAAATCTGGCGACTTTTTACGGTGTCACTGGCGGCTTTTGCCTGCCGTGGGGCGCCTCCCCCATCCCAACCCCTTTCTCCCTCTCCCACAGGAATCCCTCTCAGCGCAGCAGTCGGAGCCGCAGGATTTTAGTGAGGAGTTTACCCTCAGCGTCCAGACTGCAAATGAAGCGCGTATGCGCCGGGATTGACGGCGCAAATTGATCACAATAATTAAAATAGCCTGCGCTTTGTAAAGTGAAAAAAGTCGTAACATGCAACTTTTGTCAAAACAAATGAGCATGGCACCGAAGCACCACTGTTATGACGCAGCACCTGAAAAGAAAACACGTTGGAGCCGTCGATGGCAGGGAAGAGAGCTGATCAGCAGGATGAGTAACCATGTTTGTTTCGTTTTAAAGTGGGGAAACGTAACGTTAGTTTCTCAGGTAGCTCATCTGATGCTTTCCTTACCGTGTTAGTAGGTTACAGACAGGGATAAGGTTGGCTACTTATTTTACTTTTAATTTCATTTGAATTAGCTTAAGCAGCGTTTATATTTTCTTTATAAATAAATTAACTTGCAAATTATGAGGGCAAGCCTTTAAAGTTTAAATCTTCTGGCAAAGATAAAGCAAAGAAGATCCTGCAATTTATGGAAGTAAAGCAGAATAAAATCCAGCAAGATCAGTAATATGTCAATTAATTATATGCCACATTCCCATGTAAATATCTGTCTTTGGAGGATGTGTTTTTTAGCACCCCTAGTTCTCTCATTTTTATTCCAAATACAATTTATAATTTGAATCACAGGGATATTTTTATCTCTATGGTTCAGTATTTTCTCAAGTAGCAACTTTAACTGCTATACTTTCCTGTCTTAAAAGGCCGAACTCTTCTAGTCTAAAAAAAACCTCATTTGTTGAAATGGGGGGCCAATTGTTTAAACCCCTTAGGGGCTTTAAAAAACAAAAATGTCTTTTTTGCGCTTTATGAAACAAAGTAGCCTATATTTTGTGGATGTACAGCTACATTTCTCAAGTAAGTTTGTGTAGTTTTAACACAAACATTTATTTTTCATATTGCACCAGTACAGTTAATGAGCAACCTGTACTTGTGTGCTTGTTTGTTCCGTCTAAAATGTTTATTTTGGAATAAAGAGGTTAATATAAAAAAATATTTTTTGTCCGATTCATCAATTAATCGAAAAAATAATCGGCCGATTCATCGATTTTTTAAATAATCGTTAGTTGCAGCCCTAAAAATAACCCATTTTACACAACATTCAGGAGTATAATGGCGGTGGGGAAGAAACTGTTCTGGAATCTGCTGGAATTGCATCAATTGTTAAAAAATATATACCGCATTTTCACGACCATAAGGCGCACCGGATTATAGGGCGCGGGTTTTTAAATGCCTCTACTGCGTATTTAAAAATAGAGCGGGAGCAAAACTGAGTATGATTGTGTTTTATTCATGTATTTATTACAAAGTATTAATCAAACCCATCAAAGTCATCATCCTCTGTTTCTGAATTAAACAGCTGCGCTAAATCAGACATGCCAATTTCCCCTTCTTCGCTGTCAGAGTCACTTTCCGTGCCGTGCGGCTCCTCGGAAATAATGCCAGCTTGTGCGAAAGCTCGAACAACAGCGCCAGCAGACACGTTAGCCCAAGCATCTACAATCCATCCGCAAACCATGGCGTAACTTGAAACTGTGGTCTCCGTCGGTCATCCATCGCTCCCACGCCGCTTGCAGCCTTACTTTGAGCGGCCGGTTCACACTGATGTCGAGCGGTTGAAGTTCCTTTGTCAGACCTCCATTAATAACAGCGTTCATCTGTTTCACCATGTTTTTCACATCGGCTGTGAGATGGGCAGGCATGGAGTCACGGATTAACAGCGATGGTGATGCGTGGAAAAAAAACACCTGGTCTCCTTACATTCACCTCCCTCAGCCACTCTTTCATCCTCTCCTCATCCATCCAGCCCTTTTCATTTGCCTTAATAACGACTCCAGCTGGAAAAGTCTCTTTAGGCAAAGTCTTTCTCTTAAAAATCACCACAGGCGACAGTTTCTGTCCATTTGCGTGGCAGCAGATCCACGCCCACACTTCCCCCTTTAACGTTCTCATGGCGGTCTCAACAACATCCGCAGTAACAACACACATAGGGTGCACCGCACTATAGGGCGCGCCGCACATTTTGAAAAAAAAAAAAAAAGACGTTTATATGCGCCTTATAGTCACGAAAATACGGTAAACATTTTGCATTTAAAATTTAAAAAAGATGTTGCCGTCTGTCAATATGCTCTATCCAGAACTCCTCAAGTGGAAAACTTTTAGTTTCACCGAATTTGCAAACCAATTGTTAGTTGCAGCCCTAATGTTTATGAATATACATTGTCCCCTTTAAACAAATAAAATGCCATTAACCGTACAGCGCTGGTTTGCACTGACGATAAAAAGATCTGGGATTTATTTACCTTCGGGCGAACTGGAAGTTGGAGGAGGTGCTGGCAGAGATATTCCTGGGGCTTTCTGAAGGACTGCTTCCACCTGAAAGACACACATAACATCATATCTAGTACAACATTAAACTTCTTCACCAAGAGGAAGCTCCAGCTCTGGATTCACAGCTTCCAAACAAAGCGTTGGGAGAATAAACACACAAACTGACACCTCCAAGCTGTCAAACATTGACACAGGGCCGAGCTGAGAGGATGAAGAAAGTACCTGTTGCGAGGTGAAGAGGTGAGAGAGGCCGTGACAGCGTGGGGGACGAGGGAGGCCCGACCGCCAAACTCCTCCTCTTGTTGTTACGGGAACTGTAGCCAAACACAGCAGGACAGGACAGGTTAGCACGTTTCCCCCGTTCAGACAGACAAGCAGCACGTGGGTGTAATAAAAAACGCAGTCAACCTATGAACCAGAGCGGCGATAACAGAAGCACCGACATCTTTTTATGACATCTGTAATAACATTTATAGACACGAAGAGCAGGAGAGCAAACAATCAAATCATCTCTTAATGAGGCTCCAATTAAAGCCTTTAAAAAAGTGCTTAATGGACCAAATATCTGAAAATAACTAATTGAAAACTAAAAAAAATGAATCAAAACAGGGTTTTTCTTTCAGCTTGAGGAACTCAGATTCAGAGACGGTTAAATCCTGACCCAGTAACCTTAAGATCAAAGGTTGCTTCAGTCCACTTCCTGCCTCGCCTGCAGGGATCCACACCATCATTAGATCAGGTCTCTGCTTTTTCACCAGTCCTCATCTGACTTACAGATTCTCCTCATTGCAGCTTGGATTCAATTCCTGGTAATAAACCAAGTGGAATCTGTGAGTCTTCCTGGAACAACATCTTACTTCCTGACCTAAATATGAGGCAATGAAACGATGCTAACAGAGCATGACATTTCAGAATCACTTCCAGAGCAGATTCTCTAACTGCTGTGGCCTTGACCCCCCCAAACAGAAAATATAGAGAAATGTGGAGCAACCGGAGAGCTGATAAGGCGTCTAAGTTTACCACGATTTGTGTCTTTTTTTCCCCCAGTCTTATCAGACAAAACAAACAGTCTGTCCTGACAAAGAAGCATGGGACAAGAATGTGCAGAAGAAGCACCGCTGTGTCACACAGAGAGCATGTGAGCTGATTAACAGCTAGCTAGCATTTATAGCTCTGTTTGTCTGTTGCATCCAAACAGGCGACTAACAAACATGGAGCATAAAAAATGCAGCTAAACTCCTGACTTAAAGTCGTAGGGAAACGGCTTTTCCAACCGTTGCAGTTCCGATTTCTCCCGACTTTACACGAGTGAATAAAGTGAATGTGATTGGTCGATTATCAAGGGGGCGGGATTGTTGTGGCGGAAAGTTTGCAAGAAAGTTCGATTGTGACCGTTTTTTTTCGGAAGCATCTAGCTAACCACTTAGCAACTTAGTGCTAGTAGGGTCCCAATTGGAAATTCCATTGGGACCAAGTAGCACTAAATTGGTGACTTAGAAACGACACTGTCAAGGAACGCTATGGACAGAGGAAACATGCAAGAGGAGGAGAGTTTAGTGTCGGAGGTCGTGGATGAGTCTCCTCCATCATCCATTTTTTATTTAGAGGAGGAAAGCTTGGACGAAGATGTTGTGGAAGAGGACGCCAGGGCGGCAGAAGCTTGGTTTGGTGTAGAAGGCTTCGAGCCGTACATGTTTGAGCCCTTGCCTCGCAACGCTGCCAGTTCTGTTAGCTCTACGCCTGCCGAAGACACAGACGTCCATCCCCGTGAACACTGGGACGGAACTCGATGGGAAAGGAAAGGATTCGGATTCCCTGCTCCTCTCTTCTCCTTCCTCCTGCTCTGCATCCTTGGCATGACCTGCTCTCTCTTTTTCCATCCCCTGCTAGTTTCTCTTATATTTAAATTGAGACTTGTGTGACAGCTGTTCCTGTTTGGCTGTGACTCCATCCTGGAGAGAAACATCAGCTGTGCTGCTGCCATCAACACCTTTGCTTATAGATGTTGGAGATCGGCCTGTTTTCCAGTGTAGTCCTGTTTCTCTGACTGTAACTGGCTGGATGTGCTCTCTTCATCCTCTGATATGGGAGCTGGTGCTGGAGCTCTCTGCTTCTGTCTCCTTGAACCCCAGTCGGCCTCAGCAGATGGCCGCTCACACTGAGCCTGGTTCTGCTGGAGGTTTCTTCCTGTTAAAAAGGCAGTTTTTCCTCAACGCTGTCGCTACAAACATACTTAGTGTGAGGGATTGCAATTGAATAAATGAGTAGATGCAATCAACTGGTTTTCCTTAGATATAAATAAATCTGACTGGATGATCTGGTGAACTGTAAAGTGCCTTGAGATGAAATGTGTTGTGAATTGGCACTATAGAAAAAAACTGAATTAGGTAAACCAATGTCAAAAGAATCGTATCGGTCTTTAAAAGCGATCCGATCAGTATGGAGAGCATTACCTAACGTCCTATTTTCCAGTAAAAAAACATGCAAATATGGATGAAAGAACAGTAAAAACAGACAGACGTGTTGCCTAACATGATGTCACCCGATGCATGCCTGTGTGCTTGTTTGTTTTGTTTTCTCAAAAGAAGATAATGATATATGACACAGGAGCAAAACAAATACAAAGCGATGACCTCAGCATGTCGGTTAGATGCTAGATCTACTAAAGCTTAGCTGTTTTTAGGGAAAAAGGGAGATTTTTCTCTGAAGTAGAGAGCCAAACATGTCATTTACAGCTTCTAAAGGGAATAAACCCAAATAAAATGCCAATCTGAACTTCAGCCAGATAATAAATGAGGAATATCTCCTCTAAATGCTCTGAAGCTTTTTGTTGATAAAGGCAGGCAGGTCCAGCAGGCATTACGGGCTGGACTGAGAAGGTTGATCGCATTTACCTGACAATTAAAAGCCTAACTCCTTCCCCCCCCCCTTAAACAGTATCGACATCTCTGTCTTGGTGTCGTTTTATGCGACAGCTGGCAGCAGACAATGCAGTCCGTCTCTGCTCCACACACAAGCATACAAGTCTGAACAGGCCACGTTTCTCCGTCGGAAACCAGATCTAGGGCGGATGGAACAGAAGCTGGAAGGACTCTTAGAAAAATGTCCGTTTGGAAACCAGAGAAAACACCCAGGAAACGTTGCTAATCAAATAAAACGTTCAACAATTGGCTCGTGGAGGGTTTTTCCCCTCCTTACAGACGGATCGATATTCCCCAATGCTCGTTACCTCTTCGACCTCCTCATCATCGCTCCAGCCATGAAGCTGGTCTTGTAGCTGGGCAGGACGGTCCAGTAGTAGCTCTGGTCGGACATGTCGCCGGTCAGCAGATCAAGCCAGAGGGAATCAGTGTCCTCTCATCGTGTTGAACAGGGTCTCCCTGTGGATGTGAGCTCGCGGGCTGTGGCTTAGGCCCCCAGGCAGAGTCCGACAGCGGAAAAAACTCCATTCAGCTCCGGGAGAAACTGGCCCCTGTTCGGCGGGAAGGCAGCTCCGGTTCGCTGAGCGACTTCAGCTTTCTTATTCAGTGCTGAAAACCAGCAACTGTGTGTGTCAGCGGAGAAATGCAGCAGCATTCAGCAGAAGCTCAGATAGGGACACAAACTTTCCTTCAGCGGGACGGAGGAATGAACCGCGCATGCGCAAGACAGAGCAGACGGGAAGGGGCGTGGCTAGTGGTGCATTCAGAATCCATTAGGAAAACACAAAACTGATTTAACCTTTATATTAAAACCACACATTAAAACAACCTTAACAGTGCTGTCGATTTTATTATTTCATTCTTGGACATCTATTACTACCATATACATCCAAGAAGCCCAAACGGTGTGGAAATAACGTGAACGGTTCGGCGTATCCTGTTAAAACCTTTGGGTTTTCAAATGTCCAAAATATTTTTAACGTTACATTTCATCTGCATGAAATGGCATATGTACGACGGAGTATTAGGGCCACACATGAAGAGAAAAAATATTTTTGCCATGACGAGATTAAACTCGACATGTCGACTTTAAACTCGACATGTCGAGTTTAAAGTCGACATGTCGACATTAAACTCAACATTTCGAGAATAAAGTTGAAATGTCATTTTGAGTTTAATCTCGCCCTGTCGACAATAAAGTTTAAATTAGTTCAAGAAAGCCAACCGCTGCACAGGATGCATGCACAGAATCCTATACAGTTGCAGCACGTCAAAGACTACCTTCACTCTTAAAATGCAGACTGCAGCTGTGGAGCGCGGTTGCTCTTTTCTCCAAACTTTGGAATGTCGAGATTAAAGTCGCCACGATATATCAACTTTATTCTCGAAATGGCGAGTTTAAAGTCCACACGTCGAGATTAAGCTCAACATGACATTTCAACTTTATTCTCAAAATGTTGAGTTTAATGTCGACATGTTGACTTTAAAGTCGACATGTCGAGTTTAATCTCGTCATGGCAAAAATATTTTTTCTCTTCATGTGTGGCCCTAATACTCCGTCGTACATATGACTAAGCATGGCAAATGTTTTTTTTTTTTTTTTACCAACAGGAAAAAATATATACAAACTCAGTGGCACAGTGGGTAGCACTGCTGAGAGAAGAAGGTTGCAGGTTCGATTCCCAGTCTTTCTGCATGGAGTTTGCATGTTCTCCCTGAGTATGCGTGGGTTCTCTCCGGGTACTCCGGCTTCCTCCCACAGTTCAGAAACATCACCGTTAAGGTAATTGGGTTCTCTAATTTCTCTTTAGGTGTGAGTGTGTGCGTGAATGTTTGTTCTGTTTGACTCTGTGTTGCCCTGCGATGGAGTGGCGACCTGTCCAGGGTCGCCCATAGACAGCTGGAGATAGGCACCAGCACCCCTCGAGACCCCGTTTGGGATAAAGCGTGTCAGAAAAATGGATATATATATATATATATATATATATATATATATATATATAATAAGAATAATTTTACACTTTTTTTCCCCATTTAGCAGAAGACATTTCATAAACGTGACTTGATCTATGTCTGAATCTCAACTCATTCATTGTAAAAGCAAATATAAAATCTAACCAATGTTTTTAGGGTCTTTTTTTGTGTGGATGGATGGATGGATGGAACTTTACCAAATACCTCTCATCTGTTTAGTTATCGTGTGTGTGTGTGTGTATATACACCTGTCTAGCTCACAGCGTGAGGACCATTTTTCCTAACCTTCCGTTGAAGTAATTTTGGGAAGGGGCGAAAATACTGGTTAGCTGATTGGCCTATGTTGGTGATAGACGGGCCAAATAAACCAATCAGATCAACGAAGCATATGACGTACTAACAGAGCGACAACGAAAACACAACCACAAGCCAGGCTACTCTTGCCGAAACCAGTTGGGAGAAGAGCAAAAACATCTTTTCCTCTGAGAAAAGCCTCCAGAGCAGTGTTTTGCTCTTCTTTCAGTGAAGAAATACTCTGTAATTCCGATAAAACTTGCTCGCTTCTCGTTGCGTCACACCTCAACCCGCCTCAAAGCCAACGCTGATTGGACGTTCATTTGGTGAACGGCTCCAAATTTTCTTCAACAGAGAGCCTCCAGACTGATCTGCGAGTGAAACCTTAAAAGCTCGCGAGATCAGGATGGTCTCACGAGGCTACATTTTTCCCAATTTCACCATCAAAGTGAGGACATTTTGCCGGTCCTCACATGCTATTTTGCTAATGCTTAGGTTTAGGGCTAAGGTGTCAATTGGTTAGGGTTAGGATGAGGTATGCATTGGTTAATTGTTAGGTTTAGTGTTAGTTTTAGGGTTGGGGCATAGAAAGGGTTGAAAATGACAAAAAAAAAATCAATTTAAGTCAATGGGAGTCAATACATGGTCCTCACTATGATGGCAGAAAAAGTATGGGTGTCTTTGTGGATGGGGGGGTATAATGTATCCTCTTCCATTCAAGTGTACAGATTTAAATGAGACAAAACTGGAATAATTAATCCCAAAAGCAAAGAGTTTGAGGTAAAATTACCTCAGAGTTAGTTCAACCCTTTAATTTACAACAAAACAGAAACTACACAAGTTTGTTTTGAAAAGATCAGATACTTTGGGTCCCTGGAACATATTTATGTCTCAGAAGCAGTGAAGGAAAATACTTTTAACAATTCTTTAAATCTGTTTACTATTGGAGAGGTGGTTTATTTTTATTTTATTTAAAACCTACATCTGCAATGAAGGTTAAGATTATGATCATGTAATATTTCTGTTTCCAATGCCTTCAAAGACAGAAATTATCTGATCAGATCAGAGTTATGGACTGAAATGTGTTGCAATCAAAAAACAAGATTTGAAAATAGAAGTTTGAAAATCCTGTTAAGAAAGAGGTTTTGAGAGTAACTTTGCTATTTTCAATTTTTTTGCTTTCAATCATATATTTTCAATCATATTTTCAAATGCTCTTTTGTTTCATTTTATTTGACAACCTTTACTTTTTAATTTCTCTGTTGCAGATTGAAATTTATGAATTGCACTCTTCAGATTACATTTTCCACATCACATTCCCTTAAAGTGTGGGGGCGGGCTTTCCTTCGGAGCGAGGAGAGAGGACGCATTTCTATTGGTCTGCTGGACGTTAGCAACAACACTTTTATTGGTCAAGAGAGAGTGCTTGTATTGGGCTTAGAAAGATGTGGAAAACAGAGCAATTTTTAAAACATAACCTGAAAAACTGACATTAAAAAATATATAATCTTTAAAAAAAAATAAATTAATTAATTAAATTAGAATAGAAAAAGGCAAATTTAAGAAAACAGCAAAGTTACTCTCAAAACCTTTTTAGATTGAGAACTTTTTCAAAGTTTAACTTCTGGATTGGAATTTTTTACAGTTTAAATCAGACGTGTTTTCAGCTTGCAACAATAACAGATCAAATTCACTCCATACAGAAGCAGCTGCTATACTGAGGTTCAACTGGCTGAACAACAAATTCCCATGCAGCTTGTTTACATGCGTCATCTTTCATAACAATAATATGCAAAGCTGATTTTTCACTGCCTGATGAATAGAACTGCATCTACCATGTTCACATATTCAAATGGTAAAACTTCCCGAAAAAGAACAGCCATTTACTGGATTCCCTGCATGAGTATTGGTTTTCTGCTGCCTCGTGTTTCTGTAGACCTACAGAAACCTGTCTGGGCAGTAGGACCGCCCCGTCTTACCGGCAAATTCAGACGTTGCTGCCTCATCAGAGGGTCAAGTAAACAAAGGCTGGTGCAGGCGATCAAAACAAAGCGAACAGGTGATAGTGATCTGACTGATCTCGTTTGTTTGGGGGGGGTTGAGAAAGGGCATCAGAGGTAGACAGATCGCACAGGAGGTGAGGGATATTACTTACACATTTCCCCTGCGTGGAAGGCTCAGCTCCTTCTGGAATAACGATTAAAACATGAGGAGACAAAAAAAAAAAAAAAAAGGTACAGTTAGCATTTTCTAAATGAAAAACTTCATGATTCAGTTTGTATAAAGCAATGGCTATCAACTGATATAAAGCAGTTTTTCCTTTTCTTGCAGTTAGGATCAGAATAAAAGCATATTCTGACATTGCTCCGTTTTTAAATGTCACACGACACAATCATCATCTTATGTTTTGGAGGTAGGCATAAGTGTCAAATGTATTAATGGTTATTACTCCAGTAGAAGTATAAATACTACTCCTTAAAAACACTTTTGTAGAAGGTAGAGCATCAAATTAAACTTTTTACTCAAGTAAAGTGTAAAAGTATCATTTTTAAAACTACTTATAGTATAAAAGTAATGCAGGAAAAATGTTAGGGATAGAAACTTTACTGCATTAGCCTATCAAAGGAAGATTTTTCTACAATTCTATACGATCATTTATACTTAATTGTCTTAGTTTCATAACTAATGGTAATTTAACTTTGCATCATCATAAAAAAAAAATATCTATTTTGGTATGTAGTGAACAACAAGTTGGGGCAGCACCAAGTCCAACCACAAAGAAATTACTGTATTTTGCAGACCAGGGGTCTTCAACGTTTTCCAGGCTAAGTACCCCGAAACTGATGGCGAGATGGAGCGGGAACCCCTAATTATATATATATAGTGTTCTATAAAACTGGTCCTATAGTCACTCTATTACAGATGGTTTTATGTAACTAAAGTAATTTCTCCCTGGGATTATTAAAGTATTTCTGATTCCTGGTTCATGGGACAGCTGTTGTGAATGAAACGGTGCCCAGCTTGAAAGAGCTCCTGTGTGTCTCTGAATGTGTGCTTTGATGACTGAAAGACATCTTCTGTCTCCATTTATCGGTTTACTACAGTGTGTTGAATTTATGTTAATGTGGATTTAAAGACATTTCAATTAGTGGAAAAAAATGCGGGGGGGAATATATAAAAAACAACAAAGTCTAAACAACCAAAACTTCAGCAACCCCCATGCAGTACCTCAGTGGACCCCCTAGGGGTCGCGGACCCCCTGTTGAAGACCTACGATCCAGACTATAGAGCGTGCCTCTCTATAAGCCATGCCCACTAAATAAAATATATATATATATATATTTTTTTTTTTATCCTGGAAATATACATATACAAGCTACTGATATTAACTGAACTGTCTTTATATTTATCATAAGGTTTTATTGGTACCTGCTGTGGGCGCCCCTGGCAGATTTTTTTATATCCATTAAACATCTATTTTGTGGGTGTAATGAATCATCGATCATCGGCGCCACCTTTAGCAGCCCCTGTCAGAATGTGAACAGTTGGTCTATTTTTTATTGTTTCCATCAGGGATGCAGGATACTTTTAAGCATACGGTTATCGGCCCGATAAGTTTAACCTAGCCGATATTAACAACCAATATTTATTTCCATGTACCGTATTTTCCAGACTATAGAGCGCATCTCAATATAAGCCCCCTACATTTTTTTTTAAACAACTGGAAGCATACATATATAAGCTGCACTGGGCTATAAGCCGCTAACATCTACTGAACTGTCCCCCGCCAAACCTGTAGGGGGAGCTCTACATATAGCTCCTGGAGTAGGGATGAAGAAGAATACTAGCTCGTGTTAGCTTGTTGGCTAGCAGCATTAAGAGCTTCTACAGAAAGACGGAGCTTCATCAGCTCTTTATTTCAGCTCTGCAGGAGTTGAGCTCAGTTTCTTCATTGTTTCAGCAGCTTTAATGCAGCAAATAAATTTTAAAATGTCTCTTGTAATAAGGGAAAATTAGCCCTTTATTCTTTCATTTCAAACTTAGACTTCCCCCTCTGGCAGGAAAAATCCACAGAAAAACTGCACCTTCTGATAAGCTGCATGGTTCAAAGCGTGGGGAAAAAAAAAATAGTGGCTTATAGTCCGCGAAATATGGTAATTGTCTGGATTAGGGTTGCCAACTCCCTGAAGAAAAACGAAAAATGACACCTCATGTGGTACCAGCTGACCTGATTGCCTTCACCCCTCCGTGCGTGGGGATTTATTTTAGCCCCCCTTTGTGTGTGAAATAATTTTTTTTTACTATTTGACTGCATTGAATTAGATGTATATTTGTGAGTGACATTAACACATGGAAAACAAATTATTATACAGCAATTCACTTTAATACAAAATAAACTTTGCTGAATAAAATAAGTATCTTAAACATAAGCCTGTCCTGCTTAACTTCAAACTGTAAAAATTAATATAAAATCATTAAAAAATAGTGCTAATTTCTGGTGCAACAGAAAACTTGTGCAAACTTGTAAACATATTTGTGTCTTAAATGCAATGACTGCAGGCTACAGTTGTGAAACAGAAAAGAAATTATGAGAATGAGTGTATTCTGGATCGTTACATGTTGTCAGCGTGGACAGGGCCCGGGAACAAGTTTACCGTAAGTTTTTGTATCCAACGTGCCCTTGTTCATTTTCCATTATGACTATTTTTTCACTCTCACAGTAATACGGGACAAAGTGCGTTCTTTTCCACTAAATACGGACAGGTACTTCTATTTCTAAATACGGAACGATTCCGTTTTTCAAGGGACTGTTGGTAACCGTAGTCTGGATAAAACAAATGATTTTGATGGTTTCTATTTCTTAAAGTTTTTATATACCAATAGGCCATAACCAAAATGAGCTCAGATGAAACAAAACTAACAAGTCTACTTTTAAAATGTAAGGAGTACAAGTGAAAAGTTGTCTAAAAATTAACTCCAGTAAAGTATAGGTAGTCAAAATTTCTACTTGGGTAATAGGGGTGGAACGGTTCACAAAATCCACGGTTCGGTTTGGTTCACGGTTTCGTGGTCACGGTTTTCGGTTCAGTATATTTTTATTGTTAAACCGAAAAATAAAAAAATTAATAAAAATTATAAAAATTAAAGAAAAAAAAAAAATGAATGAAATTAATGAAAAAAAAAATCCTCAAAAATTAATGAATTGTAATTATTTTTAATGATCAGTGGAAACCATGGATCATTTCCGGATGTTTTGCTGCTTTGAATTTAATCATCTGGCGCATGCCCTCTACGATCTCCAAGGAACTCAGAGCGGAGCGGACGGGAGCCACAGTGGAGGCTGTAGGCTTTGCTGTGTGCAGGCGGTCTGGAGCGCAGTGGGGCGGAGCTTAGCGCTAACGGAGTATGAGGGATTTCGGGGTTAGCATGACATGTTGGTCGTGTTGCTGTTAGCATAAACAAAACGTGTTGCACAATGCTTGCACACTGTTGCACTTTTATCCACAACTTTCTTTCCGCCGTCATCGTAGGTCACTCTAAATGCAAAGCGCTCCCATACAGCAGACCTATAAAGTGCTGCTGGCGCGTCTTCCAACTCCTGTTCTTTCCCACTCGCCATACCCACACAATTCTCCACAACAACTGATTTTTTTCTGCTACACCCGGCTATGCTGCTTCGCTTCTTCTTCTTGTTTACTACTGGTGGTTGGCTTTGGTCGCAGTACCGCCACCTGCTGCTCTGGAGTGTAAACGCTTCGCCTATGAGAAAAAGGAGCAGCGCATGAACCGAACGCAACACACGCGAACCAAACAGAGACAGTCGAACCGAACGGTTCGGACAGTTTTCATAAACCGTTCCATCCCTATTAGGTAAAGTAACAAAGTATTTGTAAATTGTTACTCGACTCCTCTGGAATAATAATAATATTTGAATAATAGTTGAACTTTATTGATCTCACAATGGAGAAATTTAGCCCAGCATTTAACCCATCCCCATGGGGAGCAGTGGGCCGCCATAGTGCGGTGCCTGGGGAGCAGTGTGGGGTTAAGGTTCTTGCTCAGAGACCCAGAGTGGCAGTCTGTGGGAGTGGAGCTCAAACTCAGAACCTCAGGATTCCAACTCTATGCCCCTAACCACTAGACCACCACTCCCTATGAAGTATCACTTTAAAAACAGCTGCTTTCAATTTATATATTCAACTGATCTTAAAAATTCTCAGCCAGTTCATATACTGGTTAAAGAGGCGCTGTAAAATTTTTTACATTTTCTCATCTCTAATTTCTTTAAACCACATTAAAAACAAACAATGTGTGCGTCTTTAATACATCTGATGCAGACATGTGGTTTCAGCTGCATCTTGAGCGCAGAACAAGGTGTTACTGTATGTCGGAGGAAATAAAGTCTCATGAAACCATAATACTTGTTTAATGAGTAACTTCTTTTCAACAAACTGTTATAATGAGAAACTGTTTGTGCTGACATCTTTCTACGAGGCTATAACTTCATGGCAAATACAACTTTAATCAAAAATATATCAATATTTACATCGTTTACAATCTAAAGAGGTGAAAAACATTTTCCTGGAACCACATTCAGCTACTCTACCTCCTTACTGGCTCAATTTCTTCGAATACATCTCAACTGTATTTCATCTCCTCCTCTTTATATTTTTTAGATTTGATCAAGTTTTAATTACCAGCCTGAAGGACTACTTTATATATTCAAAAGGTTTTAAACTTGCATTTCCTTCAGCTCATTCAAATGTATGCTTTCAATGATAAAGGAGGTTTAACCTTAAAAACGGTTTGTGTTTTAAGGATGGGAATCAAATGGAATATGGAGTGAATTTTTACGTTTGAATTCCATAAAGTTTAACACCGTGATCCACATTTTGATTTCTACTTCTGGTCCGTTACTTGAATTTAAATATCTGAAGCTTCCAATACATTTCTAATAGCAGAGCTACGCTTGCTTTAATGTTGTCAACTTTACTGTTGACTTTAATTGTGCGTTCAGCCCGGAGGCGGTGAAAGCAGTGATTTCCACGAGCCCTGCTGGAAGATAACCGCTTTGCATTTCAGATGCACAGTGTTTACACCTTCTACCACATCATCAAATAGGAGGAGCTTCAGCTGCATGAAGCTGAAACCCCACTGACGTGAAAAGAACTCAGCAAATAGATCGAATGGATATTGTTTCCTTAGTGCCGGTTTGTGTGTTTAAAATGGTCATTGGTAAAGATGGAAAAAGAAAAAAGATCACATGTGCTGCTGTTGTTTCAGAGATAATACATTTTTTTTTTTAGGTCACCCAAAGGTCAACTATTAAAGGAATAGTACACCCAAAACATGATTAGCCTTCATTTTCTACTCACCCCCATGCTGAACAACACTCTGGAGTACTTTTTTGATATCTCAAATGCATCTGGAGATCTGGGAGGCTTCTTGCTGTCTGCTGACATTCAAATAATGGAGGTCTATGGTGACCGAGACAGAAAGGTCCATAAAGGTCCACAAAAAACGTGTCAATATTCCTCCATACTGCTCGTCCAATGTATTCCAAGCATCCTGAGTGGGTAGCGTCCATAATTTACTCGAAACAAAGTCATTTAGAATGTTTTTAGAGCATAAACAGTAGTGTATAGGATTTCCTAAAAGCGCGTTCACGAGTCTACGGAAACCGCGGCAGACCAAACCGGATGAAAGTGCGCATTCAGCTCGGCAAAGAACTCATGCTCTTCCTCAACACTGAAGTCCTCAGACATTTTTCTTTCGTTGTTTCTTTCTTTGCACAGGTAAACAGCACATTTCTTCTTCTACGCTTGCATTATCGGCAGAGCAGACAGAATGCGCACTTTCATCTGGTTGGTCTGCCGGCTTCCGTAGCGTCGTGAACGTGCAGGCTCGCGCTTTTAGGAACTCCTATACACTACTGTTTATGCTCTAAAAACATTCTAAATGACTTCGTTTCGAGTAAATTATGGACGCTACCCACTCAGGACACTTGGAATACATTGGACGAGCAGTATGGAGGAATATTGACACGTTTTTTGTGGACTTTTATGGACCTTTCTGTCTCGGGCGCCATAGACCTCCATTATTTGAATGTCAGCAGACAGCAAGAAGCCTCCCAGATCTCCAGATGCATTTGAGATATCAAAAAAGTACTCCAGAGTGTTGTTCAGCATGGGGGTGAGTAGAAAATGAAGGCTAATCATGTTTTGGGTGTACTATTCCTTTAAGCTCCGAACTGAATCAAAATTATCTAGCCTACTTTTTCAGTTATTCTTCATTTCTGCAGGTAAAACCATAGTTTGTGCTGATTTGGTTTTTAAAATTTTAATTACGGTCGATGACGTCACCATCCCAGCAGACAGTGCTGCGCTTGTTTCCTGATGTAAAGTTATTGCATAACATCACGTGTCCTTTCTGAATATAACAGTGGGCAAACTCTGTACATGTATAGTTAATACAACTATTCCATATTTGTGCTCATTCATTATGTCTTTGAAAAAAAATGCTTTCCCTAAAATGCCATCAGACTGCTAATAATATGAAGGGTGTCTCAGCCCCCCCCTTCAGTGTCCACTAGAGACTGACATTTTTTCGGGAATCCCATGGGTCACGGGATTCCCGTGGGATGGGATTCAGTATTAGTAATGATCACGGGATTGGGACGGTACAGGATTAAACATTAACGGGAGCAGACGGGAGCGGGAGCAAACCAATAGTAACTTCCGCTCTGAGTTTTTCACCCACACTCAAAAACAACAAGAACGGGAGTGGTGCAGGAGCGGGAGTCATTCTGAATGGGAGCGGGATGGGAGTGGGAGTATTTTCACCAGGAGTGGGACGGGACAGGATTTAGATTTCTACTCTGGCCCGGGATCAGGACGGGACACCATTTTTTTCTGTGGGAGTGGGACGGGACAGGAGTGAAAATCCACTCCCGTGTCAGTCTCTAGTGTCCACCATATTGGATCAGTCCATTTGCTGCACATGTTCAGGAAGGTCCAAACAGACAGCAGCAAACCATTTGAAAACAAACTATGCAAAGAGCAGTGTTGCCAAATTAGTGCTTCCTGTTCAAAGGGAGTTTTTTCTCTCCACCGTCGCTACAAGCATGCTTAGTGTGATCAATGCAATCAACTGGTTTTCCTTAGATAGAAAACTTTGAATCAATTTGACTGGATGATCTGGTGAACTGTAAAGTGCCTTGAGATGACTTGTGTTGTGAATTTGGCGCTATATAAATAAACTGAATCGAATTGAATTTCAGCGACTTTTCAGACCCCTCTAGCACTTTGATTTCAAAAAAGCTCCTAGCGTCCAATCTACCGACTTTTTTCTGCTACTGGAGACTTTGGAGACAACATCTAAAAGCAGCTAACTCTGCTATCCAGAGCGAGTAGATTGGTAACCCCGCCTCCTGCTCTCCTCTATCTTGTCTGCAGCTATTATTTCATCCAAATGAAAAATGGAGAACAGATAAGCAGATCATGGCTTGTCTACAGTGGAAAGAAGGACTGGGTTATTTACTTTGGCCTTTTTGGAAACAAAGGAAGAAGCAATCAGCTAAGTGAGCTTAGTGCTTGGAAAAAAATCTTTCATTCCTTTTGAGACAGCATGAAAAGTCAGCTGAGTACAAAACATAGAGAGGAAAACAAGAAGAAAAGGGACAAGAAGAGAGGGACACAACCTAGAACAGATAATGGATGTCTATTCTATTAACATTTCTCTATCGGTAGAATGGGTCTTTTTTATGTGTCGTCTTCTCATTTCAAAGGGGCCCCGGCCTGTCTCTGTCTTGGGCCTCAAATTTCCTAAATCCGCACCTAAATACAATTCATCAATATTTCCAATTTTAATACTAAAGAGCAAGCTCAATAAAAAAAAAAAGACATCAGAAACCTTCAGCTGGACTTTAGTCTGACGGATGCTTTTAGTCATTCTAACTTGTTTTTCTTCTTCTGCAGCATCAATATTAGTTGCTTCACCACCACCCAGTTCCTTGCAGAACAAGTGGGCCTTGTAGCTGTTTGAGGCATGAATACAGATCCTTTATACTCCCCCCCCCACACACACACATTAACCAAGCCTCTTTCTGTAAAGAAACCAACTGTAAATCCTTAGCAGTTCAGAGATGTGCAGAAAGAACAGTTTGATGTCTTTGACACATATTTTTTTAGTTTTTTTTTTTACTTAACAGCCTTTTCACAACCGGAAAACTTAGCAGCGCCACCTTTAAAAAAAAAAAAAAAAAAAAAACAGTTAAGGACATAATTTCATTTCCCTGTAGAAACAGATCACTAATTGATGAATCCATCATGTTATCTCTAATAAACATGGCACCCAGTGAGGAAAATAAATACAAAGATGAAAGGCTTTTTTTAAAAATCCATCTCCTTCAAGGATCCGCGTGCTTTTTATCCCCATCACCAAGACAACCACATCAGAGGAGCAAGAAAAATATGCAGAAACCCAGATCAGCTTCATTTTCACCCTAATTAGACCCATTCATTCACATCTCATACTTGGTTCTGATGATTAATCGAGATAAACATGATTTTTTCCTTAAACAATTGATCCTTTTTGCCACATTTTAAAAATACCTCGCATATTAATAGATAAAGTGTCAGAAACTTGCTGCCGCGCAGAGCAGAAAGCAGAAGGAAGCCGCTGCTGCTGCGCCCAGAACAGGACAGATGGCTCCCCGGAACCGAACCGATGTTTTACCTGCAGTCCGCGGCGTCTGAGGATGTTCGGCTCATCCATCCCTGAATAAATAAATAAAATAATAAAAGAAGAGGCTCCAGTCAGTCCATACTAAGCTCCGCTAAACGGAAGCCGTGTCGCTGCTCCACCAGCAGCCGATTCTACATCCCTCCCAGCGGCGACAAGCAGCACTGAAGCTCGGAGAGAAGGTGTTTCCTTCAATTAGCTGAAACCAGCGGAAATAGACAGGAGGGGGGGCGGGTTTGACCTCAATTAACCAGCACACCCACAGGAACAACAGGTGGGCGTTAAGGCGTCCTTTACAGGGGAGCTATGGGGTAACATTACTGTCAAAAAAATTACTTATATAGATTTCGATTTTTTCCAGTGCATAATGCTCGACATTCCTCATTTTAGGGAAGACAGCGCTTTTTGTAAGAGTTGTCATGAAAATACAACTTTATTTTTTTAATTTTAAAACTATTGTTGTTGTGATTTTTCTCTCACTTAATTTTATGACTTTATTCTCATAGTGTCAGGACTTTATTCTTGTAATGTAATGACTTTATTCTCGAAATAAATAATAAAAAAACCTCTTAAGCTTGGCCCCAATACTCCGTTGTAGAAATGAAGCGTAATATTAAAAAATGATACTGAGATGTCTGAAATGTAACATAACTGTTCATAATAATTAAAAAAATGATACTTAGAGGGCTGAAATGAAACATTAATGTCAATAATAATAATTTAAAAAAGGATACTTAGAGATCTGAAATGTAATATAACTGTAAAAAATAATTAAAAAAAGATATTTAGAGGGCTGAAATGTAACATTAATGTCAATAATAACAAAAAAAATGATACTTAGAGGTCTGAATTGTAACAATAGTGTCAATAATAATAATTTAAAAAAGGATACTTAGAGCGCTGAAATGAAACGTTAATGGCAATAATAAAAAAAAAAGATACTTAGAGATCTGAAATGTAATATAACTGTAAAAAATAATTAAAAAAGGATACTTGGAGGTCTGAAATGTAGCATAACTGTAAATAATACTTAAAAAAGGATACTTAGAGGTCTGAAATGTAACAATAATGTCATTAATAATAACAAAAGATACTTAGAGGGCTAAAATGTAATATAACTGTAAAAAATAATTAAAAAAGGATACTTAGAGGTCTGAAATGTAACAATAATGTCAATATTAATAACAAAAGATACTTGGAGGTCTGAAATGTGAGACAGTGAGCTTAATACGTTCAGTCACTTTTTTAACCAAGGTCCTTGTCTGTGCTGCCAGTCTATCCATTTCTACATATTTTATAGCAGTGTTGTGGTCAAGACCATCTAACCCGAGACCAAGACAAGACCAAGACCAGAGTGTATCGAGACCGAGACAATAACAAGACTTTTAGGGTCCGAGACCGAGTCAAGACCAAGACCAGCGCCAGAATGTGACAATAAAATGTGAAACATGATCAAAATCACAAAAATTGATCTAGAAGACCCACATTCACATAAAAACACCTAGATATTTAACACACTGAACTAGACTAAACATTAACATCTTTATTTAGTACTTCTGTGTAGTAATCACAGAATTTCAAACAATTAATCAAAGTCGATCAAAATAGTATTTTCTCTGCCGTTCATGAACAGTACATACATTTATGTTGTTTTTAAATGTGCTATTTCAAAACAATGTGCAAAATTCTGTAAAATGTGTAAAACTGAAAAAAATGCCAATCATTTCTCTTGTTTCTCTCTCATATACAGATTAAAGCTATATTATATAACTTTTCTTAAATAAATCTATATCTGTCACCAAGTTGTGAAATATGTTATGAGACAGATAATTTGTTGAAAAAATAGATTGATCTCCTTCACTGCATTTACCAATGAGACGGGTTATTGCTTGGATTTGAATCCAAGCATCCAATAAAAAAAGAATCTTAAAGAAACTGATAATATTATGATGATTAGCGTTATTTCCACAGTTGTGGTCTTGACCGGTCTTGAAATAAAATGCCGAGTCCTCAGCGCCCGAGACCGTGACAAGACCGAGACTAATGCGGTCAAGTCTGAGACGAGACCATCAAAGAATGGTCTCGAGACCAAGACCGATCTCGAGTACTACAACACTGTTTTATAGCTCTTAAAGAAATAACAACAATAGAGATGTAAAGGTCAAAAGGTTTTCATAAAAAATATTATTTTTTGCTATAATAAGACATCCATATAATGTTGGGAGCGGTGCAGAATAAAATGATTAATTTTACTGAAAAAGATGTAATACAAATCATTGTTGATTAGAATAATAATATATAAATGAAAAATAATGCTTAAAGCTACAGTGTTTAATTTTCAGCGACATCTAACGTCCAGACTGCAGACCGCAGCAACATGAACATCTCCCCCCCCACCGCTCCCCCCCCCCCAACAGTACGGCGAGCGTTACGGGACAAAATGTCTTCCACGACGTCCGCATCACCTACCTTCTCAAGTGATGAGGTTTGTTTACATAGATAATTTTAATACTGCCATCTATTGTTCAGTACCGTCTCAGTTCATCTCTCTCAACTTGCCGTAGTTACTTTCGAGCGTAATGGGCGATCTCGCAATCGCTAGTTTGTTGGCTCCGGCTGCCGTAGCGCAAAGATGTCAGCCTCCATGGCTGCGAGACCCGCTCCTATGTAATTATAAATAACGAATTCTAAGGCAACGCAAATATTAAGGTTAAGAGGCTGAGCTCATAGATGATGATAAATAACATAGTTATGTATAATATATTACATTTCTGACTGTATATCCCTGTAATTATTACACACTGTAGCTTTAAGTCTCACAAAAAATATTAGAAAAAATGTATAGAAAAGTAAATCAAAAGACAGGAAAGATCCCCAAATTATGACACATTAAATATTAATGTAATTAGCTATGAATGTCTCCATTTTACTGCATATCTCATATAACTGTTTATGAACTGTATCTGTTTGTGTTTCTCTTCAAATTATTTTTCTTGTGGATCCATTATAAGATGAAACTGAATCCAAATTCAACTAGAATTAAAGGGGAAGGGAAGAAATTAATAGGATCTAATATTTATTCAGTTTATCGTGATTCATCAGCAATGACCAGAGTTTCAGATCAAACAGGTTGGTGAAATAAAAAGGTTTAAGTATGTTTGTTTGAATATCAAAAACAGGAAAGAACAACTGCTGAATGATGCCGACTGACCCGCGCCGTCACCCAGCACTGCCACAGTCTGCTTTCCATAAAACTACAAAAGCTGGTTTCTTCTCCTGCGATGCCACGTGTCCGTTTGTGTCAGCCTCAGTGATGTGAGCTCTTCCTTGTTTCTCTGTGAAGACATCCGTAGAAAGTGACGACAATGACGGCACCCGATTAGTTTACTGGGAAAACTCCACAGGGAGGAGCAGCTGAAGTGAAACCAATACAAAATGGTTTTACGGCTATATAAATAGAGCACTGGGAGCTGGCTTTAGCTTAGGCATTAAACAGAAATGAGTCACCGATAAGGAAATGTGTAAAAACAAAATCACAGTGAAGTGCCCAGACAAGTATAATCTTTACTGTAGTTAAAAGGAAATCTGATCAATTATTTTCTACAAATAATGTGTCCTAGAAAGACTCCATCAATGCTTCTCAGCATAGATGCTGAGGATGTGGAATGGTTGGGGACCAATCACACATATTTTGGGACTGCCCAGTGATGCTAACTTTTTGGAAGGGGGTAAAGAATGAGAGAGTTCTGGGAATTAACATACTGTTTATTCTGAGTCAGTTTCTTTTTTATCTAACACCTGAAAGCATGTACACTAGAGACCAAAAGCACTTGTTACATATACTCTTGATCAGAGATGGGAAGTAACGAAGTACAAATACTTTGTTACTGTACTCAAGTAGATTTTTCTGATATTTTTACTTTACTTTACTACTTATTTTTATGGCGACTTTTTACTTCTACTCCTTACATTTTAAAAAATTGGCTCGTTACTTTAGTTTTGAATCATTTCAATGGAGTTACCGTTATTATTTTTCACGTCATCAATACCAAATTCAATCTAATTGGATCAGATTCGCTGTGTTCAGGGCTTTACACTGAAAAAAATCCAAATCTAGATAAGTAATTTTTTCTCAAGATAAGTGCATTTGTTCTTGAATTGAGAAGGTAAAAGAGACATTTTGCCAATGGAACAAGGCAATTTACATTTAAAATAAGAAAAAGCAATTGTATTGTCTTATTTCAAGTGCATATTATCTAAATATCTTATTTTAAGTGTAAAAATACTCATTCCATTGGCAAATCATCTCATTTACCTGCTCAAAATGAGGGTTAATACACTTAATTTAAGAATTCCTTACTTATTTCTAGATCGTTTTTCCAGTGTAGTGCCTCTCTGAGAAAAGCAAGCAGTGGATAGTTTCCTCCTCAGGAGGGCGCTAAAGAGTCATGTCACCAGTGCAGAGCTCGAGGTCAATTTCAAGTGCATCTCTCTGCTTCATTAGGCAACAAATCTCAGACATCCTCATAACAGCAAATCAAAAACCATAAAAACGAAAACATCAAGGGCAGAATGAGCCTCCGCAGGGATTAAAGATGTCTGAAGACCAAACGGCGAGCAATACACCAGATGCAAGAAATTTGGGGCCCAAGGCGGAAGCAGGACTACACATACAAAACAACAGGTCAGTAACGAATAGAGACATTCCAACCGTGTGCACATGGATTATTTGTTTGACCGCTCCTCCCTCTCTTCCTGTCCCCCCTTCACATCATCTTCTTTACTCCTGCCTTTTTTTCTTCTTCTCTTTTTCTCGGCCTTTGTATTTCACTTCCTTTTGTTCTAGTTGTTTTTCTCTTCCTCTCCTTTTTTTTTGTCGTCTTCCATGTTTTATTGTATTATATTTTTATTCCATGTTCCCTAAAGTCTTTGTGGGCTGATGTTAGAAACCCCAAGAAAGAAACGGCAAAGCCTGAATTTAACCAGGAAATTTCAAAAAAAGACTTAGACTTTTTTAGACTTAGACAACTTTTAATCGTTTCTTAAAGTGCATCCATTCTTCCATCTATTTGAAATCCTGGATGGGAACCATAACATCTTCAAACTTGGAAAACAAAGTCTAGTGGTTTGTTTTAACGTTTGTCGTGGCTCAGCTTTGATGACACAAAAGGCCACAGATGCACCATTGGAAAGGAATTTACGCAGGCAAAAGGAAAAATGTTCCAGGTAAACTCCTTCAGTTTTCTTAATTTATTTCTCCTCAGGCAAGCAAACAGAAAAGGACAAACATTTTCCTCCATGCTTCTCTTGCGCTGGTAAAAAAAAATAAAAACATATGCTCACCCAGATGCATGCTGGTCCTTCCACTGACAGCATGTTTATAAACTAAATCACCAGAACCAGAAACAAAGCAGCATAACTAAATAACCAAAAAACAAAACACAATATCAATAGAGACATCAATTATTAAAGTAGAAGTAACGTAAAGTAAGTAGTAGTTAGGGTTAGCAGTGACGTCACGGTGCGGTTAGCCTAGTGCCATTCTCCCCGCTTTACAAGCAAAATCAATGGGAACTACTGGACACATCTGCAATCACCAGAGCTATAGTGAAACTGACAATGCCCACATGCATGGCAGCTGGATGTTAGAATACATCAGGTAACAATTAGTTATTTCACCTATCATTTATTGAAAATTCAACCTGCCCAGTACAATGATGGTGCAGTTCTACTCCTCCATCATTGAGTACATCCTCACTTCCTCCATCACCATCTGGTACGCTGGTGCCACCGCTAAGGACAAGAGCAGACTGCGGCGTGTCATCCGGTCTGCAGAGAAGGTGATTGGCTGCAACCTCCCATCTGTCCAGGAGCTGCACGCCTTCAGGACTCTGAGGCGTGTAGGGAAGATTGTGGCTGATCCCTCGCACCCCAGTCACAGATTATTTCAGTCACTTCCCTCTGGCAGGAGGCTGCGGTCCATCAGGACCAGAATCTCCCGTCACAAAAACAGTTTTTTCCCATCTGCTAGCGGCCTTATCAACAAGGCCAAGAGCCGCCCGTGACACTGGACAATGTTTCTCTCCCCCATTCAGGATTTCTGTGTTACATTAACGCACAGTCTACTGTGTGTATATAGCTTCTGTGTATATATATATATATTCTATCTTATTTTGTTTTTTGTCTGCACCAACAAAACCAAGTCAAATTCCTTGTGAGTGCAAACCTACTTGGCAATAAACTTGATTCTGATTTATGATTCCTGATCCTCCATGTTGGATCGCCAACTTGAAGAGGGAGGATTTGCCATCGAACTTCTGGCCAGAGAAAAAACCCGTAATATGTAGCCAACATTTGGAAGAAGAATGTTTTCAAGATGACTTGGATAATAGCGCGTTGTGACAAACACCAGATACAGCACTCGGACTTGATCAACAGCCGATACCGCACCGTGACGTCATAAACCAGTAGGTGGCAGTAGTGTTCTTTGACAAACATGGATGCCTCCAGTAAAGCACATTCAAATGAAAATTACTCTGAATTAAAAACACTGATCATTTATTGAACAGTATGGAATAATTTCATATTTAAAGTACTTTCAGAAGTTTGAATTCTGAATATGACCAAACTTTTCCTTTAAAAAAAGAGTAAAAATGTTAAAACACAGTTTAGGATTTTTGAACAAACCCTTTTTGACCAGTAAAAAGCTTAAAAAGTGTCTTTTTTGTGCATTTGGCTCATTTTAGAACAGACCAAGCTATAAAAAGTAGCAGTTGATTGATTTATTTTCATTCTTGATCTCACTGTGGAGAAATGTACTAAATAATACGCTTCTTAGATAGCTCAAACCGGACTAGAATGTTCTACACTAATAACAGAACCTTTAAAACACAGTTTGGTGTTTGTGAACCCTTTATCTGGTTTGTGGTTTTTCAGTAATATGACACAGAAATATATTTTACGTGTTTTATGATCCTAAAACAACTGAAAATATCAGTTATAAAAAAAAAGAATTGGTTTGGTCAAAATCGGTAGATCGGAAATTGGTGATCGGCCAGAAAACCTTCGATTGGTGCACCCCTATCTTTTTTGGTAACTGCATGGCTTTTACAGTACGGTAATTTACTATTATTTGACAGTTTTTGCACTGAGAGAAATGTAGTTCATATCTCACTGTGTACACTTTTAGTCAGTTCAATAATAAAACCTGCTCCATTGTTGGTAACAAGCATTTTTTCCCCTTTCCCTGACTACTGTCCCATATTATTTCTTTGTTTTTGTTAAAAACCAGCCTCCTTTAACCTGACAGAGTTCTTCTGTATCTGAACTTTTCATCAAAGAGAGCAGCTGTGCCCCTAATTGCGGCCGAGAACACTGGCAGGAATAAAACAGGAATAAACAAAACAAACGTTTCCGAGATTAACTTCTCCCATTAAGATGGTAATAGGAATGTCCTCTAAGTGCAACTCCTAATACTACATGCTCAATATTTTCACCATGACCAGGACTGTCACATGGTAAATGTACAGAACCCTGCCTCCCTGCTGATCTTAACCCCACTCAGAACATGTGATCCGTTTCCAAAACGCAGCTGGATAAACAGAGGCTGACAAACCCTGATGAACTCAAAGCAGTAAATGGGTCACCACTTTTATCACTATCAGAAATACTGAAACTTTACATGAATATTCTGTTTTTTGCTACAAACCTCCTTAGAAATGTGTTTTGTTTAGCAATCAATTGGTCAGGAAGATACAGATGATGAAGCAAGAGTTTAAAAAAATGTAATTGGGCTCCATCAGTTTGTAAACCATCAATAAAAACCAAACGTTCTGTCAAGATAATCATTGTTCTGTTCTTACGTAAAGTACAGGGCGGCCAGCAGCAGAAACAGGAAGCTGCTTTGGTCCTGAATCGGTCAGGTACTTTTTAAGCATGCAGCAGAAATATGAGACCAGCCTTGTTCTTAAGCCTTGGATACACAAGGAGGCGCCATCAGACAGTTCAATAAACAGTAAAATATGCATGCAGTATAACTCTGGGGTTCTCATCCATCCATTACTTTTTTATTTGGACTTAGACAACTTTTCATTCATCATTTAGTAAACATAGAGTGTATAATTCAATTCAGTTTATTTCTATAACACCAATTTACAACACATGTCATCTCAAGGCACTTTACAGTTCACCAGATCATCCAGTCTGATGGATTCAAAGTTTTCTATCTAAGGAAAACCAGCTGATTGCATCGACTTATTGACTCGAAGGAAATTACTCACACTAAGCATGCTTGTGGTGACAGTGGAGAGGAAAAACTCCCTTTTAACAGGAAGAAACCTCCAGCAGAACCAGGCTCAGTGTGAGCGCCATCTGCTGAGGCCGACTGGGGTTCAAGGAGACAGAAGCAGACATAGAAAAAGAAGCAGAGAAACAAAAAGCAGCTGTAAAAGGTGTTGAGGTAACACACAGCAAAGCAGACGAACTTCAAGCCAGCTACCATGTCAGAGGATGAAGAGAGCACATCCAGCCAGTCAGTCAGAGAAACAGGACTACATTGGAAAAACAGGCCAATCTCCAACATCTATATAAAAAGGTGTTGATGGCAGCAGCACAGCTGATATTTCTCTCCAGGATGGAGTCACAGCCAAACAGGAACAGACCAGATGAAGCTACTAAGAACGTTAGAGATTGAACTAACAGATTCTGCAGAGTTTGAAATTTCGTTTTGTACAGCTTTCTTGACATTTTCATTCCATAAAGTGCAGCAGTGATCAAACGTAAACAGTGTGGGAGAAAAAAAACACATGGTGCAAAAGAAACCCATTGGTATGGAAGTTCAGAGCATTAAATATGTATGGTGCAAATATGCAGTATTTTTGGTTTGGTGTTGTCAGTGTGATGCAGAGTCTGTGTCATTATTTAGAGTTTCCTCAACAGTTCAGCAGTCTGATGAAGCCTCTTCCCAGAGGGCAGCAGGGAGAGCAGTCCGTGGTGGGGGGGTCATTGATGAGGTCACAGGCTCGGGACACGCAGCTCTGGGATGAAATGTCTTTAAAGGAGGGAAGAGGAGCCCCCATGATCCTCTCTGCTGTTCTCACCTTCTTCCAGTCTGAGGAGCTGCAGCCTCCACACCACACAGTGAGACAGCTGCTCAGAACGCTCTCTATGGTGCTTCTGGAGAAGGTGGGGAGGATGGGGGGGGGGGGCAGGTGGGCTCTCCTCATCCTCAGCAGGAAGTCCATCCATCCATCCATCCATCCATCCATCCATCCATCCATCCATCCATCCATCCATCCATCCATCCATATAGAAAATATAGGCATTTAAGCGGTGCATTTCATTATTTAATTCTACATTGTTCAATCTAATTGTATATTGAATATTTAAATCATGCAATGATTCATGTTTCAATCATTAAATAGATAAATGCCTCAAGAAATAAATAAATAATACATCTACTCATTTCATGCACATCTATTTATTACATGGGGCATTCAGGTTTATGTATTTCCTGATTTATTTTGCCCTCTATATCCATCAGGAGAAACCATTTTGCGACTTAACAAAGAAAACCTACGAGACCTTTTTAATGCAATTTAAGATTATTTAAAGATCTGTTTTTCAAGACTTTGGACTATTTTGTAGTCCAAAGTCAAAGTTGTTTTGTTATGACATTGGGTCATTAGGTCCTTTTTAGTTAAATAAGAAAATTTATAAAATTGCAATTTAATAAATGTCCATATTCATTTTTGACTGATCCCATGTTGACACATTTGGCCTTCATTGCAGAAAGTTTGGACTTATTTATTTGATTTAAAGTAATCAGTTTAGCACCCTGCCAGGGTCACTCTAAAATGTTATGTCATTACTGCAGGCTTAGAAAAACGTTCAGGTCAAAGTTTATTTATTTCAACCCTTTAACTCTGCTGATGGTACGAACGGCCAAAAACACAGATGTTTTTGTATTGGTTTCTTTACTTTTATGTTTCTGTGTTTCTAACCCTTTCTTCAGTCTCCTTACGCTCCTTCTGCATCAGCTGCTCCACATGATCTCCTCCTGACTTCATGTCATTCTGCACTCGTCCCTCAGTATTTAAGCTCCTGGTTTTTCATTGTTAAATGTCAGATTCAGCAGTTAAGTGAGCTCCTGCTACTCTCCTGTACACGCCCTGTTTTTCGTCACGATTCCACCTGTGCTTTTTCTCCATATGCCATTGTTTTTTTCGTGCCCTGCAAGTTTCCATTCTTTTTATCAAAACTTTGTGCGCTTCGGTCTGGCTCCTTACCCTAAAATCCTGACACAAACGTGGCTATTTAATTAATCCAGATAACTAGTCAGTCAAGGTAACACATCCATCTGTCAGCGACGATGAGAGAAGAAGGCTTTTTTTGTGTTTTCGTTTTTTCTTTTCTCACCAAACTAGAAGCTTAGAATGTAAAGAGGAACCAGTTAGGAAAATGAGTGCCTTACATTACGCCATATATTGTGTCTGGTTTTAATGAGTCATCTTTTGCACAGGGAGCTTGCCTGACAGGGCACATGACTGTTTCATCACCTAAATGACTCACCGCTCAGATATTCACCCTTTCTGCACCACTTTTAAGCTTCTACCCCCGGGGACACAGTCCTACTACTGAGACACTGAAGCCTCTTTTTTTCTCCAAAATGTTTGCAGACTCACTGCCTGTTTTAGACTTTCATCAAAGGTCGAAGAGCAGCATTACCAGATCGGATTGCTGCCAATCACTCTTTTTTTTTTTTTTGGAAGCACACCAGAACAGGACAGACTGATAAAATATGCGAAACAAAGCAACGTTATTGTGTCCCTATCTCATCTTTTCAAAGCTGCCACCTACGTGAACTTTGCGTAGTATGTCATTGAACTCTAACTGTATCTACAGTGGGGCAAAAAAGTATTTAGTCAGCCTCCAATAGTGCAAGTTCTCCCACTTAAAAAGATGAGAGAGGCCGGTAATTTTCATCATAGATATACCTCAACTATGAGAGACAAAATGAGAAAAAAAAATCCAGAAAATCACATTGTCTGATTTTTAAAGAATTCATTTGCAAAATATGGTGGAAAATAAGTATTTGGTCAATAACAAAAGCTCATCTCAATACTTGGCAATGACATTGATCAAACGTTTTCTGTAAGTCTTCACAAGGTTTTCACACACTGTTGCTGGTATTTTGGCCCATTCCTCCATGCAGATCTCCTCTAGAGCAGTGATGTTCTGGGGCTGTCGCTGGGCAACACGGACTTTCAACTCCCTCCAAAGATTTTCTATGGGGTTGAGATCTGGAGACTGGCTAGGCCACTCCAGGACCTTGAAATGCTTCTTACGAAGCCACTCCTTCGTTACCCGGCGGTGTGTTTGGGATCATTGTCATGCTGAAAGACCCAGCCACGTTTCATCTTCAATGTCCTTGCTGATGGAAGGAGGTTTTCATTCAAAATTTGACGATACATGGCCCCATTCATTCTTTCAGTCGTCCTGGTCCCTTAGCAGAAAAACAGCCCCAAAGCATGATGTTTCCACTCCCATGCTTCACTGTAGGTATGGTGTTCTTTGGATGCAACTCAGCATTCTCTCTCCTCCAAACACGACGAGTAGAGTTTTTACCAAAAAGTTCTATTTTGGTTTCATCTGACCATATGATATTCTCCCAGTCATCGTCTGGATCATCCAAATGCTCTCTAGCAAACTTGAGACGGGCCTTGACATGTACTGGCTTAAGCAGGGGGACACGTCTGGCACTGCAGGATTTGAGTCCCTGGCGGCGTAGTGTGTTACTGATGGTAGCCTTTGTTACTTTGGTCCCAGCTCTCTGCAGGTCATTCACTAGGTCCCCCCGTGTGGTTCTGGGATTTTTACTCACCATTCTTGTGATCATTTTGACCCCACGGGGTGAGATCTTGCGTGGAGCCCCAGATCGAGGAAGATAATCAGTGGTCTTTTAAGTTTTCCATTTTCTAATAATTGATCCCTCAGTCGATTTCTTCACACCAAGCTGTTTACCTATTGCAGATTCATACTTCCCAGCCTGGTGCAGGTCTATAATTTTGTTTCGGGTGTCCTTTGACAGCTCTCTAGTTTTGGCCATGGTGGAGTTTAGAGTGTGACTGTTTGAGGTTGTGGACAGGTGTCTTTTATACTGATAACGGGTTCAAACAGGTGCCATTGATGAATGTAACGAGTGGAGGACAGAGGAGCCTCTTACAGAAGAAGTTACAGGTCTGTGAGAGCCAGCAATCTTGCTTGTTTGTAACTGAACAAATACTTATTTTCCACCATATTTTGCAAATAAATTCTTTAAAAATCAGACAATGTGATTTTCTGGATTTTTTTGTCTCATTTTGTCTCTCATAGTTGAGGTATATCTATGATGAAAATTACCGGCCTCTCTCATCTTTTTGAGTGGGAGAACTTGCACTATTGGTGGCTGACTAAATACTTTTTTGCCCCACTGTAGGTTGTTTTGTTTTTTATCAAACTGCAGCAGGTTTTTTTTTTTTCTACGATTACAAGCAGTGGCGGAGCAAGAAAACTCCTACAGAGGTGGCCAGACCGAAACCAATCTGCATTAAGGTGTGGTCCAAAAAAATGATAACTGCCAGAAGCATTTTAGGGTCAACCTACACTAATTCCATTGTACCTGCAGAAAGAATTATGAGTAAAAAATTCCTATTTACAATCCACCAAGCAAAGTTCGGTTGAAAAGACATTGAAAAGGCGACATGATTTATGTCCAAATGATGTCTGCGTTTGGTTGAAAGGTGGAAAGGCGTGAAAATTCAGACCAACCAAACAGCCCAATCTGGACTAAATCTATTCTATAGCCCCATTTACACTACCCTTTGGAAACCGTGCCAAGATTGGTCTGAGCACGGTAATCGAGATAAGTGTTGAGTGTAGATAGCATGCAGAGCTGAACCGGTTTACGCCAGACACAACCGAACCACGCTAACATGTTACTAGTTCATCAGTAGGTCTCAGCGCAGTCCAGTTCTGGCTCGGTTCTCTGGCAACCAAGAGTGCATGACCAGAGCCTGTCATCTCCTTACAGTCAAGGAGTCAATCATGAAATTTCCGACATTCATAAAAATACTAGCTTCTGTAATGATCTTGGTTCTGTTGTTTTTCTTTAAGTTTTCTGTTTCAAGTTCATCCAGGTTTTTCCTTGTTTTCTAGCTTTATTGATGTGTCTGGATTCATTTAAGTTGCTTAGGTTTTTCTGTCTGTCCTCTGTTGCCGCCTTGTGTTCTTTTCCCTTGGCTTCCTCATCAGCTCTGGTCACACCTGCTCCCTATCAGCTCATTAGTCCTACCTCTGTTCAGTCAGCCATAAATACACTCCCTCTGCAGTCCCTCTTTGCTGGTTCCTCGTCTTATTTCATTCTACCCTGGCTCCTCATGACTTTTCTGTCAAGATTTGGTTTTAAGGTTTTTGTTAGGACCCAAAAGCAGAAGCTGAGAGGCAGGGGTGAGATCTTGGAAGGTTTAATGAAAAAAATCAGGCAGCGAAAACAGGAATCCAAAAATCCAACTTAAAAATGTAAATCAAAACAGAAATCCAAAAAAACCAACATAAGAATTGAACACTAACCAGGACCATGGAGACGTCAGGGGAAAAAGTCATGAGGAGCCAAGGTAGGATGAAATAAGACAAGGAACCAGCAAAGAGGGACTGCAGAGCGAGTGTATTTATGGCTGATTGAACAAAGGTAGGACTAATGTGCTGATAAGGAGCAGGTGTGACCAGAGCTGATGAGGAAGCCAAGAGAAAACAACACAAGGCGGCAACAGAGGACAGACAGAAAAACCTAAGCAACTTAAATGAATCCAGACACATCAATAAATCTAGAAAACAAGGAAAAACCTGGCTAAACTTGAAACTGAAAACTTAAAGAAAAACAACAGAACCAAGATCGTTACAGCTTTCAATTTCAATTCAATTCAATTCAGTTTATTTATATAGCGCCAAATTCACAACACATGTCATCTCAAGGCACTTTACAGTTCAACCAGATCATACAGTCAAATTGATACAAAGTTTTCTATCTAAGGAAAACCAGTTGATTGCATTGACTCATTGACTCAAATACAATCCCCCACACTAAGCATGCTTGTAGCGACAGTGGAGAGGAAAAACTCCCTTTTAACAGGAAGAAACCTCCAGCAGAACCAGGCTCAGTGTGAGCGGCCATCTGCTGAGGCCGACTGGGGTTCAAGGAGACAGAAGCAGACATACAAAAAGCAGCTGTAAAAGGCGGCCCTGTCCAGGAAACACGCAGCCAGGCAGACGAGCTCCAAGGCAGCTCCCATGCCAGAGGACGAAGAGAGCACATCCACTCAGTCACGGTCAGAGAAACAGGACCACACTGGAAAACAGGCCGAATTCCAACATCTATAAACAAGGGTGTTGATGGAAGCAGCACAGCTGATGTTTCTTTCCAGGATGACGTCACAGCCAAACAGGAACAGACGAGGCAAAGCTACTCTGAGGAAAAGCAGAGAGAGCAGACGGTTAGAGATTGAACTAACAGATTCTGCAGAATAGGAGAACAGAGAGAGAATGAAGCAGAATGATGAAATGGGGGTCCCTATGTCCTCCAGCAGTCTAAGCCTATAGCAGCATAACTATAGAGATAGCTCAGGATAACCTGAGCCACTCTAACTATAAGCTTTATCAAAAAGGAAAGTTTTAAGCCTAGCCTTAAAAGTAGACAGGCCCTTGGGGCCTCGGATCCCTGGGGCCTGGGACTGGATCCGCTTCGGGGTGGGGCTGGTTGTTGTTCGGGGATTTTCGGGGTCGGTGCCGGTGCCTTCGCTACGATGCCGGTTCCTGGGCGGTGTTTCTTTCCTATGCCGGTTCTGTGGTATCGGTTCGGGGAGGGGGGGAGCTGCGCGGCATGGTGGGGTGCGGGTCTTGGGTCCTGTTTTGGGCTCCGGTTTTTCCGCTCGCACTTCTCCTCTTGCCTATTTATTTTAATTGTAATTATTAATTAATTTATTTATTTACCTATTTATTTGTTATTTTTTATTTTTTTCTCTTCCTCGGTGGGGGGGAGCGGTTGCGGGCGGGTCGGTGTCTGGTGTCCGCTGTCGCATTGTGGGGGCCCCTTTTTTTTTTTTTTTTTTTTTTTTTTTTCTCTTTTTTTCTTTGGGGGGTTTGGCATGTCTGTTTTCTCGGGGGGCAGGCGGGCCTGCTGGGTGGGGGTCCTGCTGGCGGCGCGCCGCTGGTGTGTGGGGGTCCGGGCGGCTCCGGCGGGGGTAGTGTTGGGGGGCCGGTCTGGGCGGGCTGGCTGCGCTGGCTGGGTATTCGGGTGGGTTTTCCCTCCTGGAGGCATGGTGGGGCTGCTCTGTTCCCACTGATCGCGGCGGGTGGGGCTGCGGGGCGGGTGGGGGCCTGGGGTGGCTATGACCGGCGCGTGGTGGGGGGGCCGGGGCGGCGGAGCTGCTCTGGCCGCGTGTCGGGGCCTGGTGCGGGCTGCGGGGGGGGGTGGCGGACGTGGCTGGGCTGCTTTGGCATCGTCCGGTGGGGGGGGCGGCGCGGTTCGCTCCGCTCTGGCTTTGTGCTGCCCCTCGGGCTGCTGGGGGGGGGTGGTTGCGCCGGCTGCGGTCTGCTCCTCTTGCGGTTTTGCGCCGGGCGGCTTTTCTGCTCTCGGGCTGATTCTGTGCGCGGTGTGTTTCGTTGCGCGCTGTTGGCATCGGTCTTGGTGGGGTGGGGCTGCGCTTTTGGCCGGGGGGGCGTTTTGGGGGGGGTCCCGCGGCGCTCGTGGCCGGTTCGCGGCGGATGCGCATGGGCCCCGGCCGGGGGCGGGGCCGCCTTAGTGTTTTCCTGGGTGGTGCGGTCGCGGTGGGTGTTGCGGCCGGTCGCCGGGGCTTGGTGCGGGGGGGCGGGGCGTGTTTCGGTGCTCTGTGGGGCTGGGGCGTTTCGGTCGGCGCCGTGGGGGGGCTGGTGTTCGGCGCCCGGCCCTACTTCGGGTGGCCGGCTGCCGGCGGGGCCCGCGGACTCGTCCCCGCGGCTCCCCGGGGCGCCGGCATGGCGGTGGCTGGGGGGCTTCCTCGTGGCTGTCTCTCCTCCTGCCTTGGTGGGGTCTGATTTCCGGGGCTGGCCCCGCCTTGGTGCCTTCGCTTCTGGGGTCCCCTTGGGCGCCTGGGGCTTTGGGTCTCCCGGCGCTGGACTCAGTGCTCTGGGGGGTGTGCCTCTCCGGCTCTCCACAACCACTATTGAGCATTTTTTTCTATGGTTAAAACTTTACATGCACAAGTTCACCCTCACAAACAACTACAGGTGCTAGGCTTCAGGTACTTAGAGATTCACTTCCAAACAGAAACCCCACATTCATATCTTCAGGTAACACAGAGTACATGTCAGACTTAATAATATTACTTTAGTGATAGTTTCAAGGTGTTTGCTTTATTGTATATCTCGTACCATGTTTTTTGGTTATGCTGTTCTTTTTCCTTTTTTTTTTTTTTTTTTTTTTTTTTTTCTCCATCTCATTACAGGTGTTGAAGCAGACTGAAAATGTTTTGTCATTGTCTCCTTCCTATCTCCTCTTTCTTTCATCTTTTGTCCTGTTTTTTTCTTTTTCTTTTTCCTTCTTCTTCTTCTTCTGTTTTTCTGCTCTACTTACATTGCAGTGTCCATATGAACTGTAAAACTCCCTGCATAATTATAATAAAGCAATTTATATACATGAAACAAGTGGAGCGGTATGGCAATTGCGATACCGCTACACTTGTGAAAGTAAAATCTGTTGGGCTCCTTTTGGCATCAAGACAATTATTCTTATTGCCACCTTGCCAGACAGGACACTGTAAAAAAAAAAAAAAAAAAAAAAAGTAGACAGGGTGTCTGCCTCACGGACTAAAACTGGTAGTTGGTTCCACAGGAGAGGAGCCTGATGACTAAAAGATCTGCCTCCCATTCTACTTTTAGAAATTCTAGGAACCACTAGTAAACCTGCAGATTGAGAGCGAAGTGCTCTGTTAGGAACATAAAGAACAATCAGATCTGATATAAGATGGAGCTTGGCCATTTAAGGCTTTATATGTGAGAAGGAGGATTTTAAATTCTATTCTTGATTTAACAGGAAGCCAATGAAGAGAAGCCAGGATAGGAGAGATATGATCTCTCTTTTTAATTTTCATTAGAACTCTGGCTGCAGTATTTTGGATCAGCTGAAGGCTTTTAACTACAGTTTGTGGACTTCCTGATAGTAAAGAATTACAATAGTCCAGCCTTGAAGTAACAAATGCATGGACTAGTTTCTCAGCATCGCCCCTGGACAGGATATTTCTAATTTTTGTAATGTTCCTCAGATGAAAGAAGGAAATTCTAGAAACCTCTTTGATATGGGATTTAAATGACAGGTCCTGATAAAAAATAACACCAAGATTTTTTACTTTATTATCTGAAATCAGTTTAATCCCATCCAAATGAAGTGACTGGCTAATCTTTTTTTTTTTTCAGAGACTCTGGTCCAAAGACTATAACTTCTGTTTTGTCTGCATTCAGGAGCAGAAAGTTAAGAGTCATCCAGGTTTTTATGTCTTCAAGACATGCCTGTAATCTATGTAATGGGTTAGCTTCATCTGGATTTATAGACAGATATAGCTGGGTATCATCAGCGTAACAGTGGAAATTAATCCCATGCTGTCTAATAATTCTACCAATTGGGAGCATGTATAAAGTAAAGAGAATTGGTCCTAGCACTGATCCCTGTGGTACTCCACAGGTAACCTTTGAGCGTGTTGAAGATCTATCATTAACATGAACAAACTGAATTCGATCAGATAGATAAGATTTAAACCAGTCTAGTGCTGTTCCTTTAATTCCAACAAAATATTCAAGTCTTTCTAAAAGAATATTATGGTCAACTGTATCAAATGCAGCACTAAGATCCAACAGGACGAGCACAGATACAAGTCCATTATCTGAGGCCATGAGAATATCATTAGTGACTTTCACCAGAGCTGTTTCAGTGCTATGATGAGCTCTAAAGCCAGACTGAAACTCTTCAAAAAGTTCATTATGGTGTAAGTGATCGCAAACTTGTTTGGCAACTACTTTCTCAAGAATTTTGGATAAGAAAGGAAGATTGGATATAGGTCTATAATTGACCAAGTCATCTGGGTCAAGAGACGGTTTCTTAAGCAGAGGTTTAATTACAGCAACCTTAAAAGCTTTAGGTACATATCCCTGTAACAGAGATAGATTAATCACATCTAAAATGGAGGAGGAGATCAAAGGGAATACCTCCTTAAATAACCTGGTTGGAACTGGATCTAACATACAAGTTGAAGGCTTAGATGAAGACAATAATTTTGCTAATTCAGAGAGTTCAACTGGATCAAAGCAGTCTAAACCCGGTTCAGATTCCATGACTACCTCAGGTACAATCGCGGATAGAGGAGTGCTTATGATCTTATTTTTAATAAGATCAATCTTATTTATAAAGAATCCCATAAAATCATTGCTGCTAAGAGCAGGTGGAATGGACGGTTGAACAGAGCTATGGCTCTGGGTGAGTTTGGCAACTGTATTAAAAAGAAATCTAGGATTATTCTTATTCTCCTCTATTAATGAGGAGAAGTATGCTGCTATTGCTTTACAAAGAGTCCTCTTATACAGCAGTAAACCATTTTTACAGACTAGGAAGGACTCTCGCAGGCCTGTGGAGCGATATTTTCTCTCCAGTTTCCTAGCATTTTGCTTCAAAGTACGCAGCTCTGCATTAAACCAAGGAGCAAGCTTTCTATTTTTAACGGTTTTCATTTTCAAAGGAGCTGCGTTGTCTAAGGCAATACGCAGAGAACTAGCAACCCCATCAACAAAAGCATCAACCTGTGAAGGGGAATAAGCTAAGCTTTTGCACTCTGCAGCACTGCTCAGTGACACAGAGGAGAGAGAAAGTGAAGCAGATTCTTTAAAATTTATAACTGCACTATCTGATAAAGATCTACTAAAATTGAACCTTCTTTTGGGGGAGGAGAACTCTGTTAAAGTAATCCTGAAGGTTATTGGAAAGTGGTCAGAGAGGACAGGGTTGTGAGGAAATACTGTTATTTCTTCACATTCTATGCCGTATGTCAGCACAAGATCCAAAGTATGAAGATGAGAATGCGTGGGACTATTCACATTTTGAACAAAGCCAATAGTGTCTAAGATAGCATTAAAGGCTGCTCTTAAGCTATCGCCTTCAATGTCAGTATGGATGTTAAAATCTCCCACTATGATGACCCTGTCAGTATTTAATACCAAATCAGAAAGGAACTCTGAAAACTCATCTAAACATTCAGAGTAAGGACCTGGTGGACGATACAAAGTTACAAAAAGAAGAGGTTTTCTTGCCTTGAAATTTGGATCTGGGAAATTAAGGGTTAAATGTTCAAAAGAGTTGTAGGTATTAATTGTTTTGGGAGTAATCAGTAAGTCAGACTGGAAGATTGTTGCTACTCCTCCTCCTCGCCCAGAACTTCTGGGGATGTGAAAATTTAAATAGCTTGAAGGAGTTGCCTCATTTATGCTCACATAATCCTCTTGCTGCAGCCAGGTTTCTGTAAGGCAAAACAAGTCAATGTGATTATCACAAATCAAGTCATTAACTAGTAGACTTTTAGAGGAAAGCGATCTTATGTTAAACAGACCGCATTTAATTGTTTTAACTTTTTCCCCAATTGGAGTTATTTTGATTTTAATTAGATTATCATGATTTACTCCTTTGGGAATCTTTGCTAATTTATTAGATTTTGGTCGTGGGCAAGACACTGTCTGGATGGAGTAAAGAGTGGGTAACAGTAGAGAAGCTGCAGAGATGTGTGTTAAACTACAACTCTGCTTCCTGGTCTGCACCCTGGGTGGTCAGGGTGCAGACCACCTACCTTCCTACCTTTGCACACGATTTCCAGTGATGATTCTGCTTAGTGCGATGAACCTCAATGTCGGTCGTTTCCTGCGTCTGTAAGCCCTGATTAGACTATCGTTTGTCGTATCCACTTCCTAAAAGCCGACTCTGTCAAGTAAATTCACCAAAGGCTGCATTTTTCGCCTGACTCTCCGCAAACAACGAATTATCACAATGGTAACAAAACATAACTTACTGAATGTTACAGGCACCACCATGATGGTTTGCTTGTTTACTTCTAGAGAACAGCAGTACCGTAGATCGCCACTAGGAGGCGAGGAACTAGCGTGGTGTGTAAACAGTAGTAAGGAACCGAGGTTGGCACTGTTAACTGATCAAAGTTCTTTCCGAACTCGCTAGGATCGGTTTTCAGAGTGTAAATGTTGCTTATGACGGACCGACCAGATTTAGCCTAAAAACCAACATTTAAATGACACCTGGTGAGAAATAAATAGCCTCGTGAGACCATCCTGATCTCGCGAGCTTTCAAGGTTTCACCCGCAGATCAGTCTGGAGACTCTCCGTTAAAGAAAATTTGGAGCCGTTCACCAAACGAACGTCCAATCAGCGTTGGCTTTGAGGCGGGTCGAGGTGTGACGCAACGAGAAGCGCGACAGTTCAGTCTAAAGAACATGGCGGCTTCAGCCAATGAAACTAGCGTTAGCGTGGCTATCGAGCAAGTTTTATCGGAATGACAGAGTATTACTTTACTGAAAGAAGAGCAAAACACTGCTCTGGAGGCTTTTCTCAGAGGAAAAGATGTTTTTGCTCTTCTCCCGACTGGTTTCGGCAAGAGTAGCCTGGCTTGTGGTTGTGTTTTCGTCGTCGCTCTGTTAGTACGTCATATGCTTCGTTGATCTGATTGGTTTATTTGGCCCGTCTATCACCAACATAGGCCAATCAGCTAACCAGTATTTTCGCCCCTTCTCAAAATTACCTCTACGGAAGGTTTCCAGATGGATATGCGGAGCAAATCCATCTGGTGGAGTCAGGTTAAGAAATAAATCCCTGAGGACAAACTATATTTTCTTGAAGCTCCTGCTAATAAATATATGTACATTTTAATACATCTATGTGGTCTAAATTCACCATTTATATTTCTGTCTAGTGTTCACAGTGAATTGTTTGAGAAGTGGTTATATATCTCCTAGACAGCTGGAAATTCACATAACTTTCCCTTCTCCCCCATACAACTCAGCAACTAGCTCTGAGAACAGTATGAATCTGTATTTCCCATTTTTTTATGTTAGATATTGATGCAAATAATTAATTATTGTCTATTCTTATTGTCAGTTTTAGTTTAATCAACAAAACGGTTAAAATGTCACTGCCACCTTCCGTTTTACAGGGAAACTGCTGACTCCAGACAGGTCGACACGTTCCACAAATTATGTGGTGGGGTGACCAAAGGGGGTGGGCAGTGATTGGCTAATGTTGGCTATGGCCACCCCTGGCCACCCCCTAGCTCCACCAATGGGGCAGGGTTTATCATGCTTTGTATGTTCTCTATCTAAAATATATTTACACATTTGTTCAAATGAAACAAAGTACGTTTTTTAAAGTGTATTTTTTAAAGCATAGATTTTGTAAAGTATATTTTGGAGTCTGTGCACTGCTTATGATTTGTACCTTTATAGTATAAAGCTCCAACATATATGACGATGAACAGTGCAAAATGTAAGGGGGCCGAGTACACAGCCTTGTTTTCCTTTTAAATAGCTGCAACTTTCTTAAGCTCTCTTTGAACGTCTCAGGCTCTCAGCTACTTCTTTGAATACTTTCATACGTTTGGTTCATGGTTCAACAGGGTTTATTCAACTTCCATACTTTGAATTATAGAAGTTAGAAATGCAGCTGTAAGTAATGCTTTTAAAAGTTGTGCAACAGAAAAGCTCTCTTTGCTTTTCCCAATTGAACTCTGTGCAATACTTTGGTAATGACAGACCTCTCTGCAGGTCATCAGTTAAAAATAAATCGCCTAATATTGATTTGTACATAGCAACAGGAATGTTTTTTTAATACTGACCGATTACAGTTTTTTTCCTTGTACTCGATGACATTTCAAATGCCCAAAAGTCTATGTTTCCAATTCTTCCCTGCGTCTATATTCACTACATGCTGTTATTTTTTGGCAGTGTATTTCCAAGTCTTTGGGTTTGGTTTAAATGTGCAAACGACAGCACTAACATTACTAGCAGAAGCATTTTTAAACTAGTGATTGCATTTTTTATGTATAGATACTATAAAAATACCTTCTGCAGATATCAGCAGGTCCTGGGAATTCCCTGACTTGCTGAGAATAGGGTTGATGACACAATGCCATGAGAAGCAGAGGAGGAACCTCGTGTGAAGTTTCACTTGTGATGTCTAAAATTAGCAGCCAGGCTGATTCTTCGCAGATAAGAATAAATGTGGTGAGCCATAAAGGTTAGACATGCTTTCTACTTTTTTTTTGTAAAATTAGTGCTCAATTTCAGCTTTAAGGAACTCCGTACATAAGCTGTGATAGTGAAGAAAATCATACCAAAAAGCTAGCGTTACTTTTTATAAGGTATCTTCAACTGGGAATGGGACTTTTCAACGTTAAAAGGTGAATTGGTGTTAAATCTCGGTTAAAACGTGTCTGAAACATTTCCACCAATCCGGGACTCACCTGCAGTGTTGCTGTTTGTGCTTCTTTTAACCTATTGTGAAACAGACAAGGAAACAATAGTAAATGAACCGTCGCCAACTGCTAATCCAAAAAAGTTAAACAATCCAAAGGACTTTGTTTCTAGGTTTTAAGACGTTTCGCTTCTCGTTCAGGAAGCTTTTTTAATTCAAAATATCAGAAATAGCGTTGAGTTCGAGGGTTTATAGTGTGGACTAGAGACTGACATTTTTTCGGGAATCCCACAGGTCACGGGATTCCCTAGGGATGGGAGTCAGTATTAGTAACGATCACCTGATTGGGACGGTACAGAATTAAACATTAACGGGAACAGACGGGAGCGGGAGCAAACCAATAATAACTAAAAAAAACTAGGATCGATGCCAAAAAATAAAATAAAATAGAAAGAAACAAAATCCAGTACTGGCGCCGCCATTTTGTAGTTTTTTTCCTTGAAGCCTACACTATAATGCGCGTCAAAAAAACTACACAACACAAAAACCAACAGTGCTTCCGCTCTGAGTTTTTAAAAAAAGCTAAAAAAAAAACAAGAATGGGAGTGGAGCAGGAGCGGGAGTCTTTCTGAATGGGAGCGGGAGTAATTTCACCAGGAGTGGGACGGGACAGGATTTAGATTTCTACTCTGGCCCGGGATCAGGACGGGACACAATTTTTTTCTGTGGGAGTGGGACGGGACAGGAGTGAAAATCCAACCCCAGTGTCAGTCTTTAGTGTGGACCTAAAACAAAGCCTTGTTTTGGCTTAGAAAACATGCAAATTGAACCTGATGAACGGGTCCGCCCCTTTGGAATGGATGTCGTTTGGTTTCTTTGTTAGCCTGTAATACCCAAAACCTGTCTATGTCTCTAAAAGGGGGATCGTTAGAGGGAATTGTTGGTCTGGCTGTACAGGCGAGGTCTTCTGATCCCCTACATGGGGGTGGGGGTTGCGATGATAGCGGGAAGGAATCAACTCAACCGCTGCATTGCAGGTTTTTGAAAGCTGAAACCTGAGTCCACCCCCTCTATTTAAGCTGGTTTTCTTAACATAGATGGCTTCCTTCACGCCCCTCTCAAACCAACTATTTTCTTTGTCCAAAATGTGAACATTCTTGTCCTCAAAAGAATGTCCTTGTCCATCAGGTTTAGATGTACCGCAGAGTCTTGTCTAGAGGAGGTGGCTCTTCTGTGTTGGGCCATGCTTCTGTGGAGAGGTTGTTTGGTTTCTCCAATATAAAGATCAGAGCATTCCTCACTGCATTGAGCTGCAGACACCACTCTGCTCATATTTGGTCTGGGGGTTTGGTCTTTAGGATGCCTTAGTCTCTGTTTAAGGGTCTTGTTAGGTTTGAAATGTGCTGGGATTTTGTTTTTGGAGAAAATCCTCTTGAGTTTTTCAGAGACTCCAGTAACATAAGGGATGGATATGTTTTTGCGCTTAAACTTCTCACTGTCATGTTCTGTTGCGTGTCTTTTGGATTTCCTTGCTTAGTTGACAAACGCCCAGTTTGGGTATCAACAGGTTTGAAAAGCATGTTAAACTGCTAATGTTGTAAACAATGCATTCACATGAACATGCATACCCTCTGTGTGTACCCTCAAGAAAAAAAGGTATAAAAATGGGCCTTGGTGGCCTTTAAAAAAAACAACCAAAAAAAACATTGTTATCTCCTAAAAACAGGACCAAATCCCCAGGAGGACAAGGACGATGACAACACAGGGGTGGACCAATTGGTCCATTTCAATTTGCATGTTTTCTAAGCCATATCAAAGCTTTGTTGGGCTACTGTATAAACCCTCGAACTCAACGCTATTTCTGACATTTTTAATTGAAAAATATTCCTGGATGGGAAGCAAAACATCTTCAAACTTGGAAACAAAGTCCAGTGGATTGTGTTTTTTTAACTTTTTTGGAATCTTTTCCTTACTTTTATTTAGAGATGTATTGATCTGATGCCTGGATCAGCTATAAGCTTCAACATTGACTAATTAACTGGATCGGATATTAGTGAGAGAGATCCTATCCAGTGGACTTTAAATTTAACTGATATTTATTTTTTCGCTGCATATTTGTTAAAAATATGTGAATTTTTAACAATGGTTTTGTCAAAGCTAAAGCATTCAATCATGATATAGGGTTCATTCATTTAACAGTTGAATCGGATCAGTATCGTATATCGGCCGATACACTCAGACCAGGTATCAGTATTGAATTGAATCGGAACTAGTTGGATAAGTGAAAGTTTCTTAATAGGAGAAGGTTGGGGGCGGAGCTTACAGTTCGAACTAAACTGTTCTCTTTGCTCAGGGTTCAAAACTGCAGAATCCGCCAGGTCCAGCCGAGGTACACGCAAACTAAATGACCGCTTAAGCTTGACTGTGCAAACAGAATTTCCGCATTGCATACATTGGCTGTGTCCGAACATCCACCCTAACCCTTAAATCCCTCAATCACTACATAGTAGTGGACTTTATAGTGAACTCAGTTAACTGACTGTTCGGACGGATGGTCACTACTTTTCGTTCCTCATGGTCATGTGACTCCTCCTCCCCACACTGTACCTGTGCCATCTTTCTTATTTGTCGCTGCTGTTGCTACTCAACAGCTGGCCACTGTGACAACAAATTCAATTCAATTTACTTTATTTATGTAGCACCAATTCACTACACATCTCATCTCAAGACACTTTACAGTTCACCAGATCATCCAGTCAGAATGATTCAAAGTTTTCTATCTAAGGAAAACCAGTTGATTGCATCGACTAATTGACTCCAATGCAATCCCTCACACTAAGCATGCTTGTAGCGACAGTGGAGAGTAAAAACTCCCTTTTAACAGAAAGAAACCTCCAGCAGAATCAGGCTCAGTGTGAGCAGCCATCTGCTGAGGCCGACTGGAGTTCAAGGAGACAAAAGCAGAGATACAAAAGCAGCTGTAAAAGGCGTCCCCGTCCAGGAAACACACCGCCAGGCAGACGAGCTCCAAGCCAACTCAACCAAACAGGCCGATCTCGAACATCTATACACAAATGTGTTTATTGCAACAGCACAGCTGATATTTCTCTCCAGGATGGTGTCACAGCCAAACAGGAACAGATGAGGTGAAGCTACTACGAGAAAAAGCAGAGACAGCAGAACGTTAGAGATTGAACTAACAGATTCTGCAGAGTGGGAGAATAGAGATAGAATAAAGCAGAATGATGAAATAAGGATCCCTATGTCCTCCAGAAGTCTAAGTCTATAGCAGCATAACTATAATAATGCTTTGTGAGGACAGCCTAGCAAAGCATTCCTGGATATATCTTCTCTTCTAGTGACCATTGATGATCTCTACTTTTCAATGTGCATTATGGGAAATTTCGAGTCCACTACTTTTTCATCCACTAGATGTTCGGACACTCATCTAAAATGGCGTAACCACTATATAGTGCCCTATACAGTGATTAGGGCGGACTTCCGGAAACAGCCCTAAAAAAACTTGTTACTACGTGGACAGATCCGCGCCGAAACACATGGCAGGTGAACAGCAGCTCCTACTGGCGAGGAGCTGAACTGCAGATGGCTGTCTATCTTGGACGGCAGTAAGAGGCTTTAAAAAGGTTGTAAGCTGCTCTGATTTTGTACTTCCTCGTTTAGTCAGGTGTTGTCAGCTCGCAGTTTGTGTCAGACACGCCCCCCTTGGAGCTGCAAGAATGTGTCATGATCTTCTGTCATGAAACGAGGACAGATGGGTCCAGTATTCAAGGAGAGACAGTCAGTAGGAAAGTTGAAAAGGTTTTTTAACAAAAAAAAATTTAAGTGGAGCTGTGGCTCGCGGACACTGCAGGAGGGGGGCGGAGCACCGCCCAATCTCAGACATTCTGGTTTAACAGTCCAGTCCAAGAATGTCCCCAAGTGCTGCAGGCCCAGTGGACATGCTGGAAGCCGATTCTGGTCAGGGATCCTGAACAGACAGGGACAGGATCCAGATCAGACAGGAACAGAACAGCTGGCAGGATCCAGACTTCCAGGCATCATAGAGCTCCCAGGAGGTTCAGAGTCTGACTGGGACCAGAAGCATGACCAGGAGCAGAGAGGATCAGGTGCAGCTGAGCAGGCTCAGTGGAAGAGGGTAGCCGAGACAGGATGTGGAACCAGAACTTGATGCAGGACTTTAAACTGATCTCCTCACTGGAGCCGGCTTACTTGGATAAAAACTGAACCTCCCCACATATAGAGCCAAAAACCCAGAGGACTCCGCGGGGGAGGAACAGTGGACGATCAGGAGACGAGACGAACAAAAAAAACCTCTTTCCACTGGCTGCCAGGATCCAAAACATGAACCAAGGAATCAAAATAACAGACAGGCTAACAGAAAACAGTTAATGATCTGGCACTGAATGCTCAGGCTGAACTGAATATAACCAAGAGGAAACAGGTGAGAGGAATAAATTATAATTGAGGCAGGGAGGGAAAACGACAGGTGAAAGGAATGACTAATTAAGGGAGAGCAAACAGGCCAGATAATCAAGGTATAGTGGAGGATGTTCTTTTTCCTAGTGGATCATCAAAATAGGTGGTCTTCCTAATTGTTAATCATTCTGGTGATATGTTTACATGAGGCCGTCCTACGTGCTTGTCCCCATTTTCACTTAACGGTGGTGAGTCTGACAAAGGGAATTTAGATTTCATTGTACAATAATGTTTTTTTTCTTATGTTTTATGGACTTTTCATACTTAAAATAATTTTGTAATATGGGTTACTTCAAAGAGGGGGTCCTTTTGTACCTCGTTTGCCGCCTTATGTAAATTTTCTAACTCCAGATTGTGTATAAAATACACAGCTATGGTACAGTGAATAAAATCTATTTTAGAATCCGCTCTTACAGCGAGTACTTATTACTTATCTGCTCTTTTCTATTTTTGCATTGAAAAGTATTCCACCTCCTCTGGTGTTTGGTTACCATTTGATCTCATCGTCCTCAAACACCCAGCTGGCATCGACAACCTTAAACCTGGTCCCTCAGAGCTGAGGATTACATCAGCTCTATCTCTCCATGACTCTGCCCTTTGACCACACTTGGCAGATTTTCAATTAAAACAGAAAACTTTAGCTGCACGCCGTTCGCTGCAGGTACACCTGTACAACCTTTTTTGGGAGGGGTCGGTGTAATTCTAAAGCCGTCCTTGTCATTTTCTCTGTCGGCCATGTGAGCCTCCCTTTTTGGATTGATGATTTTTGCAGTGAGATTCAACGCATTGCTCTGATTAAACCCAACTCTTATCATGAAATGCATCAGAATTAATCTGAGGGCTGCAAATTAATTTCAAGAGAATTTATTTAGGTAAATAGAAAAAAAAGGAGATGTAGGATATAAAACATGTGCAGCTACAGAAATAAAACTCTGAAAAAAAACAGCTAAAAAAATAAAAACAATATGATAATGTATGAATTTCAGTAAATTCCATACTTACAGAATCCTCCTCATCATACATAACTCAATCCTTCAAATTGTTGCCTCATATCTGCGTGTGGCCCACGCTGAGCCATTCACAGGCCTGCTTTTTCAACTAAGAGGCGGGGCATCACTGAGCACTATAAATAATGCATGTAAAGATGTTTTTTTCTCACAACGTGGACAAACCCACTCCACAGTGGAGGAGAACTCGTAAATCAAACTTACCCGGCAGGCTCACCATGCTCCCGCTGCTGCTGCACACTCCTCTTCTGCTCATCTGGCTGCTCCTGCTCCTCCCTGCCTCAGGGGGAAGCCAGCCTGCAGCAGCCCAACAGGGCCCACCGACACCCCTGATCCTGGAGGCGGTGAAGAAGGGGATCCTCAGCAATCTGGGATTGGAGAGAGAACCAAGGCCTGCCATAAAAGCCTCCCAGAAGGAGCTGAAGAAGATGTTCAAACTCTACAGGGAGGAACTGAGCCAGATGAGAAAAAACTCCAGCCGGTCAAAGAGGGAGAGCAGCATATCCACTGTGCTCTTTCCAGGTATAGATGAGACGTTTGCTTGAACATTAAACATAACATATAAACTTTACAAAGGTCTGGAGGGCTGGGGGGGGGGTTGTTGTTTGAGCTAAATTAGGAAAAAAAAGTAGATGATTAAAAGGCTGAAGAACTGCCATGTCATGCAACGTAAAATCTGATTGTTTAAAATGAATGTTTAGAGCATTTAATGCAGATTTGTGAAGAAATGGAAAGCAGCAAACAGACGCATTCCTCTGAGCTTTTAGAAATCACGGGCGTGAAAGGCACACCTGGAATACTATGTTACCCTTTGACACATTTCCAATCAGGTCACGAGGACTTTCTAAAACTTTTTTTTTCTTCTCGGAAATGTGACTGGATGTCTTCTCCTTTTATGGATTAATTTTCCTGTTGTTCTTGTTTACAGTGGAGCCTGTACAGGTGAGACGGAGGGGCGATGAGCGACGCATTCTTTGGTACCGCGCCGTTTTCCAAAAGGTCCGAAAAATTCACCCTGAACTGAATTTGGATCGAGCTCTGGTGAGAGTGTCCAAGCAAGGCGCTGGAAGATATGTGAGTGTGAAAATCAACGGGTTGAAGCCAACAAACTCTGCTAAGTGGCCCCATCAAGACTCAGGGGCCCGAAGCCATGTCTCCACCACCCAGGATGTGACCTTAGACATCACCCCTGAGGCAAAGAGGAACTGGACTGATGACAAACCACTGGTTGTAGACGTACGCATGGAAACAGTAAAGTCCGACTTAAACCCAGTTATCACTTTGGAAGTGGACCAGAAGGAGTCTATCGCTGCTCGCAGCGTGAGGCATCGCCGCTCCAACAAGGAAGATAACTGTGATGAGCAAGGGCTGTGCTGCCGGAAGTCTGTGACGGTGTCCTTTAAAGACATCGGCTGGACAGACTGGGTGGTGGCACCAGCTGAGTACACAATGCATTTCTGCGACGGCACCTGTCCGCACAACTACAAGCCGGCCAGCATGCACACGCAGGTGAAGTCCCGCCTCCACCTGATCACCAAGGGGGGGATGCCGCGGCCCTGCTGCGTGCCGGCGGCCTACGAGCCCATGGTGCTGATGCACTACGACAGCCGGGGGAAGCTGAAGCTGACGGCCTTCCATGACTTCATCGTCACCAAATGTCACTGCGCCTGATGGCGGGAAAACATCAAAAGGACTTTATTGATCCATCCATCATGGCATTTAATCAAACACTACGAGAAAATCTTATTTCCTATAAACGTGGTTTTCATTACTTTATGTTATTACTTGACGAAATAAAAGAGCATTTATTCACTACATATGAAACAAAGCTTAGTTTAACTAAAAAAAAAGTAAAAAATATGGGTATTTATTTACTGTTTATTTATTGTTTGTAGTATTTTATCACTGTTGTGCTGTTACCCTATTTTCTATTGATTTAATTGCACTGAAATGTTTTATTTTATGCGACTTTTATGTTCTTAGCGTTGTCTTACACATTTCTGATATAAAAAAAAATAAATCTTTTTTTATATTAAAAACTGAAGTCTTTTGTCAAGTTGTATGGAGTAAATATTGCTCCACTATTTTTGCAAAAAAAAATGAATGTTTTGTAAATGGAAATAAGAAAGTTATTAATTAAAAAAAGGTTTTGAAAGTAACTTTTTTTGTTTGTTTTCTTCTTTTCAGATTTCATTTTTATGTTTTATATCTCTACAGATTGTATATTTTCAAATTTAAGTTTTATTTTTTCAAATTTCTCAAATTGAACTTCACAAAGTGCACTATTTTCAATTTTTTTCCCTACAGATCACAAACTCTATATATTCCTCTGCAGCAGAGGTGTCAAGTAACGAAGTACAAATACTTTGTTACTGTACTTAAGTACACCTTTTTAGATATCTATACTTTACTCCATTACTTATTATTCTTCCTACTTCTGACTTCTACTCATTACATTTTCACACAAGTATCTGTACTTTCTATTCCTTACATTTTTAAAACAAACGTTACTCGTTACTCTTGGCTTCGGTTTAATGTTTCTAAATATTTATTTCCCGTCATGTGCTCCATCCAATGCAGATCATTGGCTCCGTCCATATCTAGTGAAAACTAGTGTGATTGGATGAGTCATAGAACGCAAACACTCATTGGTTAGCTAAAGGAAATCATCAGCAGCAAGCAGGTGTTCTTCAAACTGCTAACGTGAATTGTCTATGCCATGCTACAATGTGGGATTCAGAAAAAGATGCTGAAATGTCTGAAAGGTCGGACACAGGCGAGAGCGTATCGGGAGACGGAGACCAACAAGACCTCCCTCATTATGGCCCTATCTCCAAGAATTTTTAGAAATAGTCGTAAAATTGAGCTTTAAATCATATAGTGGAATCTGGCTGTTTTTTTTTAAGGTTACTTCATACTTTTTTACTTTAAATACTTTTTGGAGCACATACTTTTTCACTTTTACTTGAGTAAAGAGGTCAAGTTGATACCTCAACTTTTACCAGAGTGTTTTTAAACTGCAGTATCTCTACTTCTACTTTAGTAACAAATGTGTGAACTTTTGACACCACTGCTCTGCAGAGAGGAGCAAAGACACTTCTCTATTGGTCTGGATGGAAGTTAGCAGCATAGCTCACAAGCAAGAGCTTGTATTGGGCTTTAAGGGAAGAGAAACAGCAATTTGAAAAGAATAAAATCCTTAATACTCACTACGGAAAAGAGAAATTTGAAAAAAATTTAATAAAATAAGAATATAAAATCTTTTTTGGAGGTGCTTCGCTGGTGCAGTGGTTAGTGCACATGAACCATGTATGGAGGCTTTAGTCCTTGACGCGGGCGGCCTGGGTTCGGATCCGTCCTGTGGTCCTTTCCTGCACGTCTCACCCCGTTCCTGTCAGCCTACTGTTGAAAAAATGAGCCACTAGAGGTGTATTTATTTATTTCGAACAGACAGTAAAAACAATCAAGAAAGAGAAAAATATTTTTTTGAATGAAACACACTTAAGAATGAAAATATAAAACAAATTATTTTGCCCATCTGACATGCAAATTTTATTTTTTCAGTTCGAAAAGGAGCAGGTAGAAGATACATCTTATAATGTCCTGACCCTTTCCTGCTTGTCAATTTATCATCAATTAACTGTCAAAACATCAAAAAAACAAAAAAAAAAAACACTTGTTTCCATTCCACATGATGTTTAGCCATGTACAATTATTTTAAGTACTATTTATGTCATCAATTACATTATAGACTATTAAACAGTCATCTTATATAGCGTATTTTGAAATGAGCTCGGTTTTAATCAGTTTTTTAAATTGGTTTACATTTATAATTTTTTTTAAACTCGTCATTCAATCCATTCCAGACATTTACTTCCTGGTTGTTCTAAAGTGTTGTTTTTTAAAGTATCCTTCACCTCTTAGATCATTTCGGACCTTAAACATAAATTGTGAAGTTCTAAATATTACCAGGTCCCAGAATTTCAGTATATTGGATTTGATGTAAAAACTCAAAAAAAAAAAAAAAAAAAAAATATATATATATATATATATATATATATATATATATATATATATATATATATTAATAGCTGGAGATAGGCACCAGCACCCCTCGCGACCCCAATGGGACAAGCATGTCAGATAATGGATGGATGGATATATATATATAGATAATCTTCAAAACAAAATGGAAATAATTCCAAAAGAATAAAATATTAAACAATAAAAAATGAAAAAAATTATTAAGAAAGTTTTTTTTATTAAGAAAATTTTTTGATTAAGAAGATTTTCAAAGTGTAATTTTTAGCGTGCATTTTTTATTCAAATTTCCATTCTTTGCTTGCTACAATAATTGAACAACATTCACTCCATAATCGATTAATTCTCCTTGTAAATTAATTTAACCCCCCCCCAACAATTTCATGATTTTTTGAGAAAATATAATAAACCTTTCCAGGTTAGTAAAGTCAAGGTGGGGCTGCCGATAACGTCTTGCTCGCTCAGATGGCCTTGAAGCGTTGCTAAACGTCACCTTTCTTCCATAAATCCAAAAGGAAGCAGCAGTTTGGTTTCATGTGTGAGTCTAACTTCAAACATATCAGGAGGCAAACATTTACAATATTCTTTTATGACAGATTATTAAAGCTAATCTTGAACCTTTCCTTCCAGTGCTGCTGATATAATGTATTGCAATGGCTGGAATTCCCACAGGGGAAATTCAAAAACACAATTCAAGGCCAGAGATGCTTTACCAGAGAACAAAGATGACGGCCATAAACAGAGCAAGCAAGAGAGTCGGAAGCAAACTGTTGAAACGTTTATAGTCTAAGAACCCAGCCTCTTTTAATGAGTAGTGTAGGTTTAAGGTCACTGACTCCAGAAAGACTGTTTTGATGAAGTCATTGCAGTGAAGGATAAGGGATACCCAATAACCTTGAACAACTGGATAAACAAACAGATAATCAGGAGCAGGATCTATATGGAGTTATTTTTGCATTTTTATATAAAATTAAAGGGGGGAAAAATTATCTGAGAGGCGGAAAATATTTCGAAAGTAAAGACATATACTGGAAAGAACTAATTTTCAGAGAAATAGAAAAATCGGATGTTCAATGAGTAATTAAAAGATACATGGACTTTTGGAAAATGATTTACAAAGGAAAGGAGCTCTCTCAAAAATATATTTTTACTCTACATTACTGCGTTCCTATTGGCAACTTCACTATATTTAGCAAATATAGAACATACTAAAGTGTCCCTACCAGTTTTATTATTTGAAGTCAGCCAAGGACTCCTCGGATGGAATCCGTTTGGGTAAAAAAAGGACATACAACATAACCCTCCAAATTGTGTCATGAACCGCGGACAGATGGACCCAGTATTCAAGGAGAGACAGTCAGTAGGAAAGTTCAAAAAGTTTATTGAATAAAACAAAAACTAAAGTGGAGCTGTGGCTCGCGGACACTGCAGGATGGGGAGCGGGGCACCGCACAATCACAGACACTCTGGTTTAACAATCCAGTCCAAGAGGGCCCCCAGTACTGCAGTCCCAGAGGTCATGCAGGAGAGCCGATCCTGGTCAGGGATCCAGAACAGACAGGAACAGACAGAACAGTCAGGATCCAGGCCTTGTAGGATCCAGGCAGGTTCAGAGTCCAGCAGAGTCCGAAGCGTGACCAGGCGGTCGCGCACAGGAGCGGACAGGATCAGGTCCAGACGGGAAAGCTCAGTGGAAGGGGGTAGCCGAGACAGGACGTGGAACCAGAACTTGATGCAGGAGCTTTAAACTGGTCTCCTCCCTGGAGCCAGGCTTACTTGGATAAAAACTGAACCTGCCCGCATACAGAGCCAAAAACCCAGAGGGCTCAGCAGGGGAGGAACAGTGGACAGGCAGGAGACGAGACAAACACAAAACCCTCCTTCCACTGGCCACCAGGAAGCCTGAACTTGAACCGTGGCATCAAAAGAACAGAACTGGACAGACTAACAGAAAACAAATAATGATCTGGCCCTGAATGCTCAGGCTGAACTGAATATAACCAAGAAGAAACAGGTGAGAGGAATAAATTATAATTGAGGCAGGGAGGGAAAACAGGTGAAAGAAATTACCAATTAAGGGAGAGCAAACAGGCCAGATCATTGATCTGTAAAATTTTCCCTAAAACTTTCTTTTTTGATATAGCTTATAGTTAGAGTAGCTCGGGTTATCCTCTCTATGGTTAGGCTGCTGTAGGCTTAGGCTGCTGGAATACATAGGCATTCCATTATAGACGTTAGGTGCTAAAAATACAAATGTAAATTCAATCAATGAAGGAGTGGTGTGCTGTTAGATCAGCATACATTTTTCTAACACCCATGCGCAACAGAGATGATTCCAACGTTGAATTTTACCAGCCGTTCACCTACCAGCAAAAACACCTTTATTTTCAGCTGGTGAAGATTCTCAGTCATTGGAATGTCATAGTCATTCCAAAAAAAAGTAAAAAAAACAAACCATTGGACTTTGTTTTCAAAGTTTTAAGACGTTTTGCTTCCCATCCATGAAGCCTTTTTAATTTGAACTGAAAAAGTCTCCTGGATGGTAAGCGAAACACCTTCAATAAAGTGGCAGGCCAACGTCAGAGGTATGCAGGTCTAAAAAACAAATCCTTAAGGAGAAGGAGATCCAGTTTCAGTCACCAATGGATACACTGAGAGTTGACTGGCTGGAGGGAAACCAGGTTTACTACAGGAAGAAGCAAAAGAGATGCAACAGAGGATTGCAGGTACCAGACCTGGGCAAGAAGGGCTGAACCTGATGGAGAGGCTGGAGAGACTGTGCTAGTGGACAAGAGCGGAGAAATAGGTTAGATGGACTAGAGAAAGAAATGTGAGTGACGCAGTCAATACAGAATGAATCAGGGCTACAAACAGAAAAAGTATAGAAAGTACAGTTTCCTAGAGGTCATTTAAATGCTCACTGGGGTTATAGACTTTTGAGTCTATATAAATTTGACAGAGTTCTGAAACTAGGGTTGTGAACTACAGAGACTCACATAGGTTCTCAGAGATGGGAAGTAACGAAGTACAGATACTTCGTTACTGTACTGAAGTAGAGTTTTCTGATATTTTTACTTTACTTTACTACTTTTTTTATGGCGACTTTTTACTTCTACTCCTTACATTTTTACGCAAATATCTGTACTTTCTACTCCTTACATTTTAAAAAATTGGCTCGTTACTTTAGTTTTGAATCATTTCAATGGAGTATTTTTCACGTCATCAATACCAAATTCAATCTAATTGGATGGGAATCTACGTTGCATTTGACGCACCACTACAAGATGAATCGACAGATTCGGCGGTATTCATTCGCGGCAAATCATTGCAGCTTGGTGGCGGTGGCGTTAGCATAGTAGCATGGACGACGAGATGATTGAAAATGAACACAACGGAGATCTAGTCCTATTGGCAGACATCCATTTAAAATGTAGGCAACGGCATGAAAAAAGTGGTTTCTACTTTTACTTTTATACTTTTAAGTAAATTTACAAGCCTGTACTTTGTTACTTTTACCAGAGTATTTTTTAACACAAGTATCTGTACTTTTACTCAAGTACGGAAAGTGAGTACTTTTGCCATCTCTGTAGGTTCTGTTGGAGGACTATTTAAATTCTGGACACGTTTAGTGAGCTTTGGAGATCATATCCGTCACTAGGGGGCGAACTGTCACTTGGAGAGGCTTCACCCGTTGCCCCGGAGAGGAAGATTATCGTCTACTGGGAAACAAAGTTTTTTGTGATATGGTTCATTTGTTCTTTTTAGGGGTTTTTCGTCGTCTTACTGTATTAGTTCTTGCATGTAAAGTATGATCCAAACAAAAGGTATCAAAATGGTGGGATTCCATGGTATTGTGATGAATAACCTGATAAAAAGGCGTTAAGAGAGAATAGAAAGGAGGAGATCCAGGTCATTATTGTGCAAAAAACACATTTGTCTGCATAAGATTGTCAAAAAAAACAAAAAAAAATATATATATATATATATATATATATGGCTTTTCATAATGCTGGTGAAGGTTCTCAGTCATCCAGGTCATAGTCATTCCAAAAAAGTTCAGAAACAATCCACTGGACTTTATTTCCAAGTTTGAAGACGTTACACTTCCCATCCAGGAAGATTGAAAATGTCAGGAATAGCACTGAGTTTGAGGCTATATATAGTTCATATTCATATTCCCTTTTAACAACCCCCCCTTTCAGAGACATAGACAGGTATGAAGCATTGCAGGCTAACAAAAGAAACCAAATTACCCCAAAAGGGGAGGACTCGTTCATCTGTTTCAATTTGCGTGTTTTCCAAACAAATACAAGAGCTTGTTGGGCTACTGTATAAAGCCTCGAACTCAACACTATTTCTGACATTTTGAATTGAAAAAGTTTCCTGGATGGGAAGCCAAACGTTTTAAAACTTGGAAACAAAGTCCAGTGGATTGTTTTTTAACTATTTTGGAATGACTATGACCTGGATGACTAAGCATCTTCACCAACTACCAACTTTCTTCCTTCCACTCAATTATCTGGCAATATGTCTGGGTACAGAACCTTCGACAGCTTTCCTCCCATCAAAGACTGGGTGCCAGTCACTGTCCTCCAGACATCTATCTACTCAGCAGTCATTCCCATAATGTTGTGCCATACTGATTAGACCAAGAGACCACTTAGAGGCCTAGGAAACCTTTGCAGAAGTTTGGAGTAAATTAGTTGATTAGTTTGTGAAGCCATAGGTTTCCAATTAATACATTTTCACATTATGTTGCTTATTTAGAACACTGAACATTGAATTTTTATTATCTTTACACCACAACCATCAAAACAACAAAAAACAAAGGAAGGAAGTTATCACTCTATGTGTAATCATTCTATGTTAACTGAGTTCCACTTTCTTAGAAGTTGGGCAAATATATAGCACTTTTATGCATTATTTTAACTGTTTAAGATGTAGATGGGTGTTTTTTTAATACTTTGATCATTGTTGTAGTAGGGCAGGTAAAAAGTCTTGATCTTGGTAGCCATTGTAAGGGTGCATTCCAGTTTGAGTCTGTAGTTGGAATTTCCAAGATGACCAATCCCATGGTGTGTTCAAGATGTATTCAGAGGGTGGAAAATTCCAAGTTCAAAAGTGAAAAAAACATTTTTTAATAAGTCACTAATACTGATGTGGACAGATAATGAGTTATTACAAGTACAAATATTGCTGCACAATGCTGTCTGATGCAAATGTTTAACAATTTTCAACAATCTATAGGATGTTTCTCTGACAATCAATGGGCAACAACAGATCAAAGTATAGTAATGCCTCACTAGTGTATATAGCTATTTAAGATCCACACTTTTGTAAATAAACTTTGACTTAGAATGTCTTTTGCTCAGACTTATGACACTTAAACACTGTGTAACTTTTAGCCATTAGGGGAGCTTAAATCAGACCCTTTCGAGTTACGTTGTGGAGCAGCTTCAGTTTGCTCTAAGGCTTCATCCAGCCTTTCAGCTGTCATCCAGTCTGCTCTAAGACTGTGTCCAGCCTGTCAGCCATCATCCAGTCTGCTCTAAGGCTTCATCCAGCCTGTCAACCGTCATCCAGTCTGCTCTAAGACTGTGTCCAGCCTGTCAAACATCATCCAGTCTGCTCTAAGACTGTGTCCAGCCTGTCAGCCATCACCCAGTCTGCTCTAAGGCTTCATCCAGCCTGTCAGCCATCTTCCAGTCTGCTCTAAGACTGTGTCCAGCCTCTCAACCATCATCCAGTCTGCTCTAAGGCTTCATCCAGCCTTTCAGCTGTCATCCAGTCAGCTTGAAGGCTGCGTCCAGCTTGTCTGTCATCATGCACTCTCCTCTAAGACTGCTTTCAGCCTGTCAGCCATCATCCAGTCTGCTTGAAGGCTGCGTTCAGTCTGTCAGCCATCATCCAGTCTACTTGAAGGCTGGGTTCAGTCTGTCAGCCATCATCCAGTCTGCTTGAAGGCTGCGTTCAGTCTGTCGGCCATCGTCCAGTCTTCTTGAAGGCTGCGTTCAGTTTGTCAGCCATCATCCAGTCTGCTTGAAGGCTGCGTTCAGTCTGTCAGCCATCATCCAGTCTGCTCGAAGGCTGCGTCCAGCCTGTCAGCCATCATCCAGTCTGCTCGAAGGCAACATCCAGCCTGTCAGCCATCGTCCAGCCTGCTCGAAAGCTGCGTCCAGTCTGTCAGCCATCATCCAGTCTGCTCGAAAGCTGCGTCAAGTCTGTCAGCCATCATCCAGTCTGCTCGAAGGCTGCGTTCAGTCTGTCAGCCATCATCCAGTCTGCTCGAAGGCTGCATCCACTCTGTCAGCCATCATCCAGTCTGCTCGAAGGCTGCGTTCAGTCTGTCAGCCATCATCCAGTCTGCTCGAAGGCTGCATTCAGTCTGTCAGCCATCATCCAGTCTGCTTGAAGGCTGCATTCAGTCTGTCAGCCATCATCCAGTCTGTTCTAAGACTGTGTCCAGCCTGTCAGCCATTGTCTGCCTTCGTCAGTCTGCAATCAGCTAGTTCAGTCTGTCACTACCAGGATCTGCGCTGGTAGTGACAGACTGAAGTGTAGTGTTCCTCTGTCTCATCAAGCCTGCCACCTGTCTAATGGCCTGTCTTAGCATGTTTGGCTTCAGAAGGTACTGGTGCATTTCACAGAATAGAATAGAATGAGCAAAGAGCATTGTGTGGAAATACTGAAACAACCTTTAAAAAAATAAGGCAATAGGGTCTGCCTACCAGTTTAAATATAATGACAGATTAGTTTTAATGTGAATTACAAACAATAAGGTTTTTGTTTTCTAGTGTATTGAAAAGTCTGAGTTTAAAGAAAGTTAAAGAAAATATCTAATCATTCTGACATTTAGTTTAAAGGACAAGTTTCATAATCCTAACTGACCTAAAACAGGAAAAGTAAGACAGTGAGGAAAGGTTGCAGTTTGTGTTACTCTGTGAATTCCAGCTTCAGGTTGCACCATCAAAATTGCTGAACACATTTTTTTTTTCTACATAAAAAAAAGCAAAAAAAAAAAAACCCCAAGTCTAGTCTTTTCTTTGCAAAGAACCCAAGAGCGAACAAAGAAGAAGTGCTTTTTTAGACCTTCCTGTTCAGTTCTTCTTTTGCTGCTTTCTTTAATTACCGTTATTTAATTTGTTGAGAACTTCCTCTATATGCAGCCTGAAAAGGAAAGCAACAGGTACCTCCGGCTTCCTAGTTACTGAAATTGAAATAGTATGACGCAAGATAAAAGCAGCTCAATGTTTCTGACAGAAAGTTTCTTGAACTAAACAAGTCCAGTCTGAGTTTATGTTAAGGTTTTCAGTACGACTATACTTCCAGAAGCAGAATCTGAGTAAATATTGTCTTTGTCTTTAGGTTTAGTTTTATTGTAGTCATTTTATTTTGTGTTCGTGAAAGTTGCAGAAATAGTTTGCATGTTCATTGCTTGCATGGGTTTTCTCTGGGTATTCTGGCTTCCTCCCACAGTCCCCAAAAACAGGACTGTTAGGTTAACAGGCTTCTCTATAGTGTCTTTAACTGTGAGTGTGTTTGTGGATGGTTGTACGTCCCTGTCTTCCAATTGCAACCTGTCTAGGCTGTACCCGACCATTTTGCCTGCAGACTGCTGGAGATAAGCACCAGCCCCAACGCCACCCTAACTGATAAGCAGAAGAATATAGATGGATGCAGAAATAATCTTTTGCACTTTATTTACTTTGCATGTCATACAATTGTTCTCACACATATGCAGGTTTATAGTGAATATTTTCCTATTCCAATACATTAATGTAAAGAATTCTGAACATTTATTGTAAATAGTTAAGTTGTCAATTCATACAGAATGTCCCTGTTTTCTCCACCAGTAAATGGAACATTGTGAAGTCTGGTATGGTGTTAAGCTTTCCTGCTCCATCTTCACCAGCAGGAGTTACTAGTTCACTGTCCTCCACTTACATTTACACATAAAGTTCTGTCTTTCTCTGTTTTATTCTTTTTTTATTAGATTCCATTTGAAGAAAAGATCAGAACTGCTTATTGATTTGGTTGCTCTATGTATGAAGAGAGATGTGTTCCAATATTACTGTAAGAAAAGAATAAGTTTTAAAACAGGAAATGTCAAAGAAAATGCATTTGAAAATGAAAATTTGCAACAAATATATTTGGTTTGATTTTTTTTCTCTGCATTCTTTACAATTCGAATTCTCTGTAGTATGCACAACATCAAACTGTGAAAAGGTTTAACACATACTCTCAATAAAATGTGTGCTTACATATAAGCTAGACTTTTATGCACAGATATACTATTATTGCAATAAAAACATTTTAATGTGAAAGTTAACTCTAAATGCTACTGCTAATCAAATGGAGACAAAATAAATGTAAAAAGAACACAGAAACACTCTGTGATTCAGTATAAAATCATTAACAACACAACCAAGAACAAGATCTGACTAATAAACAGCCACGTTTCCTTTAAAGGTAATATCGGATGTGACTCATGAGTAACTTTTGTTCTATCAAGATGAGATTAAAATAAAAATTGCTGACAAATATTCTAGAAATTTAGATGTAATCTAACAGAAGCTAAAGCAGAAATCCCCACAGCTAAGGCCAGGTTTTCACATTCAGTGAATAAAAAGACACCAAACCTTTTCTTTTACTAATTTAACTAAACATGAAGTGGGAGTACATCACAAGCAGATGGCCAATAGGGGGTGCAAGGGTGCCGCCCCACTCACCCAATGATCTTTGTTATTAAGACTTAAAAAAACTAATTCTAAATTTATACATTTCAAAATATATTAATATATACGGAGCCCCTCTGATGACATGGTCAAAAAAAATTTTTTATTGGGGCCAAATATATGTTTTAGATGTGCAAGAAAACTATCTAATCTTTAATGGCGAGTAAGGCCGTTTCGTTCGTTGGATTGTTGACGTACTTCCACCCTGGGGCGCAAAAATCACAAAAAAAAAAAAAGCGGCTGATTGACAGGTTTATAGAATTATTTAGCAACAAGGCTTGGCTAACTGCATGCAGCGAGGCTAATGCTTTATTCTGCTTTCCATGCCTCCTTTTTCAAAACATCAGGATCTGACCCAGTAGGGAAAAAAAATTCTAAAATTTTCTGCAAAGTCCTTTAAATCAGTCATAAATGTCTTAAAGCACTTTGCAGAAAATTTTAGAATTTTTTTTCTTTTTTTTTTTAGCATTCATGTAAATATACTGGTGTTATACCTTAGCAAACATTTGATTGGTTTTTTCGGTATATGTCTATTTTGAAGTTGAAGCCCCGCATGGAGGAAACTCCACCAGCTGCCTCTGGATCATAAACTTTACCTTATTTGCTAAATGACATAATATTGATAGGGTATTTTTTTTCTCACAACAGGTGAGGCACGCTGGTCTGACCAAACAACTGCCTGCCTCTGCAATGCTATACTCTTAAAAGAAAACAAAGGTTGCTTATTTTTTGTGGTATACATACACTGGAAAAAAATTTAAATGTAGATAAGTCAGTTTTTCTTGAAATAAGTGCATTTGTTCTTGGATTGGGGAGGTAAACAAGACATTTTGTCAATAGAACAAGACAACTTACATTTAAAATAAGAAAATACAATTGCATTGTCTTATTTCAAGTGCAGATTACCTAATTATCTTATTTTAAGAGTAAAAATACTTGCTCCATTGGCAAACTTTCCTATTTACCTACTCAAATTAAAGGTAAATAAACTTACTTTAAGACATTTTTACTTATTTCTAGATTGTTTTTCCAGTATATAAAAATGTATGGAGAGACCTCTGGAATTCATCCAACCTTTCTATTTACAGTCAGTCTGCAAAAGCAACAAATATCACAACTTAAAAATGAATACATCCTAAAAACTTTAAAAGTATTCCCAACAGAATTCCAATTTAGGAATCAGGCATGAGATACACGTCTTCATCCTGAGGCTCGGGGCTTTTGGAGTTAAACTCTGGATCGTTGCTGTATATTCCCTCCTCTACCGGATCACATTGTATGTACACGTCTTCTTCACTCTGAGTGGGTAACCTTTGGAGAAACACATTGGATCACCATTACGTCACAGAACGGGTGGATCCCCCTGATGATGCAAACTACAACAATTATATAAATGATTTTTAATTTTAAAAGACAAAAAATAAGAAGCGTATTGAGAAACTAACTGACACAAACCTAAATGTACTTTTTAAATAAGAAATGAGGACAAAAACCTTACCTGCTCTGTTCTGCAGCAGGTCTTTCTAGCGGACCCTTTGTCTTTCCCAGGTTTTCATAGATGGGTGTCCGGACCTGGGGCTGCTCTCTGCTCATACCGGTGTATGTGTTACTATCAGCTTGTGGGCTTTCAGCACACACCTCCTTTTTCTGGGTTCTTCCTTGCAACGAACCCAACAGGGTCCTGATTTTACTCCGGTAAATGAACGCAATTGCCGCGACTGCGATGGCGAGGAAGAGAAAGAAGAGCGAAAGCCCCACAGCGACACTTGAGGAGGAATCTTGCGGCTGACAGGTGTCAGTGTTGTTTCCCTGGAAACAAGTGTCGTTCTTATTCATGATCTGTAATCATAAGAGCAAACGCAGAGTGTTACATACATAAGTCTTGTTTTTTAGGGATATCTTTTGAAACTGCTATAGAGAGCTGACATTCCTAGCTGTTGCTAGGAGCTATATGGCTTCCCACAACAGACAGGATGTATAGGTACAGAACATATCATAGAGTTCAACAAAAAATACATCATTACACCCACGGAAGCCGAGAGAGGTCGTTTTCTCAAGAAAACAAGTTTATTTTTAACAAGTTAAACAAGTCGTTGTCTCGTCATAACGAGATGATTGGTGTGTGTTAAAACTAATCACATACAGCAGGAGAGCATTTTATAAGTATAAAGGCTAGTTTATACTTAGAAACCAGGTCGTCTGCGTGTGTGTCGCAGTGAACGCAGATATGCCTCCGCCCCTACCGCAGACACTCTGGTGCAGCCCTACCAAATTGTAGGTGACAGCAGACAGCGCCGCAGGCACGAGGCCTCTGATTGGTGAAATCTACATCTGCTCTACTCAGCTCGGCAAAGAACTCATGCTCTTCCTCAACACTGAAGTCCTAAGACATTTTTCTTTCGTTGTTTCTTTCTTTGCACAGGTAAACAGCACATTTCTTCTTCTAAGCTTGCATTATCGGCAGAGCAGACGCTGAATGCACACTTTCATCTGGTTTGGTCTGCCGCGGTTTCCGTAGACTCGTGAACTCGCAGGCGAGCGCTTTTAGGAAATCCTATACACCACTGTTTATGCTCTAAAAACATTCTAAATGACATCGTTTTGAGTAAATTCAGGATGCTACCCACTCAGGACACTTGGAATACATTGGACCAGCAGTATGGAGGAATATTGACACGTTTTTTGTGGACTTTTATGGACCTTTCTGCCTCGGGCGCCATAGACCTCCATTATTTGAATGTCAGCAGACAGCAAGAAGCCTCCCAGATCTCCAGATGCATTTGAGATATCAAAAAAGTACTCCAGAGTGTTGTTCAGCATGGGGGTGAGTAGAAAATGAAGGCTAATCATGTTTTGGGTGTACTATTCCTTCTTCCTGTTTGGATTAACTGAGTGTGGAGCTGTTGCAGCTGTCCAGAGGAACTCCATCTGAAGTTAAGTTATTTTCTCTGTGATATCTCTGTATCTGAGTAACTCTAACTGATTACTTTAAAACATAGCACCTTCTGCTGCACTTTTCTACTGAGCACTTGTCAGTTTCACACGGTTTTATTTCTGATAGCAAGGAGTAGCTAGCCTAGGCTAGCGCTAGCTTAGCATTGCTATGGCTTCTCTCTCTCCCTCCCTTGACTCTTTTCCAACTCTTCCTTCTTCCTCTCCTCTCTCCTGCTCTCTGTGTCAGATGTTCAGTTATTCCTCTGCCTCCTTTAGTGATAATGGGATGTGTAATAAGTGCAGTATTTTTGTAGCTTTGGAGGCGAGGGTGTCAGTTTTAGAATCCAGGCTTCAGGCTGTTGAACATCCAGGAGTTAAAGTAGGCCCCCCACGTAGCTGTCCTCCAAAAGTGCCTGAGCAGCCAGGCGATTGGGTAACTGTACGCAGAAAGCGTAGTCGTGGATCTCTGCCCACTGGTCACCACCAACCCGTTCACGTTTCTAACCGGTTTTCCCCACTCAGTGACACACCCACTGAGAAGCCCACTCTGGTGATTGGCAGCTCCATAGTCAGAAACGTGGCATTAGAGACACCAGGGACCATAGTCAAATGTTTGCCGGGGGCCAGAACGGGCGACATCAAATCCTACCTGAAACTACTGGCTAAGGATAAGGTTAAATACAGTAAGATTGTTATTCACGCTGGTGGTAATGACACCCGGTTACGCCGATCGGAGGTCACTAAAATTAGTGTTGCTTCGGTGTGTAAGTTTGCCAAAAAAATGTCGGACTCCGTAATTTTCTCTGGTCCCCTCCCTGATCTGACCAGTGATGACATGTTTAGCCGCATGTCGTCATTCAACCGCTGGTTGTCTAGGTGGTGTCCTGAAAACAACGTGGGCTACATTAATAATTGGCAATCCTTTTGGGGAAAGCCTGGTCTGATTCGGAGAGACGGCATCCATCCCACTTTGGATGGTGCAGCTCTTCTTTCTAGGAATCTGGCCACATTTATTAGTCCTCCAAAACCCTGACCACCCAGGGTGCAGACCAGGAAGCAGAGTTGTAGTTTAACACACATCTCTGCAGCTTCTCTACTGTTACCCACTCTTTACTCCATCCAGACAGTGTCTTGCCCACGACCAAAATCTAATAAATTAGCAAAGATTCCCAAAGGAGTAAATCATGATAATCTAATTAAAATCAAAATAACTTCAATTGGGGAAAAAGTTAAAACAATTAAATGCGGTCTGTTTAACATAAGATCGCTTTCCTCTAAAAGTCTACTAGTTAATGACTTGATTTGTGATAATCACATTGACTTGTTTTGCCTTACAGAAACCTGGCTGCAGCAAGAGGATTATGTGAGCATAAATGCGGCAACTCCTTCAAGCTATTTAAATTTTCACATACCCAGAAGTTCTGGGCGAGGAGGAGGAGTAGCAACAATCTTCCAGTCTGACTTACTGATTACTCCCAAAACAGTTAATACCTACAACTCTTTTGAACATTTAACCCTTAATTTCCCTGATCCAAATTTCAAGGCAAGAAAACCTCTTCTTTTTGTAACTTTGTATGGTCCACCAGGTCCCTACTCTGAATGTTTAGATGAGTTTTCAGAGTTCCTTTCTGATTTGGTATTAAATACTGACAGGGTCATCATAGTGGGAGATTTTAACATCCATGCTGACATTGAAGGCGATAGCTTAAGAGCAGCCTTTAATGCTATCTTAGACACTATTGGCTTTGTTCAAAATGTGAATAGCCCCACGCATTCTCATCTTCATACTTTGGATCTTGTGCTGACATACGGCATAGAATGTGAAGAAATAACAGTATTTCCTCACAACCCTGTCCTCTCTGACCACTTTCTAATAACCTTCAGGATTACTTTAACAGAGTTCTCCTCCCCCAAAAGAAGGTTCAATTTTAGTAGATCTTTATCAGATAGTGCAGTTATAAATTTTAAATAATCTGCTTCACTTTCTCTCTCCTCTGTGTCACTGAGCAGTGCTGCAGAGTGCAAAAGCATAGCTTATTCCCCTTCACAGGTTGATGATTTTGTTGATGGGGTTGCTAGTTCTCTGCGTATTGCCTTAGACAACGCAGCTCCTTTGAAAATGAAAACCGTTAAAAATAGAAAGCTTGCTCCTTGGTTTAATGCAGAGCTGCGTACTTTGAAGCAAAATGCTAGGAAACTGGAGAGAAAATATCGCTCCACAGGCCTGCGGGAGTCCTTCCAAGTCTGGAAAAATGGTTTACTGCTGTATAAGAGGACTCTTTGTAAAGCAAGAGCAGCATACTTCTCCTCATTAATAGAGGAGAATAAGAATAATCCTAGATTTCTTTTTAATACAGTTGCCAAACTCACCCAGAGCCATAGCTCTGTTGAACCGTCCATTCCACCTGCTCTTAGCAGCAATGATTTTATGGGATTCTTTATAAATAAGATTGATCTTATTAAAAATAAGATCATAAGCACTCCTCTATCCGCGATTGTACCTGAGGTAGTCATGGAATCTGAACCGGGTTTAGACTGCTTTGATCCAGTTGAACTTTCTGAATTAGCAAAATTATTGTCTTCATCTAAGCCTTCAACTTGTATGTTAGATCCAGTTCCAACCAGGTTATTTAAGGAGGTATTCCCTTTGATCTCCTCCTCCATTTTAGATGTGATTAATCTATCTCTGTTACAGGGATATGTACCTAAAGCTTTTAAGGTTGCTGTAATTAAACCTCTGCTTAAGAAACCGTCTCTTGACCCAGATGACTTGGTTAATTATAGACCTATATCCAATCTTCCTTTCTTATCCAAAATTCTTGAGAAAATAGTTGCCAAACAAATTTGCGATCACTTCCACCATAATTAACTTTTTGAAGAGTTTCAGTCTGGCTTTAGAGCTCATCATAGCACTGAAACAGCTCTGGTGAAAGTTACTAATGATATTCTCATGGCCTCAGATAATGGACTTGTATCTGTGCTCGTCCTGTTAGATCTTAGTGCTGCATTTGATACAGTTGACCATAATATTCTTTTAGAAAGACTTGAATATTTTGTTGGAATTAAAGGAACAGCACTAGACTGGTTTAAATCTTATCTATCTGATCGAATTCAGTTTGTTCATGTTAATGATAGATCTTCAACACGCTCAAAGGTTACCTGTGGAGTACCACAGGGATCAGTGCTAGGACCAATTCTCTTTACTTTATACATGCTCCCAATTGGTAGAGTTATTAGACAGCATGGGATTAATTTCCACTGTTATGCTGATGATACCCAGCTATATCTGTCTATAAATCCAGATGAAGCTAACCCATTACATAGATTACAGGCATGTCTTGAAGACATAAAAACCTGGATGACTCTTAACTTTCTGCTTCTGAATGCAGACAAAACAGAAGTTATAGTCTTTGGACCAGAGTCTCTGAAAAAAAGAAGCTGATTAGCCAGTCACTTCATTTGGATGGGATTAAACTGATTTCAGATAATAAAGTAAAAAATCTTGGTGTTATTTTTGATCAGGACCTGTCATTTAAATCCCATATCAAAGAGGTTTCTAGAATATCCTTCTTTCATCTGAGGAACATTGCAAAAATTAGAAATATCCTGTCCAGGGGTGATGCTGAGAAACTAGTCCATGCATTTGTTACTTCAAGGCTGGACTATTGTAATTCTTTACTATCAGGAAGTCCACAAACTGTAGTTAAAAGCCTTCAGCTGATCCAAAATGCTGCAGCCAGAGTTCTGATGAAAATTAAAAAGAGAGATCATATCTCGCCTATCCTGGCTTCTCTTCATTGGCTTCCTGTTAAATCCAGAATAGAATTTAAAATCCTCCTTCTCACATATAAAGCCTTAAATGGCCAAGCTCCATCTTATATCAGAGATCTGATTGTTCCTTATGTTCCTAACAGAGCACTTCGCTCTCAATCTGCAGGTTTACTAGTGGTTCCTAGAATTTCTAAAAGTAGAATGGGAGGCAGATCTTTTAGTCATCAGGCTCCTCTCCTGTGGAACCAACTACCAGTTTTAGTCCGTGAGGCAGACACCCTATCTACTTTTAAGGCTAGGCTTAAAACTTTCATTTTTGATAAAGCTTATAGTTAGAGTGGCTCAGGTTATCCTGAGCTATCTCTATAGTTATGCTGCTATAGGCTTAGACTTTTGGAGGACATAGGGACCCCCCATTTCATAATTCTGCTTCATTCTCTCTCTGTTCTCCTATTCTGCAGAATCTGTTAGTTCAATCTCTAACGTTCTGCTCTCTCTGCTTTTCCTCAGAGTAGCTTTGCCTCGTCTGTTCCTGTTTGGCTGTGACGTCATCCTGGAAAGAAACATCAGCTGTGCTGCTTCCATCAACACCCTTGTTTATAGATGTTGGAGATCGGCTTGTTTTCCAGTGTGGTCCTGTTTCTCTGACCGTGACTGAGTGGAAGTGCTCTCTTCGTCCTCTGGAATGGGAGCTGGCTCGGAGCTCGTCTGCCTGGCTGTGTGTTTCCTGGACGGGGCCGCCTTTTACAGCTGCTTTTTGTGTCTCTGCTTCCGTCTCCTTGAACCCCAGTCGGCCTCAGCAGATGGCCGCTCACACTGAGCCTGGTTCTGCTGGAGGTTTCTTCCTGTTAAAAGGGATTTTTTCCTCTCCACTGTCGCTACAAGCATGCTTAGTGTGAGGGATTGTATTTGAGTCAATGAGTCAATGCAATCAACTGGTTTTCCTTAGATAGAAAACTTTGTATCAATTTGACTGTATGATCTGGTTGAACTGTAAAGTGCCTTGAGATGACATGTGTTGTGAATTTGGCGCTATATAAATAAACTGAATTGAATTGAATTGAAGTCTGCTTCTGTCTCCTTGAACCCCAGTGGGCCTCAGCAAATGGCCGCTCACACTGAGTCTGGTTCTGGTGGAGGTTTCTTCCCATTAAAAGGGAGTTTTTCCTCTCCACTGTCGCTACAAGCATGCTTAGTGTGAGGGATTGCATTCGAGTCAATGAGTCGATGCAATCAGCTGTTTTTTCTTTGATAAAAATCAATCTGACTGTATGATCTGGTGAACTGTAAAGTGCCTTGAGATACATGAGCAGACTGGGTGTGATGCTCTACTTTCTGTAGAGTCAACGATTTGAAGCTGGTCTTCCTTACATAGAAAACTTTGAAACAGTCTGGCTGTATGATCTGGTTGAATTGTCTCTGTAAAGTGCCCTGAGATACGATGTGTTGTGAATTAGCGCTATACAAACAAAATGATTTGAATTGAATTTACAATAAACCAGATCAAAGTAAGGACGGTAATGACTTTTACAGTAAGGGTCAAATTTAGACGCAGTCTGATGAGGAGACTGAGACTTTTTGGAGACCAATGGCCTTTTTTAACCTTGTGGTGGAATCAGCTATACTTACGCTGTGACATGTTAAAGCAGCGGTTTATCTGGAGCTGAGAGGAAGCGGTTAAATCAGCTAATTTGGAGGGCCAGCTCTATTCTATGATGCACCCCGCAACCCCACCCTTTCTACTTGATTTGCCACTTTCACACCAAAATCCTGCCACTGCACAACAATATTAAAGGCATTTCACTTCTGTATCTGAATGTGGTGCTGGGCTAATTTACAGAACTTCTCGACATGATTGATCAGGCCATATAAAATCTGTTCTCTTGCACAGCTTTCTCCTGTTACCTCATTGATCCAAAGAACACAAGCAAGGCCAACCCAGAACAGCTAAAAGGTGTAAATTTCATATTTGAGGTGGATTTGGACCAGAGGGGAGTAGAGAGGCTAGAAATGATATTTAAGTAAGAGCAGCAATGTATTTTAACTCAAAAAGTATCTAACCAGAGAAATAACTCAAGAGGAAAAAAGTATTTGGTTAAAAGGCTACTCAACATAACATCAGTATTTGGGAATAATATGATAAAGCAGAAAAAATATAACTCTATTGTAATTCTGGTATTTTTAAAGAGCAAAATACAAGAATATACAAAATATAATTAATGATAAATTCAGGCAAAAAATACAGCAGTTATATGATTGATCTCTAAGGCAATTGCTCTCTTCATCCTCTGTCATGTCAGCTGGTTTGGAGCTGCCTGGCTGTGTTTCCTGGACGGGGTCGCCTTTTACAGCATCTTTCTATATCTATGCTTCTTTTTCTATGTCTGCTCCTGTCTCCTTGAACCCCAGTCGACCTCAGCAGATGGCCGCTCACACTGAGCCTGGTTCTGCTGGAGGTTTCTTCCTGTTAAAAGGGAGTTTTTCCTCTCCACTGTCACTACAAGCATGTTTAGTGTGAGGGATTGCCTTCGAGTCATTGAGTCGATGCAATCAACTGGTTTTCCTTAGAAAAATTTGAATCAATTTGACAGGATGATCTGTTGCCTTGAGATGACATGTGTTGTGAATTGGGGCAATAGAAATAAACTGAATTGAATTAGGACCTGATAGGTATTTTTTTATCCTGGGACCTGATGCAATGTTACACCATATAAAAGGGTTGAGGTCAGGACTTTGTGCAGACTTGTCAACTTTCAGTACTCCAAACTTTTTACCACATGCGGTCATGGAAGTAAAGAGCACAGCCCAACAACACACTGGGAAAAACTATCTAGAAATAAGTAGACATTTCTTCAAATAAGTGTATTTACCCTTAAATTGGGTAGGTAAATTAGATGATCTGCCAATTAAATTAATATTTTTACTTTTATAATAAGATATTTAGATAAAATGCACTTGAAATAAGATAATGCAATTGTATTTTCTTATTTTAAATGTTAAATGTTTTGTTCCATTTGCAAAATGTCTCTTTTACCTCCTCAATTCAAGAAAAAAAGCAGTTATTTTAAGAAAAAAATGACTTATCTAGATTTAGATTTTTTCCAGTGCACAGCTAGAGCATAAACTAGAAGTCAGTATAAAATTAGTATATGCATATGTGTCTCTTTGGGCAGTTTTGGGCGAACAAAGCAGATTTCTATTCAGTGAAGTTGCTCACTTGAAGTCAGAAATTCTACTTAAATAAGGGAAGCGATACTTTCAATATAACTCAAGTAAAAAGCAGACTAATCCTCAAAGTAGATTTTGTCTAAAAAGTAACTGTAACTAGTTACTACCCACCTCTAAATCTATTTAAGTTGCTATTAAAAAGGTCACTTGTGTCGCTCATTAGCAGTTACTGTAAATATTTGGATTCTAGTTTTTAATCGAGTTGCTTCGTCACATCAGACCAAGTTAGTTTGCATAGTTTGTTTTACCCCAGAAGATTAGTTTGATGTTAAAATCTGTTTAAAAAATTAAAAAATTGAGCATCAACAAACATTGGGTCTTAAGAAATGAGCAGAAACAATAAAAAAAGATCATAATAAAGCATATTTATGTGTTTAACAATATGAAAGCATTATTTGGAAATAAATGAAATCAAAATATAATGTTCTGTTTTAAATACCAACCTTACTTTGGGTCAGGAAAACATTCTGTTACTGAAATTCTTTGGTCTAAAGACAAAAAGTTAAGGAAACCTCTGATTTAAAACCTTTAATTATGACAAAAAGCGAGAACAAATTCAAATAAATAAAATAAAACCAAATAAAAACCATTTGATAACATGTAAGTTATGTTTTTGTAAACTTTAAAGCAAAGTAAAATAAGAGCAAGCAACAAACATTACACACCTGATAAAGAGAGTAAAAATGCAAGCTAAAATGACTGTTTATCTTATCTGTCTTCCACACGTTTAACTTCTGTTTAATGTGTCTCAGTCGACGGGTTGCCAAAAAAAAAAAAAAACTTCTTTTCTTTTCAGGCAATAAATTCAGATAATACAATCAGATAATATCTAAGCCAAGAGAAACAACTTTCTGGCAAGCTTAAACCATCAAAAACTCTGACCTTAGTGGGACAGGCTCCAGCCGCGCAGGTCGAGGTCCGTCTAGCGAATGAAACAAGACTGAACTTTTTTTTTTCTCAAAAACCTCAGACTTGCAACATTGAAGTTCCCTTTTACTGAAATCATGGAAGTGGGTAAAACAGCTGAAATAGATTTCCTGTAAGAAGCTCAAGTTTGAAAATAGCTGCTGACAGGTGTCCAGTTTGTGCTGCATTCAGCAGCAAACTTTAATCTTGTTGCAACTGAAATATTGGCAGTTTCAGCCTTATTCAGTGTTTTTACTTATTTTATCATTGAAAAAAAAGAAAAGTTCAGTTCCTTTTTGTCACAGAAGGGGAAATTAGTAAAGTAAAATTCCCAAGTTTCCACACTTGATAATAATCTAGGATAGAATAGAGTTGAATGGAATAGAAAATTCTGTTTTTGTCCCAAAATGGGGAAATTCTGATGTTTACAGCGGCAAAAAGGTCATAGAAAAAATGGTCACACAAATGTGGACCTTAGACCAAAATCTAGTTAAATCAATTTTTTCTTAAAATAAGTGCATTTGTTCTTGGATTGAGGAGGTAAAAGAGACATTTTGCCAATAGAACAAGACAATTTACATTTAAAATAAGAAAAAAACAATTACATTGTCTTATTTCAAGTGCATATTATCTAGTTATCTTATTTTAAGAGTAAAAATACTCATTCAATTGGCAAACTATCTCATTTACCTACTCAAATTACGGGTAAATACACTTAATTTAAGAAATCTTTTACTTATTTTTTACTTGTTTCCAGTGAGAAGAGTGTATAATAAGATAACATAATACTGAAGAGTTAAAAAATAAACAAATAAAATACTGCACTATAAAAACTGAGCAAATGGAGAATAAATAACCAATATCCAGCTACGGACATTTTTACAGTAACAGATATTTAAAAATAGCAGCAACATCAGAGATGTGCAAAATGACAGCAGCAGGTTATTTAACTGACTAAGAGAGAAACTGTGCAAAATCAGCACAAATGGAACAACTTTTATTGAGGTATAATCTAGGTTTAAAAAGACCAGAGATATCCATCAAAGTTAATCAAACTCTTATTCTTTTGGCCATTTTGATTCTGCATAAAGCTTTTAAGATCCCAAAGATATTCTGGTATCACCCAGTTTTCACAAAAATATAAACACAGACGCCTGAGTTCACAGAAAGCGATTTCGACAGCGGCAAACACAAACATAACTGTACCTATTGGTCTCGTTAAACATGACCTTGGCCTCTCTCTCTCTCTAATCACTAGTCCCTCGTGCAGCCTATTGAATCACTCCCATGGTTTCATTCCAATGCTCCCTTTAAAATTTAAAAAACATAACAGTGATAATTAGATCAGTGCTGTTTCCTGTCAGTTCTGCTGTTCTAAACCTTCTGGCTGAGGCTGAGTTTGGTACAAATCTATCAAATGGGTTCAGTTTTGATGAAAATGACAATTTGCTGCAGATATTTAAAGCTGAGAATAATTTTTAATACCTGGAGTTCTTGACTTCTACTTCTAGAATAGGTCAAACTGATAATTAGATAAAAAAAAAATTTATTTGTTGATTTCAATCTGTTAACATATTAAAAGATGCTGCCCAGGTTATTGAAACAAACTATGAAAAAATTGAATGCTAATTAGAAAATATCTGCATTGTCACTATGAAAGTGTGGTTACAAAAAAAAAGAAAAAACACTGAGGGATTAACAGAACCGAGGCAGCTGGTGGGATTACAGAGATCTCTGTCTCCCCCTGCAGTCAGCTTCAGTCATTACACACAGACTATTTCATCATGATGTTGCAGAAAACCTGCAGCTCTCCACACCTCTGCCATTTCATCTATTTATTTATTAAACCGTGAGAAGAAAACAACGTAGATATGATTTTTGGTCACCAAGAACATCATAGACAACTGGAAAAAGAGTTGGTTTGCAAATAGATTAATAGCACAAGTAGAGGAACACTATTTCATTGTATTTTTCCTAATGTAACCATAAAAGAAATAGCCAAAAATAGTCAAACATGAATGACTCAAGTAAAAGTAAAAAAAAAAAAAAGACTTAGTAAAACTGCTACTCAAGTACCAAATAATCAGAGATGTCAATAAAGTAAAAATACTTTGTTACTGTACTTAAGTACACTTATTAGGTATCTATACTTTACTTCATTACTTATTTTGCTTCCTACTTCTGACTTCTACTCATTACATTTTCACACAAGTATCTGTACTTTCTATTCCTTACATTTATAAAACAAACGTTACTCGTTACTCTTGGCTTCGGTTTAATGTTTCTAAATATTTATTTCCCGTCATGTGCTCCATCCAATGCAGATGATTGGCTCCATCCACATCTAGTGAAAACTAGTGTGATTGGATGAGTCATATAACGCAAACACTCATTGGTTAGCTAAAGGAAACCATCAGAAGCAAGCAGGTGATCTTCAAAGTGCTAACGTGAATTGTCTATACCATGCTACGATGTGGGATTCAGGAAAAGATGTTGAAATGTCTGAAAGGTCGGACACAGGCGAGAGCGTATCGGGAGATGGAGACCAACAAGACCTACCTCATCCTTTTTGGAGCACATACTTTTTCACTTTTACTTGAGTAAAGAGGTCAAGTTGTGTTAGGGCTGGGCGATAATTCAATAACGATATATATCGATCGATAGACGTGTGGCGCAATAGAAAAAAAGAGGGTCGATAAAAGTTCGATAAAAAAGAAACGCAGTTTTCCTTCCTTCTCATTGTAGCCTAGCATGTAGGTTTATGCTAGTCACTGCTTCCTCCCAACCAATCACAATCGCGGACCCAGGCATGCCGTCACCAAGCCCCGCCCTCTCACACCACAACACAGAGCACATGAAGATGTCGCAGCAGGGAGAGGCGGAGGAAATTGTTTCAAAGAAGGGTTTTTGTAGTTCGGCAGTCTGGCAGTATTTCGTTTATGGCAAGTCGGACAAAAAACAAACCACAGTCATCTGGAAAATGTGTCGGGAACCAGTGAAAACGAAGTCTGATAACACAACCAACTTTTTTTTTTTATCATCTCAGCCGCTCACAGGCGCAGGAGTACGAGCTGTGTAGGCCCCGGCGCGGCTCTCCTCCGAGGAATCTTCGGGAATGTCGGGAAAATATATATATATTTTCAGTTCTGGGCAGTTTCCCACGTAGTTCTAACGATTGAGAGAAAAATGCTGAGGGGCCAGAAACTTCAAAGTAAGAACTCAGGTTAAAGCAGGAAACGGGGGCGGCGGCGGGGGGGCAATTATTTATTTGTTATATTTATTTTGGTCACTTTAGTTTATTATTTGTCAGTATTTAATAACATAACTCAGGTCTCTTAAGTTATTTTTCTTTAAAACAATTCTGTTATGGTTAAAAAAGTTGGTTAAATAAAGATTTAATTCGAAGTCTGTGTTTGTGTTTTTTATTAAAATTAAATCATTTAGCAATATCATAAAATGTCCAGGCAGAGCTGCACATAAAATATGGTTTCAAATCTTTTCAATAATTATCGATATCGATCAATATGCATTTTTTTTTATCGCTAAGCTTTTTTTCTATATCGCCCAGCCCTAAGTTGTTGTAACGATCTTGGTTCTGTTGTTTTTCTCTAAGTTTTCAGTTTCAAGTTCATCCAGGTTTTTCTTTGTTTTCCAGCTTTATAGGTGTGTCTAGATTCATTTAAGTTTCTTAGGTTCTATTTCATCCCTACTGACCGCCAGAGGCGGTGCTTAAAGCACGAATGATCACTCTTGCGCATGCACAGGTCGAGAATCTTATACCAACATAGTCACGTGTGACCCCCGGTGACACCGGTGTGCCTATATAGTCACGTGACAGCGACAGCTCAGTCCCTTTTCATCTTCTCGCATGCGGGTTGAACAGGTGGTACGACACTGATTGCTTGTCGCTGGTAGCCTCGAGACTTTGGTCGGAGCTGCGAGGCTCATCTCGCCCTCCAGAGGCTGCGCAAGCTTTTCATTATTTACAGCTTGGTTTCTTCGTCTGGTAAGTTTTTTTCTCTTATCGACGGCGAACGGGGACGCGTTCTCACCGTGACTCCCTGTTGCTGGTGCCTCGGCGTTAGCCGACTCCGACCAGCTTGTTGTTTACTGTAGCAGCTGTTTTTCGGGCTTGCTTTCTTGTTTACTGTAGCAGCCGTTTTCAGGCTTGCTTTTTTGTTTACTGTTGCAGCTGTTTTTCGGGCTTGCTTTTTGTTTACTGTAGCAGCCGTTTCCGGGCTTGCTTTTTTGTTTGCTGTAGCAGCCGTTTTCGGGCTTGCTTTTTTGTTTGCTGTAGCAGCCGTTTTCGGGCTTGCTTTTTTGTTTACCGTGGCAGCCGTTCCGGGCTTGCTTTTTTGCTGTAGCAGCCGTTTCCGGGCTTGCTTTTTTGTTTACTGTAGCAGCCGCTTTCGGGCTTGCTTTTTCTGTTTTCTGTGGCAGCCGCTTTCGGGCTTGCTTTTCTGTTTCCGTAGCAGCCGCTTTCGGGCTTGCTTTTTTTTTGTTTGTTCACTTTGGCAGCCGCTTCCGGGCTTGCTTTTGTTACCGTGGCAGCCGTTTTCGGGCTTGCTTTTACTTTGCTAACGTGCTTGGCTAGTTCTCTTGTGGCCTTGCTGCTGGGGAACCCCTGGTGGCGTTCTCTGCTCGACCGGGTCTCCCGATCTGTCCGCTCGGTGAGTGTCAAGAGTGGCGAATTCGGCTCGACCTGACCTAGCCCTGTGAGCGTGACATGTTGGACGCGCCGTGCTGTAGAGCTTGTTTGGCCCCTCTCCAGCTGGAGAATGGGCATGATCTGTGTCCCTCTTGTTTGGGCCTGGATCATTTGGAAGCGGCCTTGACTGATGCGGCATGCCCTAATTGTTCTGTCCTGCCTTTTTCCATACGTAACGCTCGTTTGGCTGGCCTTCGAAGCGCCAGCCAGCCTGTGAAACGTGTATCTTCTGAGGCTATGGGGCCTCCACGGAAGAGGAGCAAGAGGAGCCCCAGGGTTCCGGAGGGCATATCTGGGCAGGTGGCCCAGCTCGCTTCTGAACTAGAAGGGATGAAGGCGTTGCTTGAGTCCCTTAGGAGCGAGCGTGGCGCTGACATGTCTGGAGACCCTGACCAAGGACATAGCGTTGGTTCGGGAGTCTCTGCTTTAGAAGATGATGCCATTTCCCTGGCAGCGTCTGGCACTGATTTTCGGGATCAATTTGACTCCGGCTCACTCCTCTCAGAAGCCGGTTCACATATCTCTTCTGGCTCTCAGTCAGAGGAGGATGGTTCTGTAGTGGGCGCTCTGAGAACTGCCCTCGCCCGGTTGCATCTGGATGCTCCACAGGACCAACCTGCGGCTTCCAGTGCTTTCTTTCGGCGTCCTACTGCTAGGGCGTCCTTTATGGTTCCCCCGTCTGCAGAGTATGTGAAGGAGCTCCATGCCTGTTGGACAGACACTAAGGCCTTCTCGAGGCTGACCTCTGACGGCAGGGCACTGGCGGCAATGCATGATGCGCCCAGTCTTGGCTTGGGCCATATGCCTTCGGTTGAGCCAGCCATAGCTTCCCTCATTGTGGCGCCGGATGAGGCTTTGAGGGCCAATGCCAGGTGTCCTCGTCCTCAGTGCCGTGTCACTGACGATCTGCTCTGTAGAGCCTATGACTCTGGGGCTCGTTTGGGGCGACTTGGGAATTCCCTGTCGCATTTATTACTCGGTCTCTCGGCTTCCTTGGAGGGCGTCGCGATCGACGCACCTACCCAAGGACTGATGGATGCGTCCCTCCATGCATTTGCTCTTCTGTCGAGGGAGGTTGGACGTGTCCTGTCTACCCCTGTTCAGGCACGTCGCCAGGTCTGGCTGGCTCAGTCTCCTCTGACGGACGCATGTAGAAGGACCCTGATGGGCCTTCCAGTTGTTCCTGGGGAGTTGTTTGGCTCCGCTGCACTTGCAGCCCTGGAACGATCGGCCGAGGCCTCGCGTACCAGGCAACAGTTGGCCGGTCTGCATCGCAGACGAGCGCAGCGTCCTACTAGGAGTGCCTCTGTGTCCCTGTCATATGCTTGTCCTGCCCGGACTACACCTTGCTTGGGGCAGCCACGGTTTGCTGCAGGGCCTGCTGCCAGGCCTGCCCATGGCCACTACGATCCACCGAGGGGTCGAGCTAATGTCGCTCCTCAACCTGGGCGGGCAACTCAGCAACCCTCCCGCCCCCCGAAGGGCAGGGGGGCTCGGAGATGACGTCACTGGACCGGCGGTGGGACACTTTACCCCGGAGCAGCTCGGTTGCTGGGCCGCTCTTGTGTCCGATCCATGGGTGGTGTGTACACTTACCCGGGGTTACACGCTACAGTTCCGCCGCCGCCCTCCTGTCCCTGGTCGAGTCAGGATGACGGTGATTCGCGACCAGGTAAAAGCTCAGGCTCTGAGCCAAGAAATAGACACCTTGCTGGCCAAGGGTGCTATTTTGCCCGTCAACCCCCTGCGGGACCCAGGGGGCTTTTACTCGAAGTATTTTTTAATTCCCAAAAAGACTGGGGGACTCCGCCCAATTTTTGACCTGAGGGGTTTGAATCTTTACATGAAGTCCATCCCCTTCCACATGTTGAGCATCAGGGACGTGCTTCAGGCAATTTCCCCAGGCGACTGGTTCACCTTGGTCGATTTGAAGGACGCATATTTTCATGTCCCGATTGCACCACAGCATTGGCGTTTTCTCCGCTTTGCAATTCAGGGCAGGCATTTTCAGTTCAGGGTTCTCCCGTTCGGCCTCTCTCTGTCCCCGCGTGTGTTCACTCGGTGCATGGCCGCGGCCTTGTGTCCTCTGCAGGCCAGAGGGTTGAAGATCCTGCCTTATTTGGACGACTGGCTCGTCTGTGCGCCCACAGAAGCTCAAGCTGCTGCAGACACGCGCACCTTGCTCTATCACATGGACCTATTGGGTCTTTGTGTGAACTGGCAGAAGAGCAACCTGATTCCGTCTCAGCAGGTAACGTTTCTCGGTATCACGATGGACTCTCTCTCCATGACTGCTCGCCCATCGCCTCAGCGTGTCGAGAGCATTCTGCAGATGCTGCCTGCCTTTCTTCCCGGTCGGGCGCCCCCCTTTGTTCTCTATCTCCGTCTGCTGGGGAAGCTGACAGCTGCCGCTACTGTAGTGCCCCTAGGGCTGCTGTCTCTGCGACCACTGCAGATGTGGCTCAACAGCCTGAGGCTGGATCCTTCTCGTGCGTCACACCGTCACAGGAAATTGCAGGTGTCCCCTCAATGCCTCGTATCGCTGGCTCAGTGGCGAGAGGCAGGATTCATGATAAGGGGAGTTCCGCTGGGTTTGCTGCCATCCCGTTGGGAAGTTGTCTCTACCGACGCGTCCACCACAGGATGGGGGGCCTTGTGGCAGCGACAGATCGCTCGGGGGACATGGTCTCCACAAGAGAGGCGGCACCACATCAACGCTCTGGAGTTGGAGGCTGTGCACCGCGCGCTGCGGCACTTCCTCCCGGTCCTGCGGGGAAGGCATGTCCTGGTGCGGTCGGACAACACGTCGGTTGTTTTTCACATCAACCATCAAGGGGGAACACGGTCTTTGATGCTACTGAGGCTGACCCGGGAGCTTCTGACCTGGGCAGCCCCTCTTTTTGCCAGCCTGAGGGCGACCCACATCCCGGGGGTGCAGAATGTTCCTGCCGACATCCTATCCCGGGGGCGTCCACCACCCGGGGAGTGGAGGCTCCACCCGGATGTAGTGGAAACTATTTGGGAGAGGTTCGGGAGAGCAGCCGTAGATTTGTTCGCTTCCCGAGAGACGACACATTGCCCGCTGTGGTTCTCCCTGTCGGACAGTGCCAGTCCCCTAGGTCAGGACGCGCTGTCGCACGACTGGCCGAGGGCACTCCTCTACGCCTTCCTGCCACTTCCCCTGATAGGCCCAACACTCCTGAGGGTCCTTCAGGAGGGACATCAGCTCCTTCTGGTGGCCCCCCGGTGGCCAGGGAGGACTTGGTTTCCGATGCTGCACAGGCTCTGTTGCAGCTCTCCGATGCCTCTTCCCTGCAGGAAGGACCTGCTGTCACAGCTGGACGGTCGGATCCTGCATCCCAATCCCAGTCGCCTCCGACTCTGGGTCTGGCCACTGCAGGGCCCGGCGTTTCCTTCTCGGAGTATGGCGGGGACATCGGACACACGATGACTAACGCCAGGGCCCCTTCCACGCGTCTGGTGTACGCCCATAAGTGGAAGGCTTTTAGCCGCTGGTGTCAGGAAAGAAGTGAGGACCCTGTACACTGTCCTGTTTCTGTTATTTTAACCTTCCTTCAAGCACTGCTTTCTCAAGGTCGCTCTCCATCCACTCTAAAAGTCTATGTGGCTGCCATCTCTTGCTGGCATTCGGTGGTGAGTGGGGAGACGGTGGGTCGTAACAAGGACGTTTCCTTGTTTTTGAGGGGTGCCCGGCGTTTGCACCCTCCCACACGCCCTGTTGTGCCGGTGTGGGACCTTTCTATTGTCCTCGCTGCCCTGCGCTCTCCTCCCTATGAACCATTGGCGGGGGCAAGCCTTGAGTGTGTGTCGAAGAAGACAGCTTTTCTCCTCGCCATGGCCTCGGCGAAACGGGTGAGTGAACTACATGCACTGTCTGTTCACGAGTCCTGCTGCCGTTGGAACCCGGCTGGTTCGGGTGTTACTCTTTGGCCTAATGCGGCGTTTCTTCCTAAAGTGGCTTCACCCGCGAGCCACACTGTGCCCCTCCAGCTTGCTCGCCTTGATACAGATGGGCCTGATGAGCTTCTCTGCCCTGTTCGGGCACTGAGGACATATGTCAGTCTCACAGCTTCTCTCCGACAGGCAGATAATCTGTTTGTCTGCTACGCGGGGCCCCGCAAGGGGCAGGCCCTTTCTAAACAGCGCCTTGCGCGTTGGATTGTGGATGTAGTGGAACAGGCGTACATTCAGCGGGGCCTCCAACCCCCCGCTGGTGTACGGTGCCATTCCACCAGGGGTGTCAGTGTGTCATGGGCCGCTATGACTGGTCTCACTCTGGAGGCTATTTGCTCAGCAGCCTCTTGGTCATCCCCGAATACCTTTGCTAGGTTTTACAGGGTCAACTTGGCCACCCCTCACCCAATGCAGGGGATCCTGTCCCAGCGCACGCCATCTTCCCAGTGAGGTGGGCATGTTTGGGTTGTTGTTTCTGTGTTTGATTCCTCAGGACTCTGTTGGTAATCGTCATCCGTGCTTTAAGCACCGCCTCTGGCGGTCAGTAGGGATGAAATAGAACGAAAGTTACGACTGTAACTACGGTTCTATGAATCCCGGATGACCGCCAGAGCGCTCGGTCCCTCGGAATCATTGTGTGTTCGCGAGAAGATTAAGGGACTGAGCTGTCGCTGTCACGTGACTATATAGGCACACCGGTGTCACCGGGGGTCACACGTGACTATGTTGGTATAAGATTCTCGACCTGTGCATGCGCAAGAGTGATCATTCGTGCTTTAAGCACCGCCTCTGGCGGTCATCCGGGATTCATAGAACCGTAGTTACAGTCGTAACTTTCGTTTTTCTTTGTCTGTCCTTTGTTGCCCCCTTGTGTTTTCTTTTCTCTTGGCTTCCTCATCAGCTCTGGTCACACCTGCTCCTTATCAGCTCTTTAGTCCTTTCTTTGTTCAGTCAGCCATAAATACACTCCCTCTGCAGTCCCTCTTTGCTGGTTCCTCGTCTTACTTCATCCTACCCTGGCTGCTCATGATTGTTTCCCCTGATGTCTCCATGGTCCTGGTTTGTGTTTAAATCTTATGTTGATTTTTTGGATTCCTGTTTTGATTTACATTTTTAAGTTGGATTTTTTTGATTACTGTTTGGCTGCCTGTCATCCTTAATTAAACCTTCAAAGATCTCACCCTTGCCCCTCAGTTTCTGCTTTTGGGTCCTCACAAAAACCTTAAAACCAAACCGTGACAAGTTGATACTTGAGTGTTTTTAAACCGCAGTATCTATACTTCTACTTAAGTAACAAATGTGTGAACTTTTGACCACCACTGCAAATAACTGATTTACTTGTTTCTCCTCATAACATCCAATTTAATATTTAAGAAATTAATGATTGTAAGATTTTAATTAAACAATGAAAAATTCAGACAGAAGAAACACTTTTTGAAATATATTTAATGTTTTTTGCTTTAGAACGAAGAATAATACTAACAGTAGGTTACTTAGTAAGGATAAGGTTATACTTTATAGTGACAAGATATGGTTTGATGTATTTCACTTGATGTCCAATAGACTCAGGAAATAGAAAATAAAAAGCAAACAATGAAGTTTGAGGATGTGGAAGTGGTGCAGACCCACTGTGGATCAGCTGTGCCTTCGCCTCAAGTAGGAACCCTGTTCCACTGTGAGCATTTTCAGACCACGGTTAGACTCAAAACATGACAGGATTGCATAAACATGCGATAGTGGTTTTACTTTAAGGCTTTTATTAGAACAGCAAACATATAGATTGTTTTTTTTTTTACCGTACTATCAGCATTTTGTTTGCCTGCTTTTATCTAATCACCTTACCTTTTTTTTCCCTTTAGATCTATCCTGGGGAAGTGAGTTCAAATATTTAGTTTTATTGTTAATTATTTAATTCAATGCTCATATTGACTGACATTGGCTATTAATTAATGGCATGAAAACAATTTTTTATTGCATAAAATTCCAGAACATGTGATCCACAGTGGTCTTTTTCTGTAAACTGGACAGGATTCGCTTTGCTTTCCACCAATCGGCTTCCTGCCTGAACGACCTGCAGCGTAGATGTTGGTGCTCCAAAAACACAGCTGCCTGTTTCAGGGACCCTTACGGAACGTGTAGCGGTGTACCCAGTGGAATCACTCTTATATAATCAGATAGCGTTACTCTCACTATTCAATTCTATTTAGTTTATTTCTACAGAGCTAATTCAAAAACATGTCATCTCAAGGCACTTTCCAATTCAACCAGATCATCCAGTCATATTGATTCAAAGTTGATTATATCTAAGGAAAACCAGTTGATTGCATCGACTCATTGACTTGAAGTCAGTCCCTTACAGCATCACTGTTTACTTGCATATCCAACTCCTTAGCAGCGTCATCTGAACACCTCGGCAGCTTTGGCTTAAAGATGTAAAAGCAGAGCTTTCCTTTACATAATGTATGCACTGCACTATTCAAATCATATTCCTCTTCAAATAATATATATTTTTCTGTATTTGTTTCATACTGGATCTTGGACTTTTCTTCATTATTTTTACTCTTCCTTGGGAGGCGCTAACTGGCTTAGCTGCAGTGGGCTACTTTGTTTTTTACTCATGTACATGCGCATTATCGTACCTTCTTTTTCATTGTGAATTTAGAAAAAAGGGCTTTATTTACAGACAATCTGAGCAAAACCAAAAAGAGAAGCACAAAAGTACGAAAATTAAACGCAAGCTGTAATGTCTGAGTAAAACTTTGTATGGAACCAGAGTGAGCTACAGGGGTATTGATAAAAAAATTATAATTTAAAAGTATAATGGAGGATTTTCGCAAATTTTGGAAAAGACCCGCCCTCTCTAATTAAAAAAAACAAAAATGCACAAGCACAACCCTGTACCCGCTCCGGAGGGGGGACGCCTATTAAACGTGTGCAAGAGCGTGCACAAGCCCATTTTTTCTCATGCACGCTCTGTTTAAAGTTGCTTTTTGCAATGCTCATTCAAGCTTACTTTCCAAAAGAAGATTTGCAATTTTTCCACTGTGTCAGACTCATTCCAAAAAAGTAAAAAAAAAAAAAAAAAACAATCAACTGGACTTTGTTTCCAAGTTTGAAGACGTTTCTCTTCCCATCCAGGAAGCTTTTTTGATCCAAAATGTCAGGAATAGTATTGGGTTCCAAGTTATATAAAGTAGCCCAACAAAGCTTTGTTTTTGTTTTGAAAACATGCAAATTGAACCGGATCCACACCTTTGGAATGGGGGTCGTTTGGCTTCTTTGTTAGCCGGCAATGCTGCATACCTGTCTATGTCTCTGAAAGGGGGTCGTTAGAGGGAATTGTTAGCCTGCTGAATAGGCGAGGTCTTCTCTTCCCCTATAAGGGGTTGGGGCTGAGATGATAGTGGAAAGGGATCAATTCTATTCCTGCATTGTAGGTTTTTGAAAGCTGAAACCTGAGCGGGTAATCGTGATCCAGATTTATTTGTTTTTCACGCCAGGTAAATCCCTTACGCTGCCAAGCCTTACGAAGCAACATCTCTTTGTATTTAAAACTCTGAAATTTCACAACAAACGACCGTGGCGGCGCACCCTCCGCCGGGCCCGGCGCCCGATGTGCTCGCTCAATCTGCATGTCCTGCCCGCTGCTCTCCAGATCGAGCCCCTCTTTAAGTAAAGATTCCACAAATGCAACCATGGATTCACAGTCCTTTTCAGCTCCCTCTGGAATACCGTAGATCCTGATATTCTCTCTCCTGGATCGGCTCTCCAAGTCTGCCAACTTATCTTCCATATTCATGTGTAGCTTTAGCAGCTCAGCTACCACTTCCTCCATGTTTTGAGTTCGCTCCTCCGTCTTCTCCAACCGTTCCTCTACTTCACTAATCCTTGCGTTTGTTTTTTTTTTATTTCCTCTTTAATAGTCGAGAGTTGTTCCCTGGTTTCCTCGCGGAACCCTCTTAGTTCTTCTAATAGAATGTCCAGGCTAGCCATTTCGTCTTGTTAGCTTACGGCTACGATACGTTAGCTGTACCTTTTCACAGGATTTCTCGTCCTTCCTCTTCAAGTTTTATTGACTTTGGGGCTTCGTTATCGTCTTACCCCCTCTATCTGACTTTCGTGAGGCAATATTGCTCAGCTGAATTGGGGTAATTCAGTAATATCTCCGATTGTTTGGGGAGTCTCTCTACCGAGCAGCCATCTTTACGGTGTTCCGGCCGGAAGTCACCTATCATCTTCTAGGGTCTGATTTATGCACATCCACCTGCATGTGGTTTGGCTTACCTATGAAACAAGACAGTAACAATCGGTTAGGGTTGCACAGTGTGCTATTAGTCAATAACAAACCACCGCAGAGAGCTTATTGGATCTGGCTCCCGGCCAAAACTTTGAGACACTCTGAAAAATCAATCAAGGTCTTTTCAACTTTTTTTATTATACAATTATATTATATTATACAACATGCCTTTCCTCTTTTATTCATTAGAAAAAAAGGAGAGGTTTCATGTGCACACTTCTGCATGCTGTTATGCTTGTTTTATCTTGTTCTTTTAACCCTGCAGGCATTTTTTCCCACTCTGTGGTTGTTGTTTGAACTGCTGATTACTATGTGGTGGATGGAAAACCAGATTTCAGCTTTCAAAAACCTACAATGCAGCAATTGAGTTGATCCCCTCCCGCTATCATCACAATCCCAACCGCTTTACATGGGAACAGAGGACCTCGCCTCTTCAGCCAGGCCAACAATTAACTCTAACGCCCCCCCCCCCCCCCCCCCCCCCCCCCCCCCCCCCCCCCCCCCCCCCCCCCCCCTTTTAGAGACATAGACAGGTTTCGGGTATTACAGGCTAACAAAGGAGCCAAACGACCCCCATTCCTAAGGGGCGGACCCGTTCCTCAGGTTCCATTTGCTAAGCCAAAAAAATGGCTTTATTTTTGGTCCACTCAATAAAGACTCAAACTCAAAGCTATTTATGACATTTTGAATTGAAAAAGCTTCCTGGATGGGAAGCGAAACGTCTTCAAACATGGAAACAAAGTCCAATGGATTGTTTTTTTTACTTTTTTGGAATATACAAATAAGCGTTTTCAAAATGTTGATGGGTCCAAAATACAAAAATAATAACAGTAGGGTTAGGTCATGTGGGACGGAGCTCAGACGTTACTAGATCGTAGTTGCCACTTGTAGGTTGCCACTTTCCTCCTGCACAGGTAGGTTAATATTAATAAATGCTAATTGAACCTTAGCATTAGCAGACTTGGCAACCGGCTGGCAAACACTATCAAACAAGATCAGCCACGGAGGTTCGCCACTTATTGGCTAGGGTGAGTTAAACTTGTAGCTTTCACCTTTAGCTGTTACTGCTTCTTATAAACTATGTTGTTATTGGAACATTTGTGAACTAGTTCACATTTCCTAATTCTACCCAGCCCCAATTCCTGACTTTGGAACATGGAAGCCAAGCACTACTGCAGCTCTACAGATGGAAGTTCTCTGTTGAGAAGAGACAAACCTGCCTTTCCAATCCTTTAGCTCTAATTAAACTGAACTGAAGGACCATGGTGCTCATTAGGGTTTTGTCATTTTTCCAAACATGGCAGGACCTACAGGTTGAACTCCTGGGAAAGTCAGCAGCTGTTTAGATTTTTTTCCAGCTCAGAATAATCTTTCTCACCGTTGACCTTAAAACCCTTCCTGTTGGAGCAGGAAATATCTTTACTGATAAAATTTTTCCTTCATTGAATTTTTGTTAATGAACACCAGAATTTTCCCTTTGAGCTGTTTCTCTAAAGGTGATGATCATTACATCAGTGGGTCTGGTTAGCAGCGCCTGGCGAGTATGACCAAATAAAAACTATGAATTATGTAATCTAACATTTATTTATTTATTTTTTTACAGAATATATATACAAAACATCTTTTTTTTTTTACATTTTACCTGTTTTTTTTCTTCTATTTACTACAGATGCAATATATATGTGTTTGAAAATGCAAACAAAGATAATGATCTCTTCCTTCCTTCCTTCCTTCCTTCCTTCCTTCCTTCCTTCCTTCCTTCCTTCCTTCCTTCCTTCCTTCCTTCCTTCCTTCCTTCCTTCCTTCCTTCCTTCCTTCCTTCCTAGGACACTTTTTGTGTCACTTTTGTTCCTGTGATCGCAGCATTTTTTTGTTTGTATTGTTATGTTCATTGTAATTTTTTGCCTCTACTTTCAGCATTTTCTATGTTACATTAGTTTTTTGTGCATCACACGTGGTCTTGTCGCTTGCTGCGTGTTTGCCCCTGTTGTTTCAACAAATACCTCATGTATAACAGCTCATGAAAACTTTGAGGCAGTGACTCGGTGTGTCATTTTCTAAATTTATATCAGTCAAACACAATATGATATAAAAAAACAGTGTCTGCAGCGAGTCAAGAGCGAGTGTTTGTATTACGATTAGGGTGAAGAGAATGTGATCTATGAAATGCAATTTAAAATGAATGCAGTTCTAAAACTCAGTCTAAAAAAACTTAACTTAAAAATCAAAAATATACTATCTGTAAAACTATTTTTCTGTTTTAAACATTTTTGTAAGTATGACATTTTTACGAGCCATTTGTTTTACTTGTGTAAAGAAAAATGTAATTTGAAAAAAGTGAAAAATAAAAACAAAATAAAAACTTCCACTAAATCTGAGAAAACAGCAAAGGTACCCACACAACCTTTTTTTTTTTTTTTAATGGTCTGTGATGTACTGTTGATCTCTCCAGGGTGGAACCTGCATTTTGGCCATAGATTGCTGGTGGAGATAAACACCGTGATCCAGACAGAATAAACGGGATGGATGGATGGATGGATGGATGGCTTTTAAACTTTCAATTCTGGATTGCATTCTTTTCACATTTGTATTTTGAAAAAAATCTTTTTTTTTCCAATGTCCATTTACAAAAATAAAAATAATGAAACAAATTTAACTCCATAGTTCAATCTATTCCTGCACAAAAATGAAAAGACAATGGTTTTTAAGGATTCAGTGAAAGATTGTACAGCTGTGCTTGAAAGTTTGGAGACCTTTCCATTAAAGACAGAAAAAAATAAATAAATCAGCAGTCAGTAAAATAAATCGAAATTGATAAAAGCAATAAATAAATATGAATGATTAAAAAATGGTAATAGATAGATAGATAGATAGATAGATAGATAGATAGATAGATAGATAGATAGATAGATAGATAGATAGATAGATAGATAGATAGATAGATCCCAGACTAAGTATTTTACAATACTTTGAGGCAATCACTGCAATCAGGTATTTTGTGTAATGGTCATAAAATGTGCAGACTTCGGCACATGTTCACACGTATGTTTGTTCGCTATTCTTGAGCAAGGAGCTTTACTTTTTCTGGGACTTTTTGGAATTAATTTTTATAACAAAAAGTCAAAATCTATATTTTATTTTATTAAATTATAATTTCAATTCAATTTCAATTCAGTTTATTTCTATTTTGCCAATGCACAACACAAGTCATCTCAAGGCACTTTACAGTTCACCAGATCATACAGTCAGATTGATTCAAAGTTTTCTATCTAAGGAAAACCAGTTGATTGCATCGACTCATTGACTCAAAAGCAATTTCTAACACTAAGCATGCTTGGAGTGACAGTGGAGAGGAAAAACTCCCTTTTAACAGGAAAAAACCTCCAGCAGAACCAGGCTCAGTGTGAGCGGCCATCTGCTGAGGCCGACTGGGGTTCAAGGAGACAGAAGCAGAGATAGAAAAAGCAGCTGTAAAAGGCGGCCCCATCCAGGAAACACACAGCCAGGCAGACGAGCTCCAAGCCACCCCCCCATTTCAGAGGATGAAAGAGAGCACATCCAGTTAGTCACAGTCAGAGAAACAGGACTACACTGGAAAACAGGCCGATCTCCAACATCTAGAAACAAAGGTGTTGATGGCAGCAGCACAGATGATATTCCTCTCCAGGATGGAGTCACAGCCAAACAGGGAAAGACCAGATGAAGCTACTATAAGAAAAAGCAGAGAGAGCAGAACGTTAGAGATTGAACTAATAGATTCTGCAGAGTGGGAGAATAGAGATAGAATGAAGCAGAATGATGAAATATGGTTCCCTATGTCCCCCAGCAGTCTAAGCCTATAGCAGCATAACTATAGAGATAGCTCAGGATAACCTAAATTAGCCTAGTAATTTCTTATTTATTATTACTGTTTTCAGTTTTGTGTTATTTAGATAACTATTGTGAATGTAGCATTTTGTTCAATGGGTGGGTTTATGAATCCAGTCTTTCTCACTAAGCTAAATCTGGCAGACATTTCTCCAACCACAGCGTTTAGTGTTTGTTTTCTCCTTCCGATGAGTCCTCACTAACAGCCTCAGCTGTCACTATCTGCCCCTTGATGAAGGCTCATCAATAAAGCAGTAGGTGCATAACTTTTACTTGTTCCACCTCTACTGAAGTTCCTTCCATTGCTGTGTTACCATGGCAACTTTACAGCCAAATTACACTCCTCTTATTGGCAGGTTAAACAGCCCCAGTTTGCTTCCACCGGCTGGAAAATACAACAATTAATTAATTATAGGTGTGGAGGCAACCAATCATAATCTGGAGTTTTTTCCCCCCTGTTCACTAACAATCTGAAAAATCAGGTTGGCCGTCATAAAATAACTTTTATTACGAACAGAGAGAAACCCAGAACCATCCATCCATCCATCCAATAATGAAGTATTTACCATCAGTTTGATTCTAGGCTATCATGGAGATTGGAAAACGACTGAACACAAGAAAAATGATAAATATATAATCTTATGCTGTTCGGTTGCAGAAGAAATGCCAAAAAGGACCACGAGCAAAATCCAGTCTTAAGTTGCTCCGCAGTCCAGATGTGCAGTGCGCCTCCACAACACCCCCGCGGAGCTGCGGGAACACGCAAAGCCTCCGCAAGGAGAGACGACATGGGAAGCAGGCTGCTGCAGCTGTCAAAATAAAAGCCCCGCTCCAAATGGGTTTAAATAATAAACTGGACAGCACTGAGCTCCCAGCTGAGTCTTTCCTTTTTATCATAGTCTGTAAATCTCCATTCTGATGCAATAAAGAGTCCAGAAGAAAACAAAAAGAAAAGCAGAAAGAAAGTTTTTCTTTAACCTAAAAGTTTTATAACATGTAAATTGCAATAAATAGTCATTGTTGTCATTAATATTTAAGTGCTCCCCACAGCATAGCATATAGTGCCCTTTACTCATATGTAATACAGTACTACACTAATGTACTATGATAGAGCACAACATTTATGGTATAGCATGGCATATTCCCATATACTATACCACACAATACTACTATACTATTCTATGCTATGCTATAGTACTCAATATTGGATTTGACCATGACATACTATACTCTACACTACTGTACTATACTACACTGTATTGCACTATACTACATTACACTATACTATACTATATGATACTACACTATACTTTACTATACTATACTCTAATATACTATACTATACTATACCATACTATACTATACTATACTATAGTATACTATACTATACTATACTATACTATACTATACTATACTATACCATACTATGCTATATTGTAAATTACAAGGAATGAATGAACATGTTAAGTTTATTTCAGCTAATAAAATACACTATTTACTTTAGTACATGCAAGAATCTGAATTATGTGGATAAACATCTAATCATGTTTACAATCATACTATGTACTTTACTATGTAGAACCAAGGTTGACAGGGTAGAATATACTGGTGAAGGTTCCCAGGATGGAATAGTGTAGTTTAATGGTACATAATTAGTTTGCACCATATCATTATAGTATAATACATTTAATAGGATGGATGGAACTTTACTATATTTATACTTCATAAGTCTAAGAGTATTAGGGCCAGGCTAGAGATAAAATCGTAACATTACGAGGATAAAGTCGTAAAGTTATGAGAATATATACGTAAAATTACGAGAATAAAGTCGCAATGAGAATAGTCATAAAATTACGAGAATAAAGTTGTAAATGTACGAGACTAAAGTCATAACATTCGAGAATGAAGTCGTAAATTACGAGAATAAAGTCGTAAAATTACAAAAATAAAGTGGTCCTAGTCCTAAAGTCCTAAAACTACGGGAAACAAGTTGTATTTTATTACAACTCCTACAAGAAGCACTTTCTTCCATAAAATAAGGAATTTTTAGCATCATGTAAAGTAATACTTTGACATCGGTTTGACAAATAAGGAAATTGTTATTATTCTTGTAATATTACAACTTTATTCTCGTAATATTACAACTTTATTCTCGTAATGTTACGACTTTATTCTCCTAATGTTACGACTTTATTCTCCTAATGTTACGACTTTTTTCTCCTAATGTTACGACTTTATTCTCATAATATTCCGACTTTATTCTCGTAATGTTACGACTTTATTCTCGTAATGTTATGACTTTATTTTCGTAATTTTATGACTTTATTCTCGTAATATTACGACTTTATTCTCTTAATGTTACGACTTTATGCTCGTAATGTTATGACTTTATTCTTGTAATATTACGACTTTATTCTCGTAATATTACAACTTTATTCTCATAATGTTATGAATTTATTCTCGTAATTTGACCACTTTATTCTCGTAATATTAGGCCTTTATTCTCGTAGTGTTACGACTTTTTTTCGTAATATTACGACTTTATTCTCATAATGTTATGACTTTATTCTTGTAATATTACGCCTTTATTCTCGTAATATTACAACTTTATTCTCATAATGTTATGACTTTATTCTCGTAATATTACGCCTTTATTCTCGTAGTGTTACAACCTTTTTCGTAATATTACAACTTTATTCTCGTAATGTTATGACTTTATTGTCGTAATGTTATGACTTTATTCTCGTAATTCTATGACTTTATTCTCGTAATATTACGACTTTATTCTCGTAATGTTATGACTATTCTTGTAATATTACGACTTTATTCTCGTAATATTACGCCTTTATTCTCGTAGTGTTATGACTTTTTTTTCGTAATATTACGACTTTATTCTCGTAATGTTATGACTTTATCGTAATGTTACGACTTTATTCTCGTAATAGAAAAAAAAAATCTGTCATGGCCCTAATACTTTGTCGTATAATATAAAAAAGAGAATGAGCTGAATTATTATTATTATTTTATGTTTTAAACTCCCTGACCGGAAGCTGGTCGTGTTCTCTGGGTGTAACTTGACCAACGTGGGAAAAACGGAGCAGAAGAGCGAAACATGGCGACTTCGAACAATCCGCGGAAATTCAGCGAGAAAATCGCTTTACACAACCAGAAGCAGGCAGAGGAGACAGCGGCGTTTGAGGAGGTGATGAAGGACCTGAGCATTACCCGGGCAGCCAGGGTGAGCAGCACACTGCACAGCTTCATTGGTTTGGAAGGAGCTGTCTGTCCGTCTGTCTGTCTGTCAGATGCGCGCAGCATTCAGGCAGCGATGGTAAACAATAACAAACCATATCCTCCGCCAGCTGCAGCTGTGATCCCCCCTCAGCCCACAGCACATGGAGCAGGCAGGAGATTTCCACCCTGCGTGGGTCATGTGGACCTGTGGGACTCCGACCTTAAAAAGTTATTCTAATGTTTAGCTTTGCGGTGATACCGAAGAGGCGTGCATGCCTGTTTGACAGCGCGCGCGCCTCCTCCTCCTCCTCCTCCTCATCATCATCATCATCATCCTCAACCTTTTTAGATTTAAACCTTCTAACGAAAAGATATAGTGAAATAATTGATTGTGGTTGTATTTCCATCGCCTCCATGCAGGCCGGTGACATGTGGTGTGCATGAAGCTCCTCAGGCCTGTGCACTGATACACAAATATTAAAAGCCCTGAGATTACCAGAAATTTAAGCCACACAGCAGAAGCTTTTAGAGCAAATCCAGATGAGAGGGGCTGGGCTGCAGCTGCTGAGTGGAAACACGGTCCTGATTGCTGTTACAGTGGAAATGGAAATGTCATGAGAATGCAGGCAGGTCAGGTGAAAGACCAGGGGAGGTGGCATCCACCACTTTCCCTCTCTTTGCCTTTTAAATATTGCTTTCATTGAGGTCAAAGCGTCTTTTCGAGCATATAATCCTCCACTACTGATTACTGCAGATGTTTAAAGATGGAGAAACTCAGAGGTCAGAGGATTATAAAGATGAAACTGTGTTGCAGGCATATAGTAATAGTTCTGATCAGATTTACAGAGAGGAGGACTAGGGAGGTCCCTTTAATGTGAAAAGTATGGCGTGAAATTAGTGTCATTATTGTTGCAATCAAAAAATATATTTTAAAATGAAGAAAAGGAATTTTGAAAACTTTTTTAATAAAAGTAAACATGTTTAGTGTAAATAACTATTTTCACATTTTATAATGCTCCCCTCTGGGAAGAGGCTTCGAAGCATCTTAAAGGAATAGTACACCCAAAACATGATTAGCCTTCATTTTCTACTCACCCCCATGCTGAACAACACTCTGGAGTACTTTTTTGATATCTCAAATGCATCTGGAGATCTGGGAGGCTTCTTGCTGTCTTCTGACATTCAAATAATGGAGGTCTATGGTGTCCGAGGCAGAAAGGTCCATAAAAGTCCACAAAAACGTGTCAATATTCCTCCATACTGCTCGTCCAATGTATTCCAAGTGTCCTGAGTGGGTAGCGTCCATAATTTACTCGAAACGAAGTCATTTAGAATGTTTTTAGAGCATGAACAGTAGTTTATAGGATTTCCTAGAAGCGCGTTCACGAGTCTACGGAAACCGCAGCACACCAAACCAGACGAAAGTGCGCATTCAGCGTCTGCTCTGCCGATAATGCAAGCGTAGAAGAAGAAATGTGCTGTTTACCTGTGCAAAGAAAGAAACAACGAAAGAAAAATGTCTGAGGACTTCAGTGTTGAGGAAGAGCATGAGTTCTTTGCCGAGCTGAATGCGCACTTTCATCTGGTTTGGTCTGCCGCGGTTTCCGTAGACTCGTGAACGCGCTTTTAGGAAATCCTATACACTACTGTTTATGCTCTAAAAACATTCTAAATGACTTTGTTTCGAGTAAATTATGGACCCTACCCACTCAGGACACTTGGAATACATTGGACGAGCAGTATGGAGGAATATTGACACGTTTTTTGTGGACTTTTATGGACCTTTCTGCCTCGGGCGCCATAGACCTCCATTATTTGAATGTCAGCAGACAGCAAGAAGCCTCCCAGATCTCCAGATGCATTTGAGATATCAAAAAAGTACTCCAGAGTGTTGTTCAGCATGGGGGTGAGTAGAAAATGAAGGCTAATCATGTTTTGGGTGTACTATTCCTTTAAGCAGGTCCAGCAGATTCCAAAATAGCTTCTTCCACAGTGCCATTAGGCTGCTGAATGTTGAATAAATCGAGAGAAAAAAAGCGATAAATGTTGGAAAAACTGCAAATCATCTCAGTCTTATGTTTACTTTTGATCAGCAGGTTTACATTTTATCACTGCTGCACTTTTAGAAATGGAAATGTCTTGAGAACTGTACTGAACAAAATGTCGCATTGTATACACATTGTGTGAACAAAATGACAATAAAGTTTGTCTGGGTCTATTCCATTTAAAGGTATAGAGGACAATCTTTTATTTCCGCATGGATCATCTAAATAAGTGGTCCTCCTACTTGTCAATCATTCTGGTGATATCTTTACATAAGGCCGTCCTACTTGCTCGTCCCGTTAGCTATCTTTTTCTGCGCACTTTCAGGCGTATATCCGTGGTGACCTATGGTTTCAGACAGTCATTGAAGCTCACCTTTCTCCCCGTGGTTCTTTGAAAATGGCCGAGGGTCGTAAGAGAAAAAGTGTCTACGAAGTTTATGAGAAGAAAAGAAAGGCCTCAGAAGAGTCAGATGTATCCCAGAATGCTTTGCACAGAGAGCTCTCCTCACAAAGCATTATGGGATTTTTCTGTCAGATACTTTTCAGGTACTAGAGCTCTGTTTGCTTTAGTCTCATCATTAAAGAATAGAATAGAATAGATGTTTACAGCATTAAAAAGATTACAGAAAAAAAATCTTATTATTCAATTATTAGTGTTGCTTTTATTAGGACGCTGTGAAAAACTTGTTTCTACAACAAAATATATATATGAATGAATACATATATATATCCCAAAAGGTAATTATAGATTAGTATAAGTACATTTTTGTTTATTCAGTGAGTGTGTAGTACAGCTGGCACAATGTATATATATTTGACATATAATTATGTATTTTTTATTTATCATGTTGTGAAAAAGTAAATGAAATGGATCCAGGATTAGTAGAAAAAAAAAGTAAAAACTGAAAATTATCCTTTGTTGTATTTTTCGCCCATGAACATTTCCATTTTTTCACCTGTGCAATGCATGCTGGGTAGATGACGTGGTTAGGTCCTACTGGACTGGAACCTGCAGAGTAAACACAGGAAGGCTAACATTACCAGTTGTTTTTTTATTGCATGGAGTTTGACTGGTATATTTATACAACGCCACACTGCCTCTTTTATGAGCCATTATACATGACATATATGTTGATGCTAACAGATGTTATCAGATTCTGATCTGCTGTTTACTTTATTAGCTAGCGCTAACACCATTAGCATAATGTAACGTAAAATTAAAATCAAATCTGAAGATAATGAAATATGTTTAAAGTGACTGTGAAGCATCTTTAAGTTGTTGTAACACAATGGTTTTATATATCAGAGAAAATGTGTTGACCCCGATGCTAAATATAAACAGCCTCAGTTAGAAACTGGAGCCCTTTGTAGCATAGCTTTCCATGGGTTAGTGACATGGTTTTAGTTGTCTTTAAGTTTTATCTTTGAGTTTTCATTGGTTTTATTTCCATTTTGTGTTATTCTTATAATTTTTTATTGTATTTGAGTTGTTATGTATTTCTTGTTGCCCTCTTGTGTCAGTCTCTTTTTCCCCTAGCTCCCTTCTAGCCTCCTCTGTTCACACCTGCTCCCAATCTGCTAATTAGCCTGGTCTTTATTTCTCTCCCATATATGCACCTCCTGTTACTGTTTGCTGGTTTGTCGTTGTTTCTTCCCTTTCCAGTATTTTTGTGGATCCTAAGAATTTATGTTTTTGTATTTCTGCTTGTGTTGCCTTCTTTGGATAAATAAATCTGCATAAACCCCCTTCAGCTTATGTCTCTGCATTTGGGTCCTCCACTGGAACCTCCTCCCAACCTGACAGTTAGCATCTCCTAGAAGCAGCCAAACTGACATCAGCTTCTTCAGCCGACCCTCTCCACTTTCTCAACATTATCACCTCTTTTTATTTATACATTCTCATAAATTTAAACTGTTCAACTGAAAATGTTTAATGTTAGTAATTGCTGATTTGGCTGGACAGAGCTAGCGCTACAGGACCTAGCATACGTCGTTTACCAGGAATGACAGCATTTTATTTAAATTAATTCAAACTAAACAGCTTACAATGTTTTAATAATTTTTTTCTTTTTACAAAAAATTTAGTTAAAAAAAATGTAAAAAATGTCAAAGTATATTGTTACAGATATTCAGATTGGTTATAGATATTTATTTTAGTTAGCAGAAACAAATCACACAAGTCCTACGGCGGGGTTAGTCGTTTATCTCTGTAACCTATTAACTTTGAGGGACTTTAAACAAAATCACACAGTTTTAAGGAAGTAGATTGTCCTGCTCCTGGAAAAAATAACAAATTAATGAAATCCTAACAGAACAGTTTAGATTAAAAAACAGTTTGCTGTAAACCTATGGAGGTATCGACTTATTCCCAAAGCAAGTTTGATGGGTGTGAATACTTCCCAGGTTCTTATAATGATTGTGTTCTTTTTCTGTTTACAGCTACAGCTGCAGGACACAAAGTATTTGCAGATGGGATCGAGCCGCGGGCCGTACTACGGAGGCTCTTTGCCAAATGTGAATCAGGTTGGAAACTGCACTGCTGATCTGCCTTTTCAGGTGAGGCGTCGCTCATAAACTCCTGCATTGTACAGAACCATGAACGAACTGTTCAGGTAGACCGAAGGGCGGTTTTTAGAGGTCATAACACTCTGAGAGACACTGAGCCCTATTTTTTGAGGTAGAGGAGAAGAAAACTACACCAGAACTGGACTGAAGGTTTAGGATGGATTTAAAGAAAATTCAAATGCTGCAGTGCATGCTGGGAAAGCTGTACATCTCAGAAACGGACAAATCTGCTCTGATGCATGCTGAGTGAGGAGCAAAACACATTTCTATTGGTCAAGAGCGAGAGTTTTTTATTCGGCATAGAGTGAAGAAAACATAAATGGAAAAGTTTGCAATTTTCTAAACTTATTAAAAAAAAGGGAAATGAAAAAATGAAAATAAAAAATAATTTTCTTAAGGAAAAAAAAGTTGCACCAAGTTAATCCAATTCTAGATTGGCCTTTTTCTTTAGATGCTCATTTATAAAATGTATTCTTTTAAATAATGGAACAATAATGGAACAAAATTCACTCCATAATATTCCTTTTTAAGTAAAGGCTTGAGCTCAGAGTAAAACTATTTGGTATTTTTCTCCTCCTGAAGGGTGATAGAGTTTCTTCCGAGGATTCATTATTTGATCCAAGGTCCCTCTCTCAGATATTACGGTTTTCTAAACAGAAGGAACACACTATCTCCTCTCCAATCCTTCTCTTTTTTATGTTTCGTGTGTTTTAATAAGTCTACTAATTATTGTTTCCCTGGATGTAGATGTCAGCTTCATCCTGACTTATTCTGAGCCTGTCTCTAAGCTGTGTGTAAACAAAGAGGCTCTGTTTAGAAAAAACTAAGCTACAGTATATTCTGCCTGCTGTCAGAGCCTCTCCCAGTAGTTCAACACTTCTAAGTTTATTACCAACACTAGAGTTGACCCTGGTTCTAAAGCAGAACACAGCTTTGTTGAAGTGAAGTTGACTAAACACACTTGGAAGAAGTTTTAGTTGATTTCGAGATGAGAGGGCTTTTGATGAACGCTCGCCTTTGATTATTGTCTCATAGGCATGTAGGGAAGAGCTCAGAGGAAGGTTGGAGTAGTTAAAATGCAGCCATCATGGCCTGTTTCAATTCAAACATTTAATGAGTTAATTGAATGGTTCTTTTTGGAATCATTTTGGTTTTATTTTCATAAAGTAATTATAAAAAGGCTCCTCTGAATCAAAGCTTTGTCTCAAATGTCAGATTTATTCATGAACAGCCGGAGTTAACCTGAGTACTAATGTTTTAAATTCGACATTGAAACCCAGAGAGAATACCCGCTACTGGTTAAAAGCATTCATCACGGAACACGCTTTATAAACAGAATCACAATGGATGTGGAAATAATTCAGAAATGTAAAATTAACAACAGCAAAAACATGCAAACAACATTTTAGAATGGATAATATGACAAACTTGCATTGTCTCCTGAGTGCTACAGTTGAGTAGCAACACTTTACGGGTTCGGATTCACACTCCTAATAGCCTCGCCTTACATTTCTATTTAAAGAAAATCTCTATTTTAAACAGATATAGGGTTCTGCAGTGCAAAGACTGAGTCCGGAGGCTTTTGGTCATTAATGCTTCCCTGGATGGTGACCTTTAATGCACGTCTTCTCTCCTTAATCCCATTTCCTGTCTGCTTACTATCAGAAACAACCTAAAAAGAGAGGCCATTAGTGCCAAAAAAATCCTATTTCTAAAATCTCAACATATTAGTATAACGTAGACTGACTAACATTTAGAAAAATGAGAAATCCAGAGAGCTTAATGAAGATCTAAGAAGGACAGATGAACCTTTGATGACATTGGAACCCTTTTCTGAATAACTAGATTCATAAACCATCAGTTCAAAGATCTGGATATCAATATCAGCTCCTGAGTCACCTTGTTGGAAAGGTATAACAAACTCACCAAAAATCAGTTGAAAAGATGTGATTTACGTCTAAACGAAGTCTATATTTGGTTGAAAAGTGAAGGTGAAAAGCTGTAATTTTTAGATCTTTTATTGGACCAAAGTGGGACAAAATCAGAGTGACCAAACACAGCCCAATTTTCAACTACAGCTATCAGGACTATGACAGACCGCTCAGATAAAGCCTAAAGCCAAGATCTAAATGACGGCTGCTGTTATCTAGGAAGATCCAAACCGTCTCCCTCAGGTGAAAGGAATTTATCAGAACCTTCCAGAACCAGCCTCAGTCACACCTTGCCCATTTAGCCAACATATGCCTGACGTCCCAGGATCTCCTAAAACGCTGGAATACGCTCAACTTTCTATGTATATTTTCAGTTTTGGGCGTATACATAGAGTATTCATACCGAGTCCAGAGTGTATGTCCAAAGACAGCCTAATATATGCATGAGGCACGTAATGCCCATGAAATGATGCACAAGCCACAAGTGTCCTGAGGGGGGCAGCGATGCGCCCGGAGGCGCCCGGTCTGCATAAAAAGATTTATTTGATTGCGGTATTAAAGGCACACTATGCAACATTTTTCAGTTAATTAATGTGTTCCATATCGTTTTGGATGATTAAATGAGTCATTTCAGGTTGAACAAAGGTATTCTCGGCCGCCCTGGTGGTCTGTGGGGGAAATACTGCACTTGCAATTGCAGGAGCACCGACCCGCACCCACAGGCTCAGAAGTCTCGCGAGAGTCAGTCTTGCTTTACGACGAGAACTGCTACACGCCCCCAGTTAAAAGCATTCTCGTTGCTAGCACAGTGGCGATCTTTGTGCAGTTATGCTACGTTCACGCAGCAAAAGCAGCAAAATCACGTCTGCTGCTTCATTTTTGCTGCTTGTACCAGTTTAGTTCTGACGCGCGGCTGAAGCAGCTTTGCTGCTCTGGCTGCGCGGTGCAAAAGTGTGTCTGACGCGCGTTGGGCGGAGCTTCACTATCCTTTCTCTGCCTTGCAGCTATATTTGCTGTGATCAGTGGGAATAAAGTAGTTTTAATATGTGTTTAAGTGAGAAAATACACCTGAAAACGTAATCAGTGCCGTCAGTTCATTCAGATTATTATCCTGCCTTCAATATTTTTTCTGTCGGAGCCGCTCAGACCCCCACATACCAGCGGTGCGCGACAGTAGGAATTCCTTCATCAGCAGCCTCGGCAGCTGGTAGGTGTTTTTCATCTAAATAATCCAAACTGCATATTCTGCCGGCAGATTTCTGCATTTTAAGTCAATTTAGGCGTCAATAAACTGTTTAAGAGAAGTGATCATAGCCTCTGATCATCAGCGCTGTGTCTCTCTCCCTGCATTAGATGATTAAACGCGCCCGACGCGCTGCTTCAGCTGCGTTCACACCGGGGGCAGCTGGCCGTCCGGTCTGAACGTAGCATCAGCTGCTCAGACGCGCTGCGCCTGCTGCTCAAAACGCGCCGCGGGACCTTTTACGCGCGTCAACCATTGACTTTGCATGTAAACTCGCTGCTTCTGTCGAGCCAGCTGCGGTGTGAACGCAGCATTAGTCATTCGTTGCGTTTGCCTGTCTGCTAAGCTCAAAACAACTGCGCCTGGCTTGACGGAGAAACCAGGAGAACAGCTGTGCATATTTATGACAGTGCACTTTTACTTTCGCCCTCTGGGGGGAGCCTCGCTGGAAAATCAACACCGGTTGCATAGTGTACCTTTAACCTAGCTGCTGTTTACCACCCACAAAAAAAAAGAATAAATAAATAAATTAAAAAGAAGAAAAGGAAAGACAGAAGGTTTGCAGTCGCAGCAGATTCAGCATCATGTCTGCTAGTAAGTTTGTTGGTGGTGGGCGTGAACGCAGGGAGGATCCATCACTCACCTTCTGGGTCACCCTATGATGGGGATGAAGTCTGGAGGAGAACTGACGGTTTCCTCCTTTTATACCAATATGCCATTATACAGTAGCTGGAAGTTAGAAACACGTTCAGCGCTCGTCTGGAACACGTCAGATATGCGTTGGAGAGAGGTTCTGGATAAGTTATGCACATGTTACTCAGAGGATTTCGATAATCTAGACGCCACGATTTGATAATTTTCATTAATGATGTGTGATTCTATTAATCCTTGATATTATTTACCTGTTGCGTGTCAGAACTGATGTTTTCCCCAGTAGTTTAGCTAATTAGGCCAGTTCCTCTGTCCGGCTATATACAATTATAATTGTAATTTTGTATGTGGCAAAGATATGGAATGGAATGAGAGCGGCGTCCTTCAGCTAAGAACATTATTTTAATAAGGCTGGAGCCATGGATGTCTCCTTATCTGGAAACATGCATGATGTAAAATGTGATGATGTGGCAGACTGGAGATAATATATATAAAATGCCTTTTTAACTCTTAAACGTGGCCCGGTTGGTAGGAAGCTGCTTTCTGTAACTCTAAGCAACTTCTCTGATCTGAGTTAGATTAAAATTTCTATCAAAATCTGTTGTCAGGTCTCATAGTTATTTACTACATATACTCTCTTTTCAGGAAAACAAACCGGAGAGAGAAAGCTTCAAGGTGTAGACACAGAGCTTACCTTTAACATTAGTAACTAACATTTAGCATATGTCAACGATCAGATAACTTAACTTACCCCATGTAAGGCATACTCTGGCGTACTCATAACTTATACAAAACGTACCCATTACTCATCCAACGTATGCCAGCGTTTTTGTCAGATTTTTCATACGTGAGGCATAAGCGGGCTAAATCTTTAAGGTGTGACAGGGGCTTAATCAGCAAATCTCTTTTTTCTGGAGGGAGGATTCTGGCATGGAGATTTAACCCCCTTTGACAGAAATGGAACAGTTTTCATGTCTCTGCATGCATGTAGAGAGTGTGTTCTTTCTTTCTCCCAACATTTATTGGAGAAAAAAAAGGTGTAACACATTAAAAGGTTAAATTTTAGTAGTTATGGACTTAATAAATCCCACGATTTCGCAAAAACGAACAGAAAACGCAAAAACGGAATATTGGCCTGTTGTTTTTTTTTTTCTTTTTTTTTTTTTTTTTTGCTATTTATAAGGATTATAAACAGCCTTTGGGACACTTTTTCTGTTACCTTTTTTTATCTGATTTTCTTTACTTTTTTCTTATTATGTGATCCACATTCCAATGTCCTCGTTTTATTTATCCAAGAGTCACATTATCTTCCACCCTTCTTCTGCGGCCAGTTTGTGCTTAGAGGCATCATTTATTTTCTGCTGTCAAAAATCTGTGCAACACAGGCCAAACACAGACAAGGCTTTTTATAAACTCATGACTTCATAGTTTAAGGAAAGCTTGCATTTACTCACACAGTGGGGAGGATAACACTCACACAGCAAGTGATTTAGTTTGGATGTTCTTTATCACTGTTTTGTCCTCTTGTCTCAGAATTCAGGCCTCGACACTAATAGATCCACCCGACACCATGGTTTGGTGGACAGAGTCTACCGCGACCGGAATCGCATCACATCGCCCAATCGAAAACCTCTCTCTATAGACAAACATGGACGCCAGATATCCTTTAAAACTGCCATAAGACTTGATTACAGTCTACATGTTTATGATTGTTTTTCCTTTCTCTGACAAACTCAGGATCTACCTGTTCTGCAGTGCTCAGTGTACATTCAGGCTTTTCGATCTTTGTTTTGAAACCAAAAATTACAAAAAATTGTAAAAAGTATACCAGTCATTTTGTTATGATACATTATATATCTATATAGCTCAGTGTGGAAACTCAGAGAGCTTCTTCTTCTCAGTTATTTTTCTGTAAACAAAATATGTAAAAAAGAAAAATGCTAACCTGCAGCGTACTACTTTTTTATAACTTGGTTTTGGGCTCTGACCTAAAAAAGGCTACTTTCACACTGCAGGCCTTAATGCTCAATTCCAATTTTTGTGAAATCCATTTTTTTTTTTGCGTTGCCGTTCACATTTCCAAATATATGCGACTCGTAAGTGATCTCCTGTGTGAACTGCATTCATACAGCTTTAGTATGCCGCATGTGCAGTAGAGGACGCAGTGACATCACGAGCAAGCATGCTCATGGATGGTAGTGCTGGAGCTCATCTAGCAATCTTGCCCAACCTTAAAAACTAAATTTTTTCAAGGTGCTTAAAAAAAAAAGACTACTCTCCACATTATCGTCCTACGGAGCCCCTAAAGGGACATGTAGGGGAAAAAAATAACTTTTGCGAGATCCCGCAACACTTTTGTGAGATCCCGCAATAGTTTTGCGAGATCTCGCAAAACTATTGCGGGATCTCGCAAAAGTTTATTATTTGCGAGATCTTGCAATACTCTTGCGAGATCCCGCAATACAAAACAACCGTGGTGAACGATATGGAGCCCCTAAAGGCACATGGAGGGGAAAAATATACTTTTGCTAGATCCCGCAAAAAAATAAACTTTTGCGAGATCTTGCTAAAGTATTGCGAGATCTCGCAAAAGTATTGCGGGATCTCGCAAAAGTATTGCGGGATCTCGCAAAAGTATTGCAGGATCTCACAAAAGTTTAGTATTTGCGAGATCCCGCAATACTTCAGCGAGATCCCGCAATAGTTTTGGGAGATCTTGCAAAAGTATTGCGGAATCTCGCAAAAGTTAATTTTTTTGCAGGATCTCGCAAAAGTTTATTTTTTCCCTCCATGTCCCTTTAGGGGCTCCGTATTATCCACCACGGTTGTTGCAAAAAAGTAAAAAAACAAAAAAAAAAAACAATCCACTGGAATTTGTTGTTGTTTTTTTAACTCATTGTATTTTTAAACTTTTTTGGAATGACTATTACCTGGATGACAGAATCTTTACCACACATTGTTGTTTTTCAGTCCGCTTATGCGTAGCAGAATAGTGACCTTTGTTTAGCATTAAAGGCGTTCAGTTTGGATGAATGCGAACAGATCAGATGCGTATCGGATTCAGGACCACAGAGCCAAGACTTTAATCTGGTAATGTTATAAACTTAATCTAATGATTTTGCAAAATTTTATGTTGTAACGTTATGACTTTAATCTAATAATGTTACAATTTAACTTTTTTAAGCTTAGTACTTTATTTTAGAAAAGTTCAAACTTTACTCTGATAATGATACGACTTAATTCTAGTAATGTTTTAATTTTATTCTCGTAATGATTACTTTCCGTAATGTTACAGTTTTCTTCCCTTAATCTTATCACTGGATTCTAATTAAGATTTTATTCTGGTAATACTAAAAGTTTTATCTCATAATGTTACATTTCTCATAATAATAAGACTTTAGTCTTGAAATGTTGCGACTTTATTCTTGGAATGTTACAGTTTTGCTCCCTTATTCTTATAACTTTCTACTAATGTTACAACTTTACTAATTTATTCTGTTAATGTTTTGATTCTAATCTCGCAATGTTATAACTTTAATTTTGTTACTGTACTACTTTATCCTCATAATGTTGCTATTTCGTTTTTTCGGAATGTTACGACTTTTAATGGTAATTTTGCAACTTTATGGAGGAAATGTTGCAACAATTTCTTTTCTGAAAGGTTAAAACTTTATTTTTGTTAGGTTATGACTCTTTCTTTGTGACGTCATAACTTTACCATCGTAAAGTTACGACTTTAATAAGACAGAACTAATGCTATGAATAATTTTTTCGTAATTTAAAATACATTTATCTCTTAGTGCTTTCTGAAACAAATAATAAAAATAAAAAAAAAACTGTTTCTTTTTTCCCCCATTGTTGGTTCAATTAAAAACTGAATAAATAAATCTTACACAGACCAAAATCACAAAAGAAAGATTTAGCCTTATTTTTTTCAGTCTAGTTTAGATATTCTCCTCCTCCAGGACTAAGAAAAAATTATTAATAAATCTCATTTGTGTAAAAATCAGTGTAATATTTATAACCAAATAGTCAAATAAAGATCAGTCCTTTTAAAATACAGGGTAATAGTCCTTTAACTGAGTGCTAAATCCCAGGCGACTAACAAAATTAGCAATAAGAAACCCTGCAGGGCATTCGTTTTGTATATAACTGCATCATTAGACGCTCTACGGTAAATTACAAAAGTTATTTCCAGTTAATGAAAGAGAACCACAGCTCCTTTCCAGTTCACAACCACATAGAATGAGAAACCGTATATATAGTTTGATGCTTTATTATTGTAATTTTAGGTTATTGAAAAAGTTATTGAAAAGATCATAGTGTTGAAATTAATCCTTAGAATGATGCCTGCAGCTTGATAATTCTTCTTCTGCAGCTTGCATGTGATAACTCATCATTTAACTGCATGGTAGCGCCTCGTAATTATCTTCCAGTTGGGAAAGGAAACCATATTACATATAAAAAAAACCCGACTGGTTTGATTAGCAACAAGCGAGTGAGAGCAAATGTTTTATCAGTTCTGTTTTATTTAAAAACAGGACAAATTGGCCCTGGCAAATATACGTATCTGCTATTCCCCTGAGGAGGAACGACGTCAGAGGTGATCTTAGAAATCCAATGTTGATATTTGTAAGTTTAAGAATGGCGCTGAAGTCATTTTACAAACAAAGTAGGATACAAGTTCTTCACTGTGCAGACAGTTTCTCTTTAGCAGCTCTTAGAAAAAGAGAGAGTGAGCAGCCGTCTCAGACATGCTTGTTTCAGCGAGTTCGATCATGTTACATAGAGGAACTGAAAAAACAAACAGAGCTGTGTTAAAAACTGCAGACCCTAGATAGTTAAATGCTAATTCTCATTTCAAACAACTACAGTTAGGCCCTAAATTATTCACACCCCTGGTTCTTAGATGTTCAAAGAAAGCTTTCTAAGTGAGCAACATGATTTTACTCACTGAAAGTCATGTTAATGTGTTAGATTTGTTTTTTATCAGGTTGATGTACAAAAAAATTATTTATGTTATTGATGAGGGTATAAACTATCTAAAAAATTTGACTCTTTATTAAAATGTAATTTAAAAACAAATCTGCTTTGTTTTTTTGGGGGAGAGATTGATTGGTCATAAACTCCGGAAAGATCAGAAACATGCTTGGTTAAATTACCGTATTTTCCAGACTATAGAGTGCACATGGATATAAGCTGCCCCTACTAAGTTTTTTTTAAATAAAATGGAAACGTTCATAAGCCCCTGAAATCTACTGAACTGCCTCCCACCAAACCTGTAGGGGGAGCTCTACACATAGCTCCTGGATTAGGGAACAAGAAGAAGGCTAGCTCCCGTTAGCTTATTGGCTTGTGGGCGTAAGAGCTTCGACTGAAAGATGGAGCTTTATTTCAGCTCTACAGGAGTTGAGCTCAGTCTCTTCATTGGTTCGGCAGCTTTAATGCAGCAAATCAATGTCAAAATGTGTGAATTCAGGACATCTGTTTTCTGCCGTGCCCGCTGCTGGCATGTTCTTGTGCTAAATGAAAAATAGTCCCGTATTCTTTGATTTCCAACTTTGACTTTACCCTCTGGCAGTTTGGTAAAATCCACAGTAAAGCCACACCTTCTTATAAGCCGCATGGTTCAAAACGGGGGGGAGAAATAAAGTAGTGGCTCTTGTCCGGAAAATACGGTGAAAGGATTTTGTATCTAAACCCTTAAAGCCGTAGCCTGACGTAGTCCTACTCAATTCTAGTCAGAATATGAGTCTGATGCTGCTCCATAGAGCTGTGATTATGGGGCGTGTTTCGAACGAACCAAGAAAAAAAATGCCTCTGCACTTAATTGGATAGACCTACAACCAATAAGAGCAACGGAGTGCGTGACGTATGTTAAGCGACGCATAGTTGTTGTCAATAAAAATCAAAGCGTGCAGTTGCACGCCTAGAATAGGAAGATGAGCCTTGATCGCGTTTCTTTTTTCCTCTTTTAAAATTAATTTGCTGTCGATATCTTCTAGAACAGACCTAATAGCAGAATCTACTCACCTCAACTGTCCAGCGGCAGCCATTGTTGTTGTCATCCAAAAAAGCTTTGGTGACGTGGTTGATTACGTTACTGTTGATCATCTGTCCATCATCGTATAAAGCCTGCCCTGACAATTTGATTGGTTCGCCAGATAGTGGGCGAGCATACTCGCGCTACTACTGAGCAATGCCAAACCGAACTTCCCGACCTCAAACGTTGTGGGCGGGACTACGTTCGGAATGGCACCCAGGCTAGTAAAGCCGGGCATACACTGTACGACTTTTTTGGCCTTTTCGTGCCGATTCTCCAGTTGTGCGAGAATTTTTCAATCGGGCCAAGTTTCAGCCTCATTGGAAATTGTGCATCTTGTAGTATACAGGGGGTAACGAGGCACGATTAGCCTCTCACGACCACCTCGTGATCAGGAATCGTAAGGTTAGGAGAAAATCAGACATGTTTTAAATTCAGTCGGCATCGTAAGATTGCATCAGAGTGTCTTGCCGCACAGTGTGAGAACATGTATTGTGAGCTGTGAACTTTTAAACCCTGCGGTTTCGTTGTACAGTTTGAGCTGCAGCTGCTTGCAACGATAAAAGATATTTGACAATGTACGGTATGCTTAAGAGGTATAAGTTATTTGGGCTCAACTGTTGGGTAAAAAAAGCCTGATTTAGTCTGCTAGCAGCTCGCTAGCCCAAATGGTAAGTCACCCATCCTGCAAACAGGAAGCCTGGGTACGTATCCCAGCTGGGGGGAGTGAGCTGCCAGCGTGGGTCTTTAGGCAAGATCCTTCATGCTAATATCACTCTTTTGGGAGTGGTGTCAAGTGGTTAGGCTGGTGAAGATTCTCAGTCTTCCAGGTCATAGTCATTCCACAAAAACAAACTTTGTTTCCAAGTTTGAAGACGTTTCGCTTCTCATCCAGGAAGCTTTTTCAATTCAAAATGTCTGAAATAACGTTGAGTTTAAGGATTTATAGAGTGGACCAAAGCAAAGCTTTGTTTTGGCTTAGAAAACATGCAAATTGAACCTGACCAGGGGCTCCGCCCCTTTGGAATGTTGGTTGTTTTGTTTCTTTGTTAGCCTGTAATACCTGTAACCTGTCTATGTCTCTGAAAAGGGGGTCGTTAGAGGCAATTGTTGGCCTGGCTGAACAGGCGAGGTACTCTGGTCTCCTGTATTGGGGTATGGGTTGCGATGATAGCGGGAAGGAATCAACTCAACCGCTGAATTGTAGGTTTTTGAAAGCTGAAATCTGAGTCCATCCCCTCTGTTTAAGGTTGGTTTGTCTTACTTGGTTAGGGCATTGCGCTTGGAATTCAAGCCCCACTCCCACAGACTGCTAGCCTCATGAGACCATCCTGATCTTGCGAGCTTTCAAGATTTGTCTCGCTAATCAGTCTGGAGACTCTCCGCTGAAGAAAATTTGGAGCCGTTCACCAAACGAACGTCCAATCAGCGTTGGCTTTGAGGCGGGTTGAGGTGTGACGCAACGAGAAGCACGACAGTTCAGTCTAAAGAACATGGCGGCTTCAGCCGATGAAACTAGCGTGGCTATCGAGCAAGTTTTATCGGAATTACAGAGTATTTCTTCACTGAAAGAAGAGCAAAACACTGCTCTGGAGGCTTTTCTCAGAGGAAAAGATGTTTTTGCTCTTCTCCCGACTGGTTTCAGCAAGAGTAGCCTGGCTTGTGGTTGTGTTTTCTACGTCGCTCTGTTAGTACGTCATATGCTTCGTTGATCTGATTGGTTTATTTGGCCCATCTATCACCAACATAGGCCAATCAGCTAACCAGTATTTTCGCCCCTTCCCAAAATTACTTCAACGGAAGGTTTCCAGATGGATATGTTGAGCAAATCCATCTGGCGGAGTCAGGTTAACGGACTGCCACTCTGGGTCCAAGGGTGCAAGACCCTTAATCCCTACACCCCCCACCCCCGTTGTGGGGTGCATTTAACCGATCCCACAAGGGGAAAGTTAATTTCATTTGTTTGAACTTTGACACAATAATAAAAAAAATAAATAAATATATATATATATATATATATGAACAAACTACCAGGCTGTTAGTTTCCCATGGCTCTCTGTATTGTGTCACAATACCCTAATTTAAACAAAACCGAAACAAAGGTCAAACTTTTTCCTAGTACAGTAGCTTCAGGGAGTTGGGTGCACTTACCTTTTGGTTTGTAATCTAGAATAACTAATTGTAGAAATTTTGGCGTGTTCTTTGAGCATTTCGCAATAGAACAAATTCCCTAAACTATTAGCAGATACACATTTTTTTTTATTGTATCTTCATGCATTTCAAAAAGAGAATCTTCTGACACCCTGTCTGGATTGTGCTAAATGTCAGTCTGAGGATGATTTTCTTGACCTGTAGTCAAACATTGACAGCTGCCCATATGGATCAGTGTATCTGTCACCGCCGCCTGACACCAGCTGGAGAAGGTAAGACCATTTATCTGTACATTGCTCCTCAGTCTGAGTGTTAATATTGTGATATTCATTATTCTCTCCCTTTCTGATAAGTCAGACATCTGATTTTTACTTTCTAATTGCTTTTTTATGGTAAATATTTTTAATAAAATGACAGATATTGTAAAAAAAAAAAAAAAAAAAAAATCCCATTATGCAGGGTTGTTATAGAATTTATTTTGTGCAATATTATGGCAAATAACAAATTTTTTTAAATAAATAAAAAAAAGTGCAAATATGAAATGAAACTTTAAAAACATTTTAACAAAAAAGTTTTTAAGTAACTTTTTTCTTATTTATTTTTCATATTTTATTTTTATAAATTTACTTTTTTTTAGATTTAATTGGTTAAATATACATTTTTAGAGATTATATTTAATCATTCGATATTATTATTTACTAAAAATGTTTAAAAAATCTTGTTAAAAACATCTACATCTAAGAAAACAGTAAAGTCACTTTTAAACCTTGTTGGTTTGCATAACTTTTTTTCATGTACAGTTTTCTTTGCTTGCAACAAAAAAAGTAAATAGAACAAAATTTTTTTCATAGACTGTTGCCTGTTTTTTATCAGAAAAGGTAAAAAATATATATTTATATTTAATGTTTAAAACTCTAATTAATGCACTTTGGCTGTTTAATTGGAAAAACTTAAGGACATATATTGTACCAAGTGTGTGGTTGAGAGTAGAGCACGTTTTAACCTCAGAGGGAATTTTTCTGTTAATTTTAGTTTAGGCTCAACTTGTTGGCTCATGTCTGTGAATAGACTGTGAAACTAATGGTTGGTATTTACTGAGACTGAATCACTACATAAACAATAGAGACTTCTAGCTAAGCTGAAATAGGTCTCTTTATTCTGTTGTGGCGATGAAATAATATTTAAAAAGATAATCAAGCTGTAAAGGCCGCCCTGAGAGCATTTACTATGAGAACATAAGTGCAATAAACAAAAGAACCAATATTGGTCTCGTGTTACACAGATATTTTTGGATTAGAATAAAAAAATTTAATTCAATTCAAGTATCATCATCAAACTTCACTTACATTAAGATTTCCTATACATGCCAATGGAAAAGTCTTTTCTGCGCATCTGTCATACGTCTAGTTCTACGGTGGCTGAGAGGTCAAATGGCACTGAGTAAACATGCAGCAAATAGAAAAAATACTGCATACATGAAAAAGAATGACACTAGCAAACCCAAACTAACATATATCTGTGAAGACTCAGTTATCCAGGTCATGGTCAAGCTGGAAAAGGTTCAGATTAGGCAACTGGTCGTTAAGTTTTCTAAAAGATTCACTACACGCAGTTCAGTGTAGTGAAGAGTGTGTAGACCTTTACATTGGAGAGACCAAGCAACTGCTGCACAGACGCGTGGCTCCACACAGGAGGGCCGACTGTCATGATTTTGTCTAAAGCTCTGACCCACATGCAGAAGACCAAACAAAGAGACCAGGGAAAAGTTTAACAGGTTTTATTTTGAATAGGTTGAGAAGAGTTCAGGCTCAGTGGGAAATTTGTGTCTTTGACTTAAAGAAGGGAATAAAGGCAACAGGACTCACGTTTCCAGAAAAAGGTGTCTCTTGTTGAATCCAGTCGGTGTTGGTTGTTCCAGTAAAGACTTGCTCGTTGGAGGGCGGACAGGGTTTACCCAGGTTGCGGTGTCTCCTTGAGGAACAGAGGAGCTGACTGCCACTATATTTTCCTGCGGTACTTGAACGGTTACTTGTGGAGATGAAACCCCTGCTCAGAGAGACGCCCAAACAATCCTTGGGGATCCAACCACAAACTTGAATCCTCAGCTCAGTTTGGTGATCAGAGAACCCTTCCAGGGGGCAGAAGGTCCAAAACATCCAGTTTGCAGGATGACTTCCTGCCGAGAGGCAAAGACAAAAAGCAAGGTTAAAACTCAGGTAAACAAAAACTCAGTTTGACTCAGCTTAACTCAGCTTGGCTAGAGTACCCAAAACCCAATGAGGATGGGGCACCACCTGGTGGAGGACAAAAGGAAACACAAAAACAACCCACAAAAACTGGATTCCTGACACCGACTCCTCAGGACAGGACTCAGCTGTTCACCTACACCTGAAGGCTAAAGGATACTCATTTGACAACAGCAATGTCCATATATGGCCAAGGAAGACAGATGGTTTGAGAGAGGGGTTAAGGAAGCCATCTTTCAACTACTTACAATGCGCCTTTAGGAACGAAACCCAGAGGATTCACCTCTCACTCGCCCCCAACTGACACACTTCAATAAAGCATGTTGTTAGGTTCAAAAATGTAGGTTCATGAAAGAGAAACTGAGTCCACACAGAAGAGGGATTTTTTAACGGCTTCTGCATAAGGAGAGAGCTACATTCAGCTTCATCTACTCTCTCACTGACTTCCTCTGCAAAACCCTTTTATTAGCAGATCATAACACATGGGGTGGGTTACAAAATAGAGTGTTCTTCTGACAAGGCAATTGATCAGGTCATAGGACAAAATGCTCCTCTGATTGAATCACAGAATAAAGTGGTCTCCTGATAACTGTGATTAGCCTTGCACAAACATCAGCAATTTTCTACCACCGTTGCATGACAGTTTGCAGTAAACAGACTGAACCCCCTAACGACCATTAACACCCCCATGTAACCTCTTTGGCCAATCCAGTGGGAGGGAGCAGAACCAACTCCCCCCCCCCCCTAATTCTTTGTTGCACCTACAGTATATTAATATCAGTGCTCCTCACTACCAGTTAGAACTGGCTTAACGATTGTGCCATTGGTATGAGCGTGCAGGCACCAATCCGAGCATGCAGTGAGGCAGGCGTTCAGTATTTAAACATCACACATGCTCAACCGACTGTCCTCATGCTTGGTTCCATCTTAGCGAGCGCTCAACACCAGCTGTGCGCTCGGCTGGTATTCAGTGCGCACCAGATGTAGTATTTGGAACAATGCTTTGATTGGATGAATTTTAAAAAATGCGTGATTGGCTGATGGTTTGGTTCATTTACATACATCTATGAAGTCGCGAGTGCAGAGAGTCGTGTGAGTACAGCACACAGCTTGTGTTGAGCGCGTGTTTGACATGTTTTGAGCACGCATGTGGTGTTTAAAAGTTGAATAACCGTCTCACTGCGTGCTGGGATTGGTGTCTGCACGCTCAAACCAACCGCACAATCATTATGCTGTAGAACTGAAGAAGACTCTTGGGTGAGAGGAGAAACACCTTCTAGAAAGCTTCACACCCAGTTGCCTAAATGGAACCTTTCAAGTTAGACTAATATATTAACGCCAAGAAAAAAGTCTGATTCTTGAAGGCAATATTGCTTCTTTCTTTATTTACATACAAAAAGGAAACAATGATAACCGATGTTACACACGTCTCAGCTCAAACAAAAAGAAACTTTCAAGTCGCAGACGACCTGGTTTCTGAGCATAAACCAGGCTTAATGGTCCCTCAGCAGCTGATGATCATCTCCCCCTAGTGGTCTTGAGTACTTCCCTTATGCAGAGCTACTTTGCTGTTTTTTTTTTTTTTTACCTACACTTTTTTATGCTGGTTGCAGCATTTGGTTTCTTTTTTGCATGTGTTTGGAGTTAGCATCATTTTTGTGCTTGCAGCAGGTTTGCATCCTGCTCCTCTATTCTCTGCCAGTTCAGCAGTGTTTCTCCTTTGCATGTTTTCTGTGTGTTAGTATATTTTTTTGTGATTGTGAGGCAAATTTTGATTTGCTACTGCAGAACTGTTTGTTTTCCTCTGCACATTTATGCATATGCAGCACGTTTGGAGCCTTTGGCAACCGTATATTACTTACAGACCAAATGAGGGTTTTTAACTGTGAATTGAACTCAGTTCTTTTTAAAAGTAAACCTGGTCAACATTATCAATGACATCTCCGTATGCCGTATTCAGCCAACACTTCCATGTTATCTACTAGCCTCGTGAGACCATCCTGATCTCGCGAGCTTTCAAGATTTCACTCGCAGATCAGTCTGGAGACTCTCCGTTGAAGAAAATTTGGAGCTGTTCACCAAACGAACGTCCAATCAGCGTTGGCTTTGAGGCGGGTTGAGGTGTGACGCAACGAGAAGCGTGACAGTTCAGTCTAAAGAACATGGCGGCTTCAGCCGATGAAACTAGCGTTAGCGTGGCTATCGAGCAAGTTTTATCGGAATTACAGAGAATTTCTTCACTGAAAGAAGAGCAAAACACTGCTCTGGAGGCTTTTCTCAGAGGACAAGATGTTTTTGCTCTTCTCCCGACTGGTTTCGGCTAGGGGTGTAAATAATAATCGTTTTGTATCGATGCATCGATCCAAAAGCCGACGATCCGATGCATCGACACGTCCGCAAGATAATCGATTCATGTTTTTTTTTCCTCCGGTCTATTTTTATCCATTTGCTCCTGGGCGTAATTCTCCCTCCCGTGCTGCGATGCCGCTAAACCTATTTTGCCCTCCTACCGCGCTTCCTGGTTATACTCTTACAGCAGTTTGTTGCAGTGAGCTTGACACAGACATTTTTAAATTATGCTCAGTATTGAAGCGTGGTCTGTGCTACACGCTGTGGGTCTAGATACGGCCGAGGCAATGAGGAAGTGGGGGTGAGTTTAGTCCGACGACGGAGCGACAATGGGGCAAAAAGAGCGGAGATTCAGCTGGAAAAAGGCTCCCAGCGTTCTCGCGCACCTCGCTCTTCTAGCGGGTCAAACTTCACGAGTTGTTTTCCGCAATTTCGGTCATAAAAACAAAACAAGCCGGCCTCCTGTCTGCGGCACTGTTTGCGGTCAGCTACAATCTGGGAGAGGAGCAGCGGAGCGTCTCTCAAGGGGGCGGTGACGCAACACTCTGGAGCCTTCTTCTTCTTCTTTTTTTTAATGGCGGTTGGCAAACAACTTATAGGTGCATTACCGCCACCTTCCAGAATGGAGTATGGACCAGACAAACTATTATATTCTCCCTAAAATACCCGTTCTTCTTAGAAAATTAAAAATACTACCAAAAACTACATCCCCAGATGACCTTTGAAACAATTCCCTTATATCTAGTTTATTTTTATTCCTGTCTAACTCTCTACACAACATCTCTCTTTCCTGAATATATTTATTACATTCTAAAAAAATATGTTGGACAGTTTCTCTGGAGCCGAGGTATTGCATTGAACTCATTACACTGATATTGTGCAGTATTTTTGCAGTATTTTTTGATGCAACTTTTCTACTTCTGTTATTTGCTGTTGTTTCTAAAGAAAATGCATAATGATATTACAGCTTTCATTGATTTATTTCAAACTTGAAACTTTGTTTAGCCTGTAAGTGTGTAAAAAAAAATAATAATAATAAAACAAAAAAATTAACCGATTAATCGAATCGAATCGTGGTGTATTCTTAAGTATAGAAAATAATCGAATCCTTGGGTCAGGAAATCGATACTGAATCGAATCGCCATGATGGATGTGATTTACACCCCTAGTTTCGGCAAGAGTAGCCTGGCTTGTGGTTGTGTTTTCGTCGTCGCTCTGTTAGTACGTCATATGCTTCGTTGATCTGATTGGTTTATTTGGCCCGTTTGTCACCAACATAGGCCAATCAGCTAACCAGTATTTTCGCCCCTTCCCAAAATTACTGCAAAGGAAGGTTTCCAGATGGATATGCGGAGCAAATCCATCTGGCGGAGTCAGGTTAGGTATCTACATCACCTGATGACGTTTGTACTGTATGACCTGTATTTGCAGGACCAATTCGGACTCAGCACTACATCAGAGCACACTGACTCCTGCACAGCAAGTCTCCTTTGCCGGAGGCTCCCAGGAACTTCAGCCAAGACGAGGTACGGGACACCATGATTTTAATCATACCTCCGTTTTGATATATGGTATAGGAAAAAAAAAGGTGTAGTCTATGAATAAAAAAAAAATGCTTTATCTTAAATGGGTTTAACTCACTGTATACAGAGCAAGTTGTTTGACTTTTAATAAATTAGTTTGTGCTCCTAATGAGCCGTTGATGTGAAGTGGATGGGCTGTTTCGTTGTTATCTTGTTTATCTGTGTGCTGTTTGGCTGCTCTCTCTTAATGGCTCAGTCGAGTGTCCTCCAGTGCCTGATAAAAGCCTCTGAATGTTGCTTTGAAGGCATAGAAAGAAAATTGATCGGTGAGAACATCTGCTAGCTGATGAATGTTTTTGCTAATGGATGTGCTTTTTTTTTTTTTTTTTTTTAGGATCCCGGGTTGAAAATGAACTCATTGTGTTTTTGTATCTTAATCTTGCATTTTGAATGCGTTTTTTTTTTTTCACAATGTTACCGATCTACTTCATTAAAACAAAAATGTTATACGAATTTAACACAATTACCAAGGCATATGTGCTCTAGCTGGTATGACATCTAATCCAGCTGATATTGGCAAACCAAAGGGACTATAAAGGCTTGTTTTCTACCTCTCCAGTGCTATTACTCACTGTACCGGGGTCTGGAGTCATTAAACAAGAGGTGAAAGAAGATGAACAAAAGCAGAACTGGGACTGTAAAAAGGTAAAAGTGGGATAAGAGTATTTTCAGATTAAAGTGCTGCATGAACCCTCACAGCGTTTGTTGCTTTTCTCTCTCTTCAGAACGTCTCCCAGTCTGAATCCTGTCAAGTTCCTGGGATCCAGTGAGTATTTTTGCTGGTTTTAAAACCAGATATGGTGACTGTTGGGCAAGTCCTATATAAAATCCTCTTTAAGCACATTTTTGGCATCTACTGTTTGATAAAATGTTGCCTTTTGGCGCAGCAGATTATTTATTTGTTATGAAATATTAGCTGTTTTCTTCTAAAATAGAAGAAAATTTCCTCCCTCTGGTGATTAGGTTTTTTTGTTGAAAGGCTAAAACATCTCAGAGACCTCTTAAGTCAAAAAGTACTTTTTCACAATTTTTCACAAAAAGGAAGGACTTTATAACCTGACAACAGCCAGATGCATGTCTAGCTCCGCCTAGCTCCACTCACATACATCTGGGAACCCGCCATAGGAATTGCCTTTACTGAAGGCTGGGCCTTATCAAAACTCCTTGCATATGATTGGAAAAGCCACTTGTTGTTCATCTTTATCGACGTGCTATTTCAACCACTCACACCGAAGCTAACCGGGATGCTGTGAGAGCGACGCAGGAAAAAAACAAAACTGAACAGCCGACATCTTGGATATAGCAACAGTGGAATCAGCGCAATGTCGGTAAATGATAAATGTCGTTTGTGCCATGAAAATGTGCGGATAAAAGGCAACATTGTGCACGCTTCTCCACTACGTCACATCCAGGAAACACCCGCCCTGCGTCCTGATTGGCCAGACCATAAATTTGGTTGGGGAAATCACTTTCAATGAGCGGTGTCCCAGATGTATGTGAGTGGAGCTAGACATGCATCTGGCTGTTTCTCAGGTTAAGGACTTTATGCAAGCCTCTAATCAAAAAATTAACTGGTGATCTCCAATGGAGAATTTTACACATTGCCGTCACCACAAACTCATTTTTATCGGATATTAATCGGGGTGTTTTAAACGAGTGTCCTTTCTGCGGCCTGTCTGAAAATGTGTTCCACGTTTTTATGGAATACCCAAGACTAAAGACAAATTTTAGCCTTTTAACTTGTGTTTTTAGTCTTTTTGGGACGGGTTTTACAAACGCTCTTTTTATAGGAGGGGTTTGCCAGAATAGTAAAAATAAAAGTCCTGACTTTAAATTTTTTAAATCAGTGAAGCAAAGATGGCCGTTTATTATCCCGCAGAGACAAACTGCAGGAGGGAGCTCACCTTGATGCCGTGGCTCTGTGGAAGTGCAACGTTAAAGCAAGAATAAGGCTGGAGTTTCACTTCCTTACAGCCACACAGAACATGGAGGATATTATTCAGCTGTGGGGTTTTAACAACATTTTATATACTGTGTCAGATGAAGGACAACTACAATTTAACAAGCTCCTCATTTAATGGGAAAATTTTTTATTATTTCATCTTTGCAAAGAAAGAACAGTTCATCATACTTACTGCACGGTAATCAGCCCTGTTCTGATCTGGACAGCGTTCATTCCTCCTTACTTACAATAATGGAAAAGTAGTCAGAGTCAAAGCAAATTATAGAAACTTTGGTGAAACAGTAACATGGTATGAATAAACCTTGAGAAAGAATCTCACCCTCACTCAGGCATTGTGTGGTCTTGCAGGTGAAACAGACTGAGTGGAAAAAATGTTTTTCAGTGAGTAAATGGCATAAATCAGTATATGAAAAATAAAAATTTTCCGACCACATGACAAAAGCCTTTTAATAATAAATTAAATCACATTTCTTTTCACTTAAAAGCCAAAGTAAAGTAAGTGTGAAGGCAAAAGCTGATTAAAGTCCAGTGAGTAAAGTTAGTTTTTTTCTTGGAAAAGAAGTTGAGCTGAGTAATTAGCAAAAACTTGCATTCTTTGTAATTTTGCCAACTTTATCAGCCCAATGCACTCATTCGCCGTGTCTGTCTGTGTTTTGCAGCATATTCCCAACTCCAGACCAGCAGCTAACCCCGTCACACAAACCGGTCGCCCACAACAGTGGCGGTTCTCTTCCGGACCTGACCAACATCCAGTTTCCTCCTCCTCTGCCCATCCCACTTGACTCAGACGAAGCAGCCGCCACCTCGTTTGGCTCTCCCAGCGGCACACAGGCTCTGGCTTCCACACAAGGTACTCCTCTTATGCTGCCATTTAAAAGTTGGCATCTAGTTCTGAATCCTGGTTTGCTCAAACAGAATCTCCAGGGATGCTGCTTGATGACAGTTTTATGTGTGTGCTTTAAAGACTTCCCCCTCTTGCTGTCTTTGTGTACTGAGTAGGAGTGAACACCTCTCAGTCCACAGTAACCATGGAGATCCAGTCTGCCCAGGACAACATGGTTCCTCTCATTCTAAACGCAGGAGACTCACACCAGCAGCAGAACCTCTCCCAAAATTCTCCACCACTCCCGCTTTCCCAGGTACTGTCTGTTTTAAACAGACAAACAACAAGCCCGCCTTCTTGCTAAACGACCAATCACATTCACCTTATTCACTCGTGTAAAGTCGTGCACCACTCGGAAGAATTCGGCAATGCAACTGTTGGAACAGCTGTTTAACTACGACATTAAAGGAATAGTACACCCAAAACATGATTAGCCTTCATTTTCTACTGACCCCCATGCTGAACAACACTCTGGAGTACTTTTTTGATTTCCTAAAAGCGCGTTCACGAGTCTACGGAAACCTGTGCAAAGAAAGAAACAACGAAAGAAAAATGTCTGAGGACTTCAGTGTTGAGGAAGAGCATGAGTTCTTTGCCGAGCTGAATGCGCACTTTCATCTGGTTTGGTCTGCCGCGGTTTCCGTAGACTCGTGAACGCGCTTTTAGGAAATCCTATACACTACTGTTTATGCTCTAAAAACATTCTAAATGACTTCGTTTCGAGTAAATTATGGACGCTACCCACTCAGGACAGTTGGAATACATTGGACGAGCAGTATGGAGGAATATTGACACGTTTTTTGTGGACTTTTATGGACCTTTCTGTCTCAGGCACCATAGACCTCCATTATTTGAATGTCAGCAGACAGCAAGAAGCCTCCCAGATCTCCAGATGCATTTGAGATATCAAAAAAGTACTCCAGAGTGTTGTTCAGCATGGGGGTGAGTAGAAAATGAAGGCTAATCATGTTTTGAGTGTACTATTCCTTTAATCATGGATAGAAAATGAAAGGAGCGTGCGTGCCGGTGGTGCAGTGGTTAGTGCACACTGCCCATGTATGGAGGACTTAGTCTTCGACCCGGGTTGGAATTCTGCCTGTGGTCCTTTGCCGCATGTCTCTTCCCCTCTCTCATACCCCCTTTCCTGTCAGCCTACTGTCAGAAAAACGAGCCACTAGTGTCGTAAAATAACTGTAGGCAGTACTGTTTTCTTTCTACTTGTTTGCCCAATGGCCAGTTCAGCCCTGAGAACAACCTTTATCTATAACATAAAGGTTTTTACAGCACTTAGTCTAGCTAAACAGAGCATCAGGCCAGATGTAGACTATGAAGAAAAATAATACAAAAACATAAAGTTGAAGGTTGAAGTGACAGGAAATTAAAAACTGGAGTGTAGTGAGAGAGTGGTCGCTATTACCTTATTTACACTATCCTCTGATTTACTCACTGCGCTAGCACAGTTCCCCGCCTCTAGTGACGATCTACGGTACTACTGCTCTCTAGAGGTAAACAAACAAATCAACATGGCGGCGCCCCAAAACATTCAGGAAGTTTGGTTATCATTTAGATGTTTCGTTGTCTGTGGAGAGTCAGGCGAAAAAGGCGGCCTATGATGAATTTACTTGACAGAATTGGCTTTTGGGAAGTGGATTCGACAAACGATAGTCTAATCAAGCTGAAAGGCACAGGAAATAACGACAGACGTTGAGGTTCATCACACTGCTAAACAGAATCATCACGGGAAACCGTGTGGCACAGGCGGGAAGCTAGGATTTGTATTGTCAGGTCTAAGCACCTAAAACATCATATATACATACAGGGAAAGACAAAAGGCGAAGAGACAATTAATTTAGTTTTACTCGTGAGGAGAGTAGGAAGAGACTGCGGAGTTTACAATCTCCAACCCACTCTGCTGGTCTTCAGCTTTCTCCTCGCTATTTATTGAAGTTAGGGGATGTCCCTAATTACACAAGCTGAGGTTTAACTAAGGGAAACAAAATGATCTTACTTTAAACCTCAGCACATATGTTAAAACAAAGCATGTGGTTGTTTTTCAGTTGAATTGTTCCAAGAACACATATTTATAAGAAACATGTGATAGATGATGATCAGACCTCTTTCACAATCCGTCCGTTGCATGACCTTTATCTGGAACGATCTTTAGCAAGAGTTAATAAACAATGAATCACACATTATACATCATAATAGTTCATTAGTACACAACCCATGAAACACAAGCGCAGTATAAATAAAATATTTCTAACATTTATGAATGTCTGAAATGATATGACTACGGAGGCCTACTGTAAGGAGATGATGTGGTCTGTTCGTGCGCATGTGGTTATCTGAGAACTGAGCCAGAACTGAACCGTGCCGAGCCCTACTGATGAACTAGTACAAGTTTAGCGCAATTCAGTTGTGTGTGGCACGGTTCAGTTTTGCATTCCATTTACACTCAACAGTTTTCTCATTTACCGCGCTCGGACGGATCTCAGCATGGTTTCAAAAGGATAGTGTAGATGGGGCTTAAGTTTTCCACTAGTCTAAGCCTATAGCAGCATTATTATAGAGATAGCTCAGGATAACCTGAGCCAGTCTAACTATAAGCTTTATCAAAAAGGAAAGTTTTAAGCCTAGCCTTAAAAGTAGATAGGGTGTCTGCCTCACGGACTAAAACTGGTAGTTGGTTCCACAGGAGAGGAGCCTGATAACTAAAAGATCTGCCTCCCATTCTACTTTTAGAAATTCTAGGAACCACTAGTAAACCTGCAGATTGAGAGCGAAGTGCTCTGTTAGGAACATAAGGAACAATCAGATCTCTGATATCAGATGGAGCTTGGCCATTTAAGGCTTTATATGTGAGAAGGAGGATTTTAAATTCTATTCTGGTTTTAACAGGAAGTCAATGAAGAGAAGCCAGGATAGGAGAGATATGATCTCTCTTTTTCATTTTCATCAGAACTCTGGCTGCAGCATTTTGGATCAGCTGAAGGCTTTTAACTACAGTTTGTGGACTTCCTGATAGTAAAGAATTACAATAATCCAGCCTTGAAATAACAAATGCATGGACTAGTTTCTCAGCATCACCCCTGGAAAGAATATTTGAAGCTTTAAAGTGACTCATTTTTCATTAATAGTCAGATAACAGCAACTAAAACCATCTCAGTCTAAAAGTACATAGAGAAGAAAAGACCCGATTATCCACAACAATCTCTTTGATCTGAGAAAAAAACTAATCAGCAGAGTCTGATGCAAGCAACAACAGACTAATGCACTGCTGCACGACAACAAAGCAATGACTGTATTTGAGCAGCCTGCTTTAGGATAGAGCAGCCAGACGCAGAGATGGTTAGATAGCAGACTCACCTGGACATGCAGCCGGATCTTTTCACTATCAGCCCTTTCAAAAAATAGTCACTCAGATAACAAAAAGCACAACTTTTTTAGATCAGCAAAACAACATGCTTAACCTAATTTACTTTCACAAACTTGGACTGTGGTGTAATGATTGATAGAGGGAAAAAAGGCAGGAAAAAAACTGTTCTTTGTTATGTTTTGAATGTTTATACATTATTTTAATGTCAGGATTTCTCTGATTTATTCTTTGTATTCTGGTCTCTTAAGGCGGCCATCAGCGCTATGGATCTTGAGCAACAGTTGTCCCAGTATTCTTTCTTCAACCAGCAGTCAGTGCCCCAGACTCACCAGAACCAGCAGGTGAGGTTGTGCCTAACTCTTTACCTTGATCCCACACGCTCCTCTGGCTAACAAAAACTATTAGACTCAACTTTATTTATCCCTAGCAGGGCTCGATGTTAACCATCGCCCGATCGCCCGGGGCAAGTCGTTTTTATTGTCGGGAGAGTACAAATTTCATTGCATTTGCTCGCCGGGTAAGTGCAATGATCGCAAAAAAAAATTATTTATCACTCAAAATTACTTTAAAATCACCAACATTTGCTGAAAACGACCCTCAAGCGTTGCCGGCGCCATTTTTGTTGTTTTGTACACATTCTCGCGTGATTTGAAAAAGACATGTGATTTTCCCCTAGATGGCGTAATTCAGCTCTTGGGGAGAGAATTCTCCAGAGCAGCAGCTGGATGATGAATTTAATCTATACTATAATACACGCTAGATTAAAAATGATCAGTCAGGGATTAGAAAAATAATAATTATAATTGTATGCACACAGTGTAAATATTTCTATCATATGGCAGTCTTCTGTACAGTGATGCAGGTCATACATTAAAAAATGTTCATTCAATTTTCTTTCTCTTAGACATTGGAGTGGTGCATTTAAATGTTATAGAGCTAAACATGTTAAATTGGTGAGTAGTAGTAGTGTAAGTTTTTAACCTGTCAAGTTTTTTTTTAGGTTTTTAACATTACAATTTATATTTTTCCAAGCAAACAATAGTTTAAAGCAAAGTTTAGTTTGAAAAGAATGTGCAGGAAGGATTGAAAAGCATGTCAACACGGTAATGTAGGCTGGAGTTCATTATCTGACGCATGCAGATACACACCAGGAACCTGGAAACTTACTGAATTACAAAAAAACATTTAAAAAACAAACATGTTTTATTGATATATATACAAAAATGAATATTAGCAACTATATTTATCAAACATTATACTGGGCAAGTAAAAATTGTTTCTGGGCAAATGAAATGTGAAATTCACTTGCCCGAAATCTTTAACGTCAACCCCTGCCTAGGGTTTACTCCTTCAGGAAAATTCTGGTTCCAGTAGCTTATATAGATCACAAAGAGTTAAAGCAAGATGCCAATAAAGATAAAAATACAACAGACAATATAAAAAGAGTGCATATAGTGCAAAAAAAGCATAAGGAAAGTTGTAATATCCTGGAATATGTTTCCCTTGGATATAAAAATATCTGCTTAGTAGAGAACTAAAGGAAGACTAGACTAGTTGATTTGGATTATTGCACATAAATAAGTAAAAAATTACACATCCTACACAGTATATAGCATGTTTTATTTCTTGCATCTTGATCTAAATCAATGGTTTTGGTACGAGAGTAAAAAATGAAACAAAAAGTCCAGGAATGTTGTTGATAACTGGTTTGCTGTTAAACCATTCAATCCAGTATCGACTGTAAAATGGACTCAGAATTCAAATTTTTTTCTCCATCTATTATGACCAGAGTGTGAGGTAGACTTTTATTGTTTCGGGGCAGAGAGGGCCATTTTAAGAGGACAGAGGGGGAGAGGGCCATTTTAAGAGAGAGGGCCATTTTAAGCAGATAGACTCAATTGCAACTGAAATTTCTGAACATTATTAATTATATTTAAGTTACAAAAATAGAGCAAAAATCAGCAAATGTAAATGATACCAGTTTTATCTGGTACCTTTGGTTGTAATTCATACCTGCTAAGGCTAAAAACGATCTGGTATTTAGTTTGGAGTCTCTTATTTAAAACTCTCTGATATATAGCTGATGGCTGAGATGAAGAACAGAACAACCAGGTAGCTATTTTCAAATTATTCAGAAAAATTGGTGATTCTGTCATTTTCTAGACCAATTTTTATCTAATCTGATGTTTACCCTCTCACTAAGGAAAATCACATGATATGATGTTGAAGGGTGCTTGTTGTTCATTTATAATCACAACACATTTCATCTAAGGCACCTTACGGAGACAAATCCAGCAGATCATCAGTTTGTTTTTTCTTTTTTTCTTTTTTAATTGGTCTAATCTAAGGTTTGACATATTTATTTTTATTTTATTTTTGTATTTAAATATGTTTTTCTTTATAAAATATATATAAACATGATATACAGGAAAAGATATTTACAATATTTATAGAAGATAAGAAATTCATATTAATGTAATTTCAAGTACATAAAAATAAAAGAAAGTAGATTTTCAAAAACAAAAAAGGTAAGTGCATTTAGAATAGAATAGGACATAATAGAATAGAATAGAAAATCCATTTATTGTCCCACAATGGGGCAATTCTTGTGTTTATAGCGGCCAAAAGATTATAGAAAAAAATTGTCACAAAAATGTGGACATTTGAAAAATGTATAAGAATAACATAATAGTGAAGAGTTAACAGATAAACAATAAAATACTGTACTGTAAAGTGTTTTAACAATATAAAACTCTGTACTTGAGGAATAAATAACCAATATCCAGCTATGGACATTTTTACAGTAATAGATATTTTAAAATAGCAGCAACATCAGAGATGTGCAAAATGATAGCAGCATGTTATTTAACTGACTAAGATAGAAACTGTGCAAAAATCAGCATGAATTTAACATCTTATTGTGGGGAACAGTGGAGGTTATAGACCTTACAGCTGCTGGGAGGAAGGATCTATGATAATGCTCCCTGGTGCATTTAGGGTGCAGCAGTCTGTCACTGAAAGAGCTCTCCAATTCTGTAATTTCAGGGGTGAATAAAGTTGTGAGGGCTTTTGGGTAAAGTTTTCTATCTAAGGAAAGCCAGCTGATTGCATCGACTCATTGACTCTACAGCAATCCCTCACACCCAGCATGCATGTAGCGAGAGTGGAGAGGAAAAAAACTCCCTTTGAACAGGAAGAAACCTCCAGAAGAACCAGGCTCAGCGTGAGCCGCCATCTGCTGGCCACCATTTGCAAACGGTTACTTTTGTGGATTACAGATTACAAAACCAAATTAACTTTGGAAAGAAAAACTTCAACCATCAGATTTAAGGAGGCCTTTCTCCTTCCTTGCAAATTGCTGTCGCTTTGAATTCTATGCAAAGAAAAGTGTCCGAAAGTGGCAATTTTTGTTTGTTTTGTTGTTGTTGCTGGTTTTGCGTTTGGTGGCAACACACTATAAAAGCAGTTGCTTGTCTTATTTATTGTGATTTCACTCTTTGCTCTACAGCAGACGGGTCTAGTACAGCTGTCTTCGTCTGTCAACTCCTGCTCTACGTCAGATGACCAGACATCTGCACAACCTAACATGACCATCGACATGAACACGGTGAGCGCTTCACAACCCCATGCAGCGCGTTGCTCTGACTCTGGCTGCTTTCTTCCTCCTACAGTTGAGCTGCAGTCTGTAATGAATATTAGAATCTGTGCACTGCACTGTGCTCATCCACAGAATAAAAACAAGCTGCACTTTTTGTTTTAGCATAGATCCCTGCTAACAACTTTGGTTTGCTACTTGCATGAAAGCTGGAGGGAAAATGAGAATTCTTTCAGGTGCTTTTAGTCAGACACTTAAAACATGCTGGAAGAGGAAAACCTTAAAGTTGCTATTCCTACAGAGCTAAACTAGTTGTTTCATATTAGGTTGCCTTGGTTTTTAGTTCTAACAACCCTTTTGTTTCTCCTGCTTCGTTTTCATCAGCTTCAGTTTTGCACAGAAGTGAAATGTGAGGCGGCTTGGGGTGCAAACATGCTGCAAATAGAAATAAGTACTGAAAACATAAAAATAAGAGTTACTCATGCAAATAGCTGCAAGAGGTCAAAACAACTGCAAGTTAAAGGATATAGCTACAACTTCCTCATCAAAAAGATTAAATTTTTCTAGAATATAACATCCATAGAACATCTAGAGTGGTGCAGAATAAGAGTATTGATTTTACTGAAAAAAAATTACACATAAATGTTTTCTAAATTTTTGATGGGTCCAGAAAATATGTAAATATTAGGGATGCACGATATTGGGATTTTGGCCGATATCCGATATGCCGATATTTTAAAACTCATGTAGCCGATAACCGATATCAATACTGATGTTTAAGCTGGACAAAAATAAGCAGTCATTGAAAATAGCAGTTTTGTTATCCATTTCTGACACTTTGAAAAATAATAAACTCAAATATATTTTCATATGCTGATATCAAATAGATTTTTAAAAACGCGGTATCGATCTATTTTACTTTCAAAATCTCGTGAAATGTCATCGTTCTGTTAAAAACTCTCATGATATTTTACAAATTCTTGTGAGATTTCTTAGTAAAATAGATCGATACCGCGTCAATAGATCAACATATAAAAATATGGCAAAATTTCGTGAATTTTCGGGGGATTTCGTAGCATAACGATGACATATAGCAATATTTTATTGGTAAAAGAGATTGATATGGTGTTTTTAAATGGCAATATATCAGCATATGAAGATTTTGTGATATTTTAATGTATCAATATTTTTTCCCTCTTCTTTAGAAGCTTTTAAGTCTGTAAAAAGAAGTTTTTGAGGAAGAAGAAGAAGTAGTATTTTTTTATTTTTTATTTTTTAGACTTTAGAAACTCAGAAGCTGGTCAAATATCGGGTTAAATATCGGTGCGGTGGCCGATGTCCGATATTCAGTTTTAAGGCCGATACAGTTCGATACCAATAGGGGGCCGATTATATCGTGCATCCCTAGTAAATATTTTTTTGTGGTTATGATGCAAACATTAACAGTAAGGGATTCTGCACCAGTAGGAATAGTAAGCTGACATGAAGGTTAGCTGACATCGCTAGATGCTAGTAGCTCCGAGTGAGAGCTCAGAGTAGTGATGGCTCCAGAAACATCGATGCGTTGGTGCATAAATGGAGCCCATAGAGCAAAACATTATCGCGTGTTGTTTCAATAAAGTCATGTGACCGAAACAGGAGTTGTTAGGAGTTGTTAAAAGAGGAGATGGAAATTCTTTTGTTGAAAACTTTCAGTTTTAGGCAAATATTTTCTTCACAAGACCGATCAGCTATTTCCGCTGCCTGCTTCCCAAATACAGCATTAGAATCGCACTTCACCAGAGGTGGAAAGAGTACTAAAAAATTGTAATTAAGTAAAAGTATGTTTATTTTTCCTAAATTCTACTCAGAGTAAAAGTAAAATTACCCATCTCAAAATTTACTCAAGTAAAAGTACAAAATTACTTCATTTAAAATGTAATTTGAGTCAAAGTTACTTAGTTACTTTGAGTTATTTAATGCAAAAAAGGATGAGTCATGAATCAAATTGAGCACAAGGTGTTTTAATTGATTTCAAGGCGTATTTCAGTGGACATCCACACTTGCAAAAGATCAGCTGGGCTAAGGAACATACTTCCTCACAGCACAAGGTCAGTCACAACCTGAACCATAAACTATTTTCAATCCAACTGTCCAAAAGACAACACCATGATATCTAACTTACCGCCACATTTTTTCATAAATTGGATGTTGATGTTTTAAAAGCCGAAAGCTCCGTTTTGCTGGGCAGGCACATGTTGCACTGCATTATCACATTGTTCCCTTTTGTGCATTTGAAAACAAATAATCCTTCCAAATATGGCCAAGGGTTTTTCTGGCTTTCATCTCCAGAATATGTTTCCTCTTCAGGCCTTTCCTCATCCATACTCCCTAAATTGTGATTAGCAACTGCCATCTTCCGAAGCGCAGCACTGGATTATGAGACAATTGAAAGGGTAATTGCAAGGCAGGGCCACATTTAATTTTTTCACCATCAGTATTTTTTATTTTTTTTACTCAGTAACGTGAGGGGGTTTTAAATGTAGCAAAGTAAAACTACTTAGGTTAAAATTTACTCGAATAAAAGTAAAAATTACATATTTCAAAAACTACTCAGAAAATTACAAATTACTACGGTGGCCCTGAAGTGCAAACTGCAACTACAAATCTAAAAGCGCAACTACATTAACGAAATCGCAACTACATAAAGCAAAGCGCAACTACATTAACGAAATCGCAACTACATAAAGCAAAGCGCAACTACATTAAGAAAAACAAAACTACATAAAGCAAAGCGCAACTACATTAAGAAAAACAAAACTACATAAAGCAAAGCGCAACTACATTAAGAAAAACAAAACTACATAAAGCAAAGCGTAACTACATTAACGAAATCGCAACTACATAAAGCAAAGCGCAAATACATTAAGGAAATCGCAACTACATAAAGCAAAGCGCAACTACATTAAGAAAAACACAATTACATTAACCTACCGGAAAAGGTAGGTACCTGTGGGAAACATGAGACATCGCTGATTGGACGACGACGCCGTTTGACCCTTGAACCGGAAGTCATTCTGCCTGCTGCGGCTTTTGAAAACGTGGATATTGCCGGCGCCCCAAACATAGCTGCCGTTATCCAGGAATATTTTGAATCAGGACATACGTACGAGGTGATACTGGAAATGCTCAAGACTAATCACGAAATTTCAGTTAGTTTACGTACACTGAAATCACACTTAAAAGAAGCTGGACCGTTCAGATGACGCAACTTCCGGTTCAAGGGTCAAACGGCGCCGTCGTCCAATCAGCAATGTCTCATGTTTCCCACTGATACCTACCTTTTCCGGGAGGTTAATGTAATTGTGTTTTTCTTAATGTAGTTGCGCTTTGCTTTATGTAGTTGCGATTTTCTTAATGTAGTTGCGCTTTGCTTTATGTAGTTTTGTTTTTCTTAATGTAGTTGCGCTTTGCTTTATGTAGTTGTGTTTTTCTTAATGTAGTTGTGCTTTGCTTTATGTAGTTGTGTTTTTCTTAATGTAGTTGCGCTTTGCTTTATGTAGTTGCGATTTTCCTTAATGTAGTTGCGCTTTGCTTTGTGTAGTTTTGTTTTTCTTAATGTAGTTGCGCTTTGCTTTATGTAGTTGTGATTTTCCTTAATGTAGTTGCGCTTTGCTTTATGTAGTTTTGTTTTTCTTAATGTAGTTGCGCTTTGCTTTATGTAGTTTTGTTTTTCTTAATGTAGTTGCGCTTTGCTTTATGTAGTTTTGTTTTTAATGTAGTTGCACTTTGCTTTATGTAGTTTTGTTTTTAATGTAGTTGCACTTTGCTTTATGTAGTTGTGTTTTTCTTAATGTAGTTGCGCTTTGCTTTATGTAGTTGTGTTTTTCTTAATGTAGTTGCGCTTTGCTTTATGTAGTTGCGATTTTCCTTAATGTAGTTGCGCTTTGCTTTATGTAGTTTTGTTTTTCTCAATGTAGTTGCGCTTTGCTTTATGTAGTTTTGTTTTCCTTAATGTAGTTGCGCTTTGCTTTATGTAGTTGTGTTTTTCTTAATGTAGTTGCGCTTTGCTTTATGTAGTTGCGATTTTCTTAATGTAGTTGCGCTTTGCTTTATGTAGTTGTGTTTTTCTTAATGTAGTTGCGCTTTGCTTTATGTAGTTGCGATTTTCCTTAATGTAGTTGCGCTTTGCTTTATGTAGTTTTGTTTTTCTTAATGTAGTTGCGCTTTGCTTTATGTAGTTTTGTTTTTCTTAATGTAGTTACGCTTTGCTTTATGTAGTTGTGTTTTTCTTAATGTAGTTGCGCTTTGCTTTATGTAGTTGCGATTTTCTTAATGGAGTTGCGCTTTGCTTTATGTAGTTTTGTTTTTCTTAATGTAGTTGCGCTTTGCTTTATGTAGTTGCAATTTTCCTTAATGTAGTTGCGCTTTGCTTTATGTAGTTGTGTTTTTCTTAATGTAGTTGCGCTTTGCTTTATGTAGTTGCGCTTTGCTTTATGTAGTTGCGATTTTCCTTAATGTAGTTGCGCTTTGCTTTATGTAGTTTTGTTTTTCTTAATGTAGTTGCGCTTTGCTTTATGTAGTTGCGATTTTCCTTAATGTAGTTGCGCTTTTAGATTTGTAGTTGCAGTTTGCACTTCAGGGCCACCGTAAATTACTCATAAAAAGTACTCAATTACAGTAACTTGAGTAAATGTAATTCATTACTTTCCACCCATGCACTTCACCCACAATCTGATGGCATGATGATCCACACTAGCTTCCTACCTCTACTTCCTATTGACTACAGTCAAGTGGAAGGTCTGATTTACATTTCTTTCCACAGTTTGCTCAAAACTTGCACTACATTTGGATGGAAAACAGAGCTACTGACAGATTTTTAGTCTCAGTCCACCTGCCGTTTCCAACAACTTTTGTTTTTTTTAGTAATATTTGGTGTGTGTTTTAAAAGCCTTGCTGATCTACAAGAATAACATTTATATTTATTCTTCATTGTTAAATAGCTAAAGTTCAGTCCAGTGAAAAAGGAGAGCACTTCTAAGCATCTTTTGTAGAGACTTTGACTGGGCCGTTCTAACACATGTAAAATGACAAAATGCGGGGAGATGCTTTTATCCTGGGCTATGAATAAAAAATAAGTCAAAGCAGCGATTCGTATACAGTACGTAAGGAAATTCACACTTTAGAGACCGGAGAAGGAACGCGCTCCCTGTCTGATTAACATGGATGTATCCTCTCGTGTCAGGCTGCCTCCCTGCAGCAGTACCGCCGCAGGGTTGGATCATCTGCCAATCAATCTCCAACCTCTCCTGTCTCCAATCAAGGCTTCTCACCCGGAGGCTCACCTCAAGTAAGGCGGTGTGAGCCGAGGAGCCGATGGCTCACTTTGTGTTTACATCCCCGTCCTTTGTCCCGTATCCCTGTGGTTGTTTTTGAAGCATAGAGCTCTGTCTGCTTCCTTACTCCAGCATAAAGTCAGAATGCTGTTAAATGGCACACACTCAACAAATACTGATAGGAGCAGTTTTATTTAAAAAGCACGTAAACTAATCTCATTGCGTATTTTGAATGTTTTATGCGTTTAGATTCGATACCATGAGGCCTAAATGTGTCACACCAAGGAGTTCATGCTCTGCCTTAACTCTGCTGTAGATTCTCTTCTACTCGCATGTTGATCCGTTTCTGTGGCTCGTTTCAACTTTCATCACTTTGGAAAGAAACAACTAAAATGAAGATAAAGATGGTTTAATATGGGGCGCCGTTTGTAAAGTTAAGTCGTCAAAAACTACAAGCAATATTTATGGCTATTTAGTGTGTTTTAAGAAAAAATAGGGGTAAATTTTTTGCCATGTCATTTTTTCACAGTCATTCATTCATTTATAAAAATCTAACTTTGTTAAATAAATATTTAGTTTGGAGCAAAATATATAGTTTGGAAATTAAATATTTAGTTTGTTAAATAAATATTTAGCTCCAAACTAAGTATTTAGTTTGTTTAATAAATATTTAGTTTGTTAAATAAATATTTAGCTCCAGACTAAATATTTAGTTTGTTTAATAATTATTTAGTTTGTTTAATAAATATTTAGCTCCAAACTAAACATTTAGTTTGTTTAATAAATATTTAGCTCCAAACTAAATATTTAGTTTGTTTAATAAATATTTAGTTTGTTAAATAAATATTTAGCTCCAAACTAAACATTTAGTTTGTTTAATAAATATTTAGCTCCAAACTAAACATTTAGTTTGTTTAATAAATATTTAGCTCCAAACTAAATATTTAGTTTGTTTAATAAATATTTAGTTTGTTAAATAAATATTTAGCTCCAAACTAAATATTTAGTTTGTTTAATAAATATTTAGTTTGTAAAATAAATATTTAGCTCCAAACTAAATATTTGGTTTGTTTGATAAATATTTAGTTTTTTAAATAAATATTTAGCTCCAAACTAAATATTTAGTTTATTAAATAAATATTTAGTTTGTTAAAATAAATATTTAGCTCCAAACTAAATATTTGGTTTGTTTGATAAATATTTAGTTTTTTAAATAAATATTTAGCTCCAAACTAAATATTTAGTTTATTAAATAAATATTTAGTTTGTTAAAATAAATATTTAGCTCCAAACTAAATATTTTGTTTTAATAAATATTTAGTTTGTCAAATAAATATTTAGCTCCAAACTAAATATTTAGTTTGTTTAATAAATATTTAGTTTGTTAAATAAATATTTAGCTCCAAACTAAATATTTAGTTTGTTTAATAAATATTTAGTTTCTTAAATAAATATTTAGCTCCAAACTAAATATTTAGTTTGTTTAATAAATATTTAGTTTGTTAAATAAATATTTAGCTCCAAACTAAATATTTAGTTTGTTTAATAAATATTTAGTTTGTTAAATAAATATTTAGCTCCAAACAAAATATTTAGTTTGGAGTTAGGGTTAGGGTTTAAAAATTATATTTAATTTGGAGTAAAATATATTTATTTTGAAAAATTATATTTAGTTTGGAGCTAAATATTTATTTAAGGCCTACATTCATAAAAAAGACAGACTTTATAAAAGTTCTGTGTATCCCCAACGTTTGCTTTGAGTTAAACCAAATGAGGTCAAGGTTACAACTGCAGAACTGTATAAGTCATAGTTTAAATTAGTGTTGCACCGATACTGATACCAGTGTCGGGCAGGGCCCCGATCCAGCACTAAAATGGGGCTATCGGTATCAGTGAGTACCAACTAATAGGGCACCGATACCATTTTAAGAGCCAAAAGTTGCTTCAACTATTGTCACCCATTCCAGGTAGGCAATAAAAAGTTCTACTGGATTCACTTTGCATTCGTCTTTTTCCTGCTTCAGAAAGATAGGCAGCAGCTTGACAAAGCCATGATGGTAATTATTTTACATCCAGGTAGTCTGCAGTTCTTCATATATACACACACATCAATTTCAAACAGATGGTATCGGCCAATACGGCACAGCCAGGTATCGGGTATCGGGGCCAAAAAAGTGGCATTGGCACAACACTAGTTTAAATAAAGGTCAGACAAGCTTAGGACAAAGAATACAATAACTACAATTTAAATAAGAATGTATTTGACCACATTAACTAATGACAAAACAACTGGGGTGAGAGACATGGGTGAGTATGGAGAGAAATTTGTTCCAAAATTATTAAAATAAAAAATATGTTTCAAAAAAGGACATTTAAAGAAAATCTGTTTCGAAAATACAACTTTAAAAAAAGTTCTTATAAAAAAGTTATATGCAAAAATTTGACAAATATTTTTTGGGTTTTTTTTTTTATATTTTTTTCAAATACTCAATATTACCTATTAATTATTTATTTTTATTTATTTTTAAACAATTTTTAGTCAGTTCTTTTATTAGTATTTGTTTCAGTTTTTTTTCTGTATTTAAAATCCCAGGTTTCATTTTTTACATTTTTAGGGGTGAGACTTTTTTTTTTTTTTTTTTTTTTTTTACGAATTATGTTCTTTATAATCTGTTTAACAGATTTCACCCTCTACACTTCTGGATGGTCTGTGTGTGAACCAATAGAAATTAGTTTACTTGGATGTTACAGCATATATATGATTTAAAAATAATTCAAATCATAAAATTCAGTCCCCTGAGAATAATTTCAAAAATCTATTTCAAAAATGGAAGTTTGAAAATAAAAAAAATAGAAATCTGTAAAAATGTACAACTGTAATAAAATATTGACTGTACTTTTCAAACCAATTTTCTTTGGGTTTCTTTTCCTGAAAGGTGTTCTCTGCTTTTAATAATATTGGAGCAAATGTCTCTCCATAGAAGGGCGTGTTGCTCAGTGTTTGTCCTTATGTTTGTCCTGCTGTTGGCTCTCCCAGCTCTGGTCTGTCTTTCTGCTGCAGGGACCCATCTGTATTCTGGGGTTATTCACAGGCGCACAGAAGATGACTGAGGAGATGATCCAATTACTGATGAGATCATGTTAAAACAGGAGTAGTTCTGCCGCTGGTTCTATGAGGATGTTCAAAAGAGAAATTCAAGTTAACTTTGCTGTGTTTAATATTTTTGGTCCCTTGTCTGTGTGTTTTACATCCTTCTGAGTTATTTGAGACATCTGGCCAGACATTTGTTGAGTCATACAGCTAACGATTTAACTTTTCTTTGTTTATTTGGTTTCTTCACACAAAGAAAATATTTCCATGCAACTTTTCTATTGAAAGAAACTCAGGCTGAGACGACCGACCATGATTAAGCTTTTAAAAGGCGTCCAGAACAGTTTGTGATTCTGACAAAATAAGGATTATTCACCACACTTTCACACTATTCACCAATATGGAGTAAATTATGTTCCATTATTAATGCAACATGTTTTTAAAATGGGAATATAAAAGAACTGGTGCTTTATTGAATACTCCTTTTCACTTTTAGTAGTTTTTCCTTTTTTAAGATCCTTTTGAAATTGCACTTTACAGATCATACTCTTTACACTTTGAGATTAATAAAAACACCCCTGCTTGACCAGCAGACCAATAGATATTCTGTATTAGATGATCTGTTTATTAATCCATTCATCCATCAGCCCATTCATTCATCCATCCATCCGTTCATCTTTCCTTCCATTAAACCAACCATCCATCCGTCCTTCCATTAAACCAACCATCCGTCCACTCCTCCATTCATCCATCCATCCGTTCATCTTTCCCTTCCGTCCTTCCATTAAACCAACCATCCGTCCATTCCTCCATTCGTCCTTCCATCCATCTGTCCATCCGTCCATCCATCCATCCATCCATCCATCCATTAACCATCCATCCGTCCATTTATCCATTCTGCTTTCCATTTATCCGTCCATCCGTCATTCTATTCATCCGTCCGCCCGTCCATTAATCCATCCATCCGTTAATTCATCCGTCCGTCCATCCATCCATCCATCCATCCATCCATCCATCCATCCATCCATCCATCCATCCATCCATCCATCCATCATCCATCCATCCTGCTCTTCCTGTAGTGATAATCAAATCTCCCATGTTAACAGTTAGCAGCTGTCGTAGCTACGTGAACACTCCTCCGTTATTGCAAGATTCAAACTTCTCAGGTTCGTTTTTCTCTATAATATAATTATTGAAGAAAGGGAGCAGCTGTGCCAGAGCTCCTCTCCATGGCTGCTTTTCTCTCCCTTTACAAACCAAGCATCCAGTCGGAGCGAGTCGTCTCTCCGCTTTTGTTCTTTCCATGCACCATTGCTTCTGTTGTTCCGCTTCCTTCCTCGTAACAAGCAGCCTTTGAAGACTTTGGACGGAAATCTAAACAACCAGATGTGACGTGTTTGTCTGTTGCAGCATAACTCCATATTGGGCAGTGTGTTCGCAGACTTCTATGACCAGCAGCTGCCATCCATTCAGGCCAGCGCACTTTCTCAGCAGGTGTGTGTGTTTGCTACCATCATATCGCTGCTTCACAATTGTCATACATGCAGCAGGAATACAACGTGTTTCCCATTACTTCCAGTTGGCGCAATTCAACATGATGGAGACCCCAGTCAGCTCAGACAGCCTGTTCAGCCAGACCTCCACCCTCAACTATTCCCAGGCTCTTATGATGGGGTTGACAGGCCACTGCAACCTTCAAGATGCGCAGCAGCTCAGCTACAGCAGCCATGTCAACATCCCCAACATCATCCTTACAGGTGCTGCTTTGCTCGTGCAGAAATATATGGAGTCACCCCTAATTTTACAGAATTAGCTTCCATTGATCCAGATGTTATAGCACGTTGAAGTTCATCTCTGTCACTGGTTAATAATGGTCGTTTCTCAATTCACGAGTACGTACTCGCGTTCTTGGCGAGAACTCAGGAAGATTGACTTGAAGAGAACGCGAGCACGCAAGCACGTATGTGTATTGGAACAGAAGCGTACTTGTGACGTACATGCAACGTTCTTTAGCATTTCTTTAACAGTCAAAACTATTTATTCCCTACACAAAACATTTTGAAAACAATATTTTTAATTTCTAAAGCTTAAAAAACATTTAAAAAAATCACCGAACCGCAAAAAACCGCCATCAGAACGAGCGGTAGTTCACACATAACTAGACCGAGAGAAGTGCACTACAGACGGGGTAAATTTAGCCCTGGCTGCGGTTACCCTCGGAGGTCTGCTGGTCACTCTGGTCCGCTCAACGTCGGACTTTTTTTTTTTAATTTCGCACTAACTCTGTAAACAGGCCACACAGGGAGGCTTAAATGTATAATGTTATCGCCTCAAACGATTTCAAAACGTACTTTTGAAGAACAACAGCAGCAGAAAAGGGAATGTTTAACTTAACACTGTGAGCGCTGTCTGGAATCAAGCTGCGGCCGCGGGGCATTCTGGGGAAGCGGTCAGTCTGAAGAACGCATATTGAGAAACGCCCATCATCTATTTCTGCCGTCTGCCTCCATGGAAAAGTGATAAAAGTAAGAAAGTATGAGAAAAAAAAAAATGAATAAATAATAAATGAGGCACCAACAATCACTGGGTCACACAGCACAGCGGTATGCTTGAAAATAACTCCTGTTAACACCAATATAGACATGTTATACATCTTTACAAATATTAGATCCCTCAAAATTTAACTGCCAAGGTTATTTTATCCGCTCCAAAGCACAATTAATATAGATATAGCAGCATGTTAAATCACAATTTTTTAAATAAAGCTTCGACTATTATAAATCCAATCCTAGATTGTTTATACTCCATTGGTCCGTATGTACGGAAGCCAAGAGCGGTCATACTCGACTTTATTTTTTTCCTTTGCCTTCCCCGAGATGATGACAGAACTATCTCGTTATCACGGTTAAAAATGAATTGTTTTCTCCAGATAACAAGATAATCATCTCGAGAAAACAGTTATTGATTTCTTGTTGTTGACACAATGCAGAATAAATGTAAAACAATGGCACGTGCCTATTGCCAAGCATGTCTTTGCTACTGCTGTTTTAAATAAGACCTATTATTTTCAAGACGGAAAAAAAAAAACATTAGTCATGTTTGAACTGATGCAGTTTAGGCTGGGTTTCAGTCACACTATTTTGATTTGTATTTTCAGAAATTAGAAGGTGTTAACTTCAAACGATGTGTCACACATGTAATTTTTATCTCTGCTTCTGTCTCCTTGAACCCCAGTCAGCCTCAGCAGATGGCCGCTCACACTGAGCCTGGTTCTGATGGAGGTTTCTTCCTGTTAAAAGGGAGTTTTTCCTCTCCACTGTCGCTATGAGCATGCTTAGTGTGAGGAATTGCCTTCGAGTCAATTAGATAGGATAGAAAATGGATTGAAAACTTTGAATCAATCTGACTGGATGATCTGGGAAATGTAAAGTGCCTTGAGATGACATTGAATTGAATTGAACTAATTTAGGCTTGTAGTTCCTTAGTTATTTCTCTTTCTATTTGGGTATAAAAAGGCGACAATTACCTAAAACTAGATTTTTTTTTGTGTTTTTTTAACATGATAGTTTTTCCTGCTGCAGCAAAGACTTTATAAGAGTAAATAATCCACCTTTTAAGAAATGAAATGTTGTTTTGCTGCAGTGAGTGGAGAGTCTCCTCCCAGCCTGCCTAAGGACCTGACCAGCTCGCTTTCCACAGACATCAGCTTTGATATGGACTCCCAATTCCCACTGGACGATTTGAAAATCGACCCTCTGACTCTGGATGGCCTGCACATGCTGAACGACCCGGACATGATCCTCGCAGACCCGGCCACAGAGGACGCATTTCGCCTCGACCGGCTCTAATTCCTGCTCTCCGCCTCAGCTTTCATTGAAAATCAGGGCCACTCAATCACACCCCATAAAAGTAAGTTTAAGAAAAAGTCCTGTGAGGAAATTAGCATGGAAATGTTCCTGATTGGTTCCTTTTTTTCCACGCCTCTGATTTCTTTTTGGATCCGTTTTTAGATTCCTGGTTAACAGTTTGAGGGAGCTGGATGACAGCAGAACCAGCCTGAAAAGCCAGACAGATTCCAGTACAGCAGCCGGTTCACAGAGCGGACACTGATGACCAGAAGAAACTCAGAACAGGTCCACTCCTCTCAGCCGGGCTTGGTGTTACGCTTTGATCCGGATGGGTTGTAATATATCCCCCCGAGAGGCGCTGAGTCATTACTTTTACTATATTTCTGAAAACAGTTTATCCAAAAAAAAAAATAATAATTTAAACAGAAATCATTTGTTATGCATGAAATCAGAAATCACTGTGGATACTTGTTTTGCCTTAAATGCTTGACGTTTAGTTTTTCATGCATAAAGAAAAAATAACCCAACAGATTCACATTTATTGCGTTGCAAGTTGCTTTGCCTGCAGCATTTATGTCGTCACAACTGCCTAATGCATTAAACCTGGGGGGGGGGCTGTTTAGTTTGGTGAACACAATGTTTACAAGTTTGTTTATTTGCTTTAAAATGTGCAGAATGTGGTCAGATTTTTTTTTTGCGTAACGATATCTATGCAAAAGGACGGACTGTAAAAATGGAGCCATTTGAAGGCGACGTAGAGGATTCCTCTGGAACACATGAGGGTGTATTTAGACAAAAAAAAAAAATTCATTTTTTTAAAGGTTTAGTACAGAAGAAAAAAAAAACATTAAGTAGGGCGGTGGAGGCTGGCTAACAGGTGATGCCTGTCTCTGCCTCTAGAACAGCACTGTTGATGCAATGAGAATGTACCTCGTTTACATCCATGTCTTTGTGTTTCGGTTCTCCTCATTTCCCACTTTTTCTATTTTTTTACTTCCCGTGGAGCCAAATATCTTCCATCTGTTACCTTAAGCTGATTTTTTATCACTTCTATGTGTTTCACAGTGGGTTTGGTTGTTTGCGCTTCATGCATTTGTTGTTTTTCTCTTTAATTTAATGCTTTGGTGATCAGATTGTTCTGTATGTTGTCCATCTATGGAGTGAATTTTGTTCCATTACAGTCCAAAGCATCTTGTTAGACATAAATTTGATAGAAAAAAAAAATAATGAAATGGAAAAAAATGAAGCTTTGAGAGAAATGTCGTTTTTTCCTAGTTGTTGTTTTTAAACAGATTTTATTTTGTTTGAGTTTTCATCTTCAAATGTCTGTTTTTCAGATTGAGTTCCATTAACAACAATTTCTTTTTTTTTTGAAATTGCGTTTCTCAGATCACATTCGCATCACTTTACGACAGAGTATTAGCATGGCTAGAGATTTTTTTTCTTCTATTTCGAGGATAAAGTTGCAAAATTACGAGAATAAAGTCATCATGCAACAACCAGTTTCAGAAAGAAAGCTTGGAGCTCCGCCCAGCAGATGACAGCCGACCAGCTCACCAATCAGTAACCAGAGTCCACTTTGACATCATGCCCAGTTTGATGCTGCTGCTAAAAGATTTCCTGATTTGTAAAACCGATGCTAAAGTATAACTTCACATGATGCTCCACATTCCTCATTTTAGGGAAGAAAGTGCTTCTTGTAGGAGTTAAAATACAACTTTATTCTCGTAATTTTATTACTATTCTCATTGTGACTTTTTTCTTGTAATATTACGAATTTGTTCTCAATTTTAGGACTCTATTCTCGTAATGTTACGACTTCATTCTCGTAATGTTATGACTTTATTCTCGTAATTGTACGAGAATTATTCTCGAAACAGAAGAAAACAAAAATCTCTAGCCTTGCCCTAATATTCCGTCGTACAAGTCCAATAAAAGCACTCATTAAAGCTACAGTGTGTAATTTTCAGCGACATCTAGCGGTCAGACTGCAGACTGCAGCAACATGAACGTCTCCCCCCCACCGCTTCTCCCCCCCAACAGTACGGCGAGCGTTACGGGACAAAATGTCTTCCACGACGTCCGCATCACCTACCTTCTCAAGTGATGAGGTTTGTTTACATAGATAATTTTACAGATAGTATTTCATTAGTCTGTGTAGGGTATAGATTTCATGTAGACTTAAGATAATAAATATACCCGTTATTTTTTCTACGTCGTTGTGACGTTTTGGTGAGCTGCTTTGCATGGTGATATAAACAGACGAAGTAATTGTAGTCATTAGTTTAACAGCGAGATTGTGTTCGCTGGAAGAATATATATTCCCCGTTTACAGAGTCCAAGTCTTGTTTGTGGCACGGGGGTTACAAGGCAAGGAAGAGGGAAAGGAAGAGGGCAGAGAGGCCGGGGTGAGCGTGCAGCTGGGGCCAGGCGAGAGAGGGGAGCCAGCGGGGTGAGAGCAGAGGAGGAAAGGCTTGAAGATCTCCAAAGGAGCCGGAGAGTAGTAACCGAGGTATATATCCAGAAAATTATTTTACAGAAAATTACTGAATCATTACCTGTGAAACGTCAGGGACGTTGCTGAATAAGTATACTGGAGAGCAACAGCATCATCACGCAGCATGTTATTGTTTTAGACAGGTCTGAGCATCCTGTACTCCAAAAACTGCAGTGATATTAGACAATTGTGTGTATAGGATTAATTACCTGTCCAAGAGAAAACTGGCAACTTGAGCGTCACTTTGAAAACCTTTTTCCTCCATCAGTGACTTCCATCGTGTAAATGCCGTGCCAATGTTGATCCGTGTTTTTTGTCGTTTCTTGTCACTCTTGCGTTTATTCTCGTCGTGTTTCCGCTTCTTAGATGACGGGGGTTCGGTGTCCGCCGCTTTTCGTTGTGATACAGAGTAGGCATGATCCTCCATTCGTCTGATGTTTGGCCACACAGTGCCAAACAGTTTGCAAAGTCACTCACGCCTGCCGCCTTGTTTACCTTTCTTGTTACCGAGGCGCAGTATACCTGCTTCTTCTTCTTCTTTGGTTTCAGGCAGACTAAACGCTTCTCAGGCATAATACTGCCATCTACTGTTCAGTACCGTCTCAGTTCATCTCTCTCAACTTGCCGTAGTTATTTTCGAGCGTCATGGGAGATCTCGCAATCGCTAGTTTGTTGCCTCTGCGCTGCCGTAGCGCAAAGATGTCAGCCTCCATGGCTGCGAGACCCGCTCCTATGTAATTATAAATAACGAATTCTAAGGCAACGCAAATGTTATGGTTAAAAGGCTGAGCTCATAGGTGATGATAAATAACATAGTTATGTATAATATATTAAATTTCTGAATTTATATGCCTGTAATTATTACACACTGTAGCTTTAAAATTGTATCTTGTAGCGTCAAGCTGACCAATAGAAATGGTTCCTCACTCCAGAGGAAAGCCATCCCCCCCCACCCCAACCCTGAAGTAAAGATAACGCAATTTTTATAAAATGCATTTATGCATTTATTGCAGTAAAACTAAATAAAAAAAAAGAGAAATTTGAAGAATTCATGAAAAAAAGTGGAAAAATTTAAAGGAATAGTACACCCAAAACATGATTAGCCTTCATTTTCTACTCACCCCCATGCTGAACAACACTCTGGAGTACTTTTTTGATATCTCAAATGCATCTGGAGATCTGGGAGGCTTCTTACTGTCTGCTGACATTCAAATAATGGAGGTCTATGGTGCCCGAGGCAGAAAGGTCCATAAAAGTCCACAAAAACGTGTCAATATTCCTCCATACTGCTCGTCCAATGTATTCCAAGTGTCCTGAGTGGGTAGCGTCCATAATTTACTCAAAACGAAGTCATTTAGAATGTTTTTAGAGCATAAACAGTAGTGTATAGGATTTCCTGAAAGCGCGTTCACGAGTCTACGGAAACCGCGGCAGACCAAACCAGATGAAAGTGCGCATTCAGCGTCTGCTCTGCCGATAATGCAAGCGTAGAAGAAGAAATGTGCTGTTTACCTGTGCAAAGAAAGAAACAACGAAAGAAAAATGTCTGAGGACTTCAGTGTTGAGGAAGAGCATGAGTTCTTTGCCGAGCTGAATGCGCACTTTCATCCGGTTTGGTCTGCCGGCTTCCGTAGCGTCGTGAACTCGCAGGCACGCGCTTTTCGGAAATCCTATAAACTACTGTTTATGCTCTAAAAACATTCTTGTTAAAAGGTTTTTCAAAATTACATTTCTTAATCGCCTTTTTTATTTATCTTACGCAAAATGTGTTCTTTCCAAGCAGCAGTATTGGAACATAATTCACTCCATATGTCTTCACTGTATTCATAGCTTTATGATCCCCCCCCACCCAGTGACTGTTACGATGAACTGGACCTGTTGCCCGTCTTTGTTCAAACTTGTCTTTCTTGAACAGAGTAAGGAGGAAAAAACGTAAAAACCCAGAAAAAAGATAAACTAGAATTATTTTTGAGAAAAAAATTAAAAATCAGGGTAATTTATAAAAAAATTTGTTTTTATTTCAACCAGGTTATATTCTAGGATTCCTGTTTTAAACATTTTGTCATACAGCTGATCCTTCTGCTAAAATCAGTTATCTGGATTTTTTTTTTTTTTTTTCAACTAGCTGAGGACTAATGACAGATAATACAGTTAGAGACGCACATGAGACAGACGTGTGTCTGAATCAGAGCAGCTCCTGAAGTCAACCACAGACTCCACCAGAAAAGTCTAATTGATGTAGGGAATAAAGCTAAAGCTTGGCACTTTACTTAGACACGATGCTTCATCACTGATTGAACAGCTTTTCTGGAGCTGCAACAGTTTTCACTTTGATGTGTCCGTAGGACTCTTTCACTTTTATATGTGGTGAATTTATTTCTATTATTGTTTCAAGCACAGAAAATCACTTTTGTAAATGAAAGTATGGAAGAAAAAAAAGCAACCTAGAAATGAAACTTCAAAAAAACTTCTTAGTGATAAAGATGTTCTTTTTTCTGAGATTGTGTTTTTTTTTCCAATTTTTAAAATGTTTATGTGTATGTATGTATATATATATATATATATATATATGTATGTATATGTACACATTTTCAAATTGCATTTTCCAGATCAAATCTATTTAACTTTAGAAAAAATGCACATGCACAACCCTGTACCCTCTCCCGACAGGGAACGCCTATGAAACGTGTGTGAGAGCGTGCACGAGCCCATTTCTCCTCGTGCACGTTCTGTTTAAAGGTTGCTGTTCTCATAGCTCATACAAGCTGACTGTGTCCGAATGTCCGCCCTAACCCCTAAATGCCTCAATGCGGGGACTATCAGAGATGGCAAAAGTACTCACTTTCCGTACTTGAGTAAAAGTACAGATACTTGTGTTAAAAAATACTCTGGTAAAAGTGGAAGTACTGATTAAACTTCTTTACTTAAGTAAAAGTAACAAAGTACAGGATTGTAAATTTACTTAAAAGTATAAAAGTAAAAGTAGAAACCACTTTTTTCATGCCGTTGCCTACATTTTAAATGGATGTCTGCCAATAGGACTAGATCTCTGTTGTGTTCATTTTCAATCATCTCGTCGTCCATGCTACTATGCTAACGCCACCGCCACCAAACTGCAATGATTTGCCGCGAATGAATACCGCCGTATCTGTCGATTCATCTTGTAGTGGTGAGTCAAATGCAACGTAGATTCCCATCCAATTAGATTGAATTTGGTATTGATGACGTGAAAAATAATAACGGTAACTCCATTGAAATGATTCCAAACTAAAGTAACGAGCCAATTTTTTTAAATGTCAGGAGTAGAAAGTACAGATATTTGTGTAAAAATGTAAGGAGTAGAAAGTAAAAAGTCGCCATAAAAATAAGTAGTAAAGTACCGGTAGAGTAAAAATATCAGAAAAATCTACTTGAGTACAGTAACGAAGTATTTGTACTTCGTTACTTCCCATCTCTGGGGACTATATAGTGGACTTTATAGTGAACTCAGTTAACTGACAGATGATCGCTTATCCATTGGTCCACCGCGCGGTGCGTGTGCCATCTTTGGAATTAGTTGCCGCTGTCGGGTAGCGACTGCCTTTTGGGACAGCGGGCTGCTGTGACAGCAAATCCCGTAAGGCTTTGCATGAAGAGCTTTCTGTGCAAAGCATTCTGGGATGCATCTGTCTCTTCTGAGGCCTTTCTGTTCTTTTACACTTCATAGACCCTTTTTTTCTTACGACTGTCGGCCATTTTAAAAGAACTGCGGTGAGAGAGGTGAGCTTCAATGTCTGTCTGAAATCGTAGCTGGCCACAGATATGTGGCTGAAAGTGCACAGGGGACGAACATGTAGGACAGCCTTAACGTAAACATATCACCAGAATGATTGACAGGTAGGAGGACCACTTATTTAGATGATCCACCCAGAAATAAAATATCATCCTCTATACCTTTAACTGAATTTTAAAAGATGCACTTTATAAACCTCTTTTTAAAAAGCTAGCTTTGACTGTTTATTATCTCAAAAAAATGGAAGAAAAAATTTGAAAAATTGAAATCTAACAAAACAGCAAATTTATTTTCAAAACCCCTTTTTGATTAAGAAGTTTTTCAAAGTTTCATTTCTGGATTACATTTTTTTTATTATTTCCATTTAAAGAAATTAGTTTTTTCCTCATAACAATAATAAAACTAAATTCCTTCCATATTTTTTCCGCCCCACAGGAGAAATGATTTACTGCATGAAATTTCAGACACGATTTGTCCTTTTGTTGTTTGTAGCATCATGTAAAAGCCGAGAGACATTCAGTTTAAATAATTTGGGTTTTTGTTTGTTTGTTAGTTTCTGTTTGCTAAAGATGTCGCCATGTTAAAGTCGTGTATAATTACAGCCTAAAAAAATGTACGATGACCAGCCTTTTATGCACACGTGAAGCTCATGTTTGCTACTCTGTTTAAACTGCAATAGCTGCAGTATGTGCTTATTTTCTGTGTAACCCCCACTTACGTCAAAGTACCTGTAGAGTAGATCTGTATCTTGCTGTACTGTAGGGATATTGGTTTTTTTTGTGCTTACTGTGAGATGATGTCAAATTGGGACAATGCAATGAGAAATTCAGCTGGATCTCTAATGTGAGCCGTTCATTTATTGGCTCTTCTTTCATGTTTTAGCTGCTGTTTTTATCCGTGTTGTGTTACACCTCTTTGTGTTTTGGCGTTACGTTGTTAAAGCACTGATGTTTACAGAGACAACGGTTTACAACCGAGCTAAATCTGTGTTTGCCAAAGCCTTCCTCTTAGTCTCAGCCCTGCATCTGCAGCGATCAGCCACTGCACTGCAGGTCAGGGGAAGGTTTGTTGAACAGCGAATCGGTTCAGTCATTTCAAAGCCGGGAAAAAAAACTTTGCATCAATCAAAAAAAAAAAAAGTAAATTTGGGTTTGCATGTTCAGAGAGATATTTGTTCTCCTTGTCCTCATACATTTCATGTCCTGAAACTACTAATTGGTTGTGATGTCCATTCTTTAGTCCTTGCTGTAAGCAAGTGCGCCCCCTATCGCTGCAGTACTTTAATTCAAAAGGTGAAACCTACAATATATTCTATAGATTGATTTTTTTACCCGGGTTTATATCTTAATGTTTGCGATGATGGCTCACAGCTAACAATCAGTTTTTTCTAAGAAAATTAGATTTATTTTAAATCAGACCAATAAAGCAGGTTTTAAATAAAGAAACATGGAAAAACAAAGTAAATAACTGAATTTCTATGAGGATTTTCTAGTTCTGCTTACCAATCAAATCGCTTTATAATCAACCCACAGGTGCGTATTTACATAACGTATTGCTGTATGTGAATGTGCATGTTTAGTTAAATTTGAAAATATCAAATCTGTAAAAAAGAATGGACAAAAATAAGGATTAAAGAAATAATATGCCTGGTGCAGAAAGTTATAGAAGCTGCTAAATCAGGTATATTAATGGAAAGTTAAGTAGAATTGTTCTTTTAATTTGATTTTCTTATACATCTTGAAATGATTGTATCATGTTTTCCTTCCACTTAACTTTCCATTAATATCCCTGCTGCTGAAAGCTTCTTTAGCTGTTTAGTGGCTCTGAACTACGGAAGAGGATTAGGGCCACTGGAAAAAAAAAAAAAGGTAACTGATTTTTTGAATTTTATTTCAGTTTAACAGAATTCTGACTTTTTTCTCAAAATTCTGACTTTAATCTCAGAATTCTGACTTTTTTCTCAGAATTCTGACTTTAATCTCAGAATTCTGCCTGAATTCTGACAATAAAAAAAGTCAGAATTCTGAGATTAAAGTCAGAATTCTGAGTTTAAAGTCAGAATTCTGACTTTTTCCCCACACTATACTGAAATAAAATAAAAAAAAATCAGTTAACATTTTTTTTTTCCAGTGGCCCTAATCCTCTTCCGTACTGAACATCTGTGCAGTTGATGATTTTTTTTTCTGATTGTCTAAGCGATTAAGGGGGGAAAAACTAAAAAAGATATGATATCTGGGCTTAAAAGCAAAGTTCAAATTTTCCCCAATCTAAATTTTGCATTTTATTTGCTGCAAAATCCAGAATCACCAAAACGAACAGAAATGAAGTCAAAGTGTAATGAATCTATAGAAAGTAATATAGTAATATTTAATTTTTTGTTCACATTTGTAAGATTAATAAAAATTTCTGATGAATCCAGAAGTATTGAAATAGGAATTTATTCTACATAAAACAAACTTTTTCTTATACCATAGAAGGAAATCAACATTTGAACCAAAGTATAAAACAGGTTAAACCTGCAGAGTTCTGTTAAATTTTAGTCAACTGAATGATCTTTAAGGGTCCTTTAATGTTTTTATCAACATTTTTTGTTTTGATTTGGATAAAGCATTTATTTTCCAATAAGAATATTAAAAAAAGTATCTTTTTTAAGTGGACTTATAATATTCATAGAGCTTTATTAGAAATAAAATAAATTTACATAAATCTACATGTTTAAACATGTGTTGATAGAATGTTTAAAAACAGATGTGAAACCTGAAAGGGATTGGTTCCCATGTATGCTCGCTCAGTGGGAATCTGTAATGTGCATTTAGAGGACAGCCTCACACAATGGCAGCTACAATCTTCTATGAATACATCCTGGGAGCGCAGTGTTACTTTCCCAAACACTAAAATGCATTTTACAGCCGTAGAGAGCTGCAGTGTTGCTCCTCAGCGTCTCACTCCAAACGTTACGCTCCTATGATATGCAAACTGCAGCATTCTGCAACGCAGCTTGGTGATTCGTTCCGGTTTTTTTCAGATAACCCTTTAAGAAAGACTTGTTCGCAACTTGTTCCTCAAACTGTGTTTCTTTTTTTTATATCTTAACTATTAAATTGGACCAAAATAAGTGAAGTTAGCTGTAAATGTGAGCTGAAGATGATAAAAACACTCCTGTTCAAACCGAACCTGATGTTCTCTTTTTTCTGTGATGGCCTCTGTCTTTGTATCTGTTTCCTTTTTCTTTTTGTAAATTTAATATGAATAAATATATCTGAGGTTACGCGGGTTGTCTGCTGTTTGTGTCTTTTATCAGCTAAAACGAATCCTGTGTTGTAGGTTTGCTCTGGTTAAACCGCAGCTCTGCGCACGTCGCTGCTTCTAGACCTGCACTGGAAAAAATCTAAATCTAGATAAGTCGTTTTTTCTTAAAATAAATGCATTTGTTCTTGGATTGAGGAGGAAAAAGAGACATTTTGCCAATGGAACGAGACAATTTACATTTAAAATAAGAAAACACAATTGCAGTGTCTTGTTACAAGCATATATTATCTAGTTATCTTATTTTAAGAGTAAAAATATTTATTCCATTGGCAAACTATCTCATTGATTTACTCAAATTAAGTAAATACACTTAATTTAAGAATTTTTTTCTTATTTCTAGATTGTTTTTTTATGGAAGAAAAACAGAAATTGGAATCAGCCTTTTTTTTAACACTGAATTTTTTTAACACCGAATTTTAAACACTGAATTTTTGTAGACATTGAATTCCTTACCCTCAATTTTTATCTGGCAAAAATTCACCATAAAAAAAAAATTCAGCTGCAAAACTTCAGCTGCAAAAGTGTTGACCTTTTGGTAAACTCAAACCAAAGCAATCTACACTCGATAGAGTCGAGCAGCTTCTAGCCAATGAAATTAGCTCATTTCATCATGTTCCGCAGCCTCCTCTTCACTGTAGATGTTGACACTGGTGTTTTGCGGGTACTATTTAATGAAGATGCCAGTTGGGGACCTGTGAGGCATCTGTTTCTCAAACTAGAGACTCTAATGTACTTATCTTCTTCCTCAGTTGTGCAACGCGGCCTCCCACTTCTTTTTTTACTCTAGTTAGAGCCTGTTTGTGCTGTACTCTGAAGGGAGTAGGACACACCGTTGTAGGAAATCTTCAATTTCTTAGCAATTTCTCGCATGGAATAGCCTTAATTTCTAACAAAAAGAATAGACTGTCGAGTTTCAGATGAAAGTTCTCTTTTTCTGGCCCTCTATACACCTATGTAGATATTGCACCAAAAACAAGACTTTTGCAGCTAGAATAGTCATTTACCACATTAGCAATGTATAGAGTGTATTTCTTTAAAGTTAAGACTAGTTTAAAGTTATCTTATGACTTAATATAATTGCAAGTTTTCTGTGTCCCTGCTCCTTTCCAGTGAAGCGTTGGCTTTGGTGTGGCCTTAAAGAGGATTGAAAGGCCAAAAAATGTGAGTTTGCTGAAAGGGGCCAGGATGCTGCAGCAAGAGCGGCCTCTGCTGGGCAAAAAGCTTACAGCACCTGGTATTCCCAGGCGGTCTCCCATTCAAGTACTAACCAGGCCCGACCCTGCTTAGCTTCCGAGATCAGACGAGATCGGGCGTGTTCAGGGTGGTATGGCCGTAAGCCGCTGGTGCTCAGCCAAGCAGCCTATTTCTACAGCATACAGCAGCACGCTGGACTTTTCACCTGACAGAATTAGCATTTTTAAAACTATTGAAATTGTAAAAGTAGAAGTAATGCAGGAAAAAATATATAAAATACAGATGCTTTAACCTTATACTGGTTACTGCCAGTGTTGTTTTTGACAGCCATTTTGGAATTAGTGTTAGTCTTAAGTCTTCAGGACAAAAACTATTATTAGTCTTAGTCGCATTTTAGTCATTACGATATGTGATAGTTTTAGTCAACTAAAACTTAAGCTTTAGTCTAGTTTTAGTCAGCTTTATGTAGCAAAAATTAATAAATTAACCTTTACAATTTCTAATAACAATCAGATTCTTTACTAGACTGACAGCTCTAACCTAGACAGTGGTGTCAAAAGTTCACACATTTGTTACTTAAGTAAAAGTATAGATACTGCAGTGTAAAAAAACCCTGCCCCTCCTTGCCTGCTCCTTTCCAGTTAAGCGTTGGCTTTGGTGTGGCCTTAAAGAGGATTGAAAGGCCAAAAAATGTGAGTTTGCTGAAAGGGTCCAGGGTGCTGCAGCAAGAGCGGCCTCTGCTGGGCTAAAAGCTTACAGCACCCGGTATTCCCAGGCAGTCTCCCATCCAAGTACTAACCAGGCCCGACCCTGCTTAGCTTCCGAGATCAGACGAGATCGGGCGTGTTCAGGGTGGTATGGCCGTAAGCCGCTGGTGCTCAGCCAAGCAGCCTATTTCTACAGCATACAGCAGCACAGTGGACTTTTCTTTCTAGCTTTGCTCTTTTCACCTGCTGCTTTGGAACATCTCTTTATTCTGGAGATGGACTTGTGCTGCTGTGGGACAAAGCCTGACCCGTTCTTTCCTAAATTCAGGGCCTGATGTTTTCTTGCTGCATATGCACTCATCCCCGCATGCTAGCAGAGCTGTCAACTAACAAACAACAAACACTTCCTTACCTTACTGAACTACTAACTTTGGCTATCTATACTTTACTGGACTCATTATTTTAGACAACTTTTCACTTCTACTCTTAACGAATTTGCAACTAAAATGTAAACACACAGAGTCAAGCAGGAAAAAACTAGAAAATACTCCCAGATGGAGTTAATATAATTGCAAGTTTTCTGTGTCTCTCTTTGCCTGCTCCTTTCCAGTCAAGCGTTGGCTTTGGTGTGGCCTTAAAGAGGATTGAAAGGCCAAAAAATGTGAGTTTGCTGAAAGGGGCCAGGATGCTGCAGCAAGAGCGGCCTCTGCTGGGCAAAAAGCTTACAGCACCTGGTATTCCCAGGCGGTCTCCCATCCAAGTACTAACCAGGCCCGACCCTGCTTAGCTTCCGAGATCAGACGAGATCGGGCGTGTTCAGGGTGGTATGGCCGTAAGCCGCTGCTGTTCAGCCAAGCAGCCTATTTCTACAGCATACAGCAGCACGCTGGACTTTTCACCTGACAGAATTAGCATTTTTAAAACTATTGAAATTGTAAAAGTAGAAGTAATGCAGGAAAAAATATATAAAATACAGATGCTTTAACCTTATACTGGTTACTGCCAGTGTTGTTTTTGACAGCCATTTTGGAATTAGTGTTAGTCTTAAGTCTTCAGGACAAAAACTATTATTAGTCTTAGTCGCATTTTAGTCATTACGATATGTGATAGTTTTAGTCAACTAAAACTTAAGCTTTAGTCTAGTTTTAGTCAGCTTTATGTAGCAAAAATTAATAAATTAACCTTTACAACTTCTAATAACAATCAGATTCTTTACTAGACTGACAGCTCTAACCTAGACAGTGGTGTCAAAAGTTCACACATTTGTTACTTAAGTAAAAGTATAGATACCTAAGTTTAAAAAAAACCCTGCCCCTTCTTGCCTGCTCCTTTCCAGTGAAGCGTTGTGTGGAATGGTATTTTTCCTTGGCCTGTTTGTGAGTGATGTTAAAGGCCCCGTCCACACGAAGTCAAACCCTGGCCTAAACGCACACATTTTTCACCAAACCAGCCTCTCATCCATACGAAGCCGGCGTTTCGGGGGTCTGTAAACAATCTTTTTTTTATTAAGCCTTCAGAGTGGGAAGATTTTGAAACGCCGTTTTCGCGTTTCCATCTTTAAGCTCTAACCGCATTTTTTTTCTTACACGCATGCGTCATAGCGTCGCCTCTAAACACGCATGCGCGACACAGTATCACAACAACAATGGCGCCGTACTGTGTTGAATGGTTGCTGCTCATGCTACTCACCCTGCTGTCGGGCTTACAACAGAATCTTCTTCTTCTGGAATATCTCCAGGAAGAAAAGAGCAATATCGACCACATAGTTCAGCACCTGAATTTGACTTAACCACGAAAATGGACCCGCAGGGCAACCATGTATAAATATTAGTGCGCATGCCCAACATTTCGTCGCTTATTTTTGCTTTGGCACCACAGCGCCACTTACAGGCCTGGCATACATTTTGCAGCGTTTTCATGCATTCGTGTGGACGATCACATTTATTTTACGTCTCCGTCTTTACGACAAACGTTCTGGAAAATATCAGCGTTTCGTGTTCGTTTTGACTTCGTGTGGACGGGGCTAAAGTGTGTCTTTTCTTTTTTCCTGAAATGAGTGATTACTTTGAAGCCTTGTTGAGATAAAAGGAAAGAAAGGAGGTTTGAAAGGAAGTTTCCTGCTACGTTAGATAAGGGGGAAACATGTCAAGATTCTCACGTCCTGGTGTGAATAGAAAACAATTGTTATCTCTCTCCTTTGAAGAGCTAAAGTGTTTCCCTCAGGGAATGTTAATGTGTGTGGAGTAGGCTTGTCCCGATCCGATCCACGTATCGGATCGGGACGCCGATATTGGCAAAAAAATGCGTATCGGCAAAGCATATAAAATGCTGATGCAGACTGCCCATCCAGTTTTTAAAAAAAAATCCGGTCCGTATTTTCCAGTTTCGCCGATTGAAACGATCCATTCCACTTTTTTGCGCCAGTATTTCCCTGTTTTGCATTTTTATTAAAACTTACAGTAATACTTGCACCTTTAACTGTTTACGGTTTTACTGTTCACTGTGCAATTTCAGATTGCTATTCATAATTTTGTCCAGTTTGTGTTTATCTCTTAATAAACAGCTTAGTTTGTTGTTACCAATCATTGTGTTTTATTCAATCTCACCTAATTCAGCTGGCTAGATGTTATCAAGAGTACTAAAACCCTTTTCAACATGAGTCTTACAACTAAGGCTAAATACTTTAACTTAAACTTAAATACATGCTCGGATAGGCTGGTATCGGCCAGTATCGGTATTGGATCGGAAGTCCAAAAACAATATCGGTATCGGATCGGAAGTGCAAAAACCTGGATCGGGACATCTCTAGTGTGGAGTTCCCCTTTTTATGCAGGGTTGGGATGCTGCAGCCTCAGATCAACCCTGAGATCTGCATTCAGCAGGTCGTGTTGTTCTCCTCTGCAGAGTAAAATAAAACCTTTTCTTCCTTGGATATCAACTCTCAGTGCTCATTTTTTTTTTTTCATTCGACAGTTGGCTTTGGTGTGGCCTTAAAGAGGATTGACAGGACAAAAAATGTGAGTTTGCTGAAAGGGGCCAGGATGCTGCAGCAAGAGCGGCCTCTGCTGGGCAAAAAGCTTACAGCACCTGGTATTCCCAGGCGGTCTCCCATCCAAGTACTAACCAGGCCCGACCCTGCTTAGCTTCCGAGATCAGACGAGATCGGGCGTGTTCAGGGTGGTATGGCCGTAAGCCGCTGCTGTTCAGCCAAGCAGCCTATTTCTACAGCATACAGCAGCACGCTGGACTTTTCACCTGACAGAATTAGCATTTTTAAAACTATTGAAATTGTAAAAGTAGAAGTAATGCAGGAAAAAATATATAAAATACAGATGCTTTAACCTTATACTGGTTACTGCCAGTGTTGTTTTTGACAGCCATTTTGGAATTACTGTTAGTTTTTAGTCTTCAGGACAAAAACTATTATTAGTCTTAGTCGCATTTTAGTCATTACGATATGTGATAGTTTTAGTCAACTTAAACTTAAGCTTTAGTCTAGTTTTAGTCAGCTTTATGTAGCAAAAAAATAATAAATTAACCTTAACAATTTCTAATAACAATCAGATTCTTTACTAGACTGACAGCTCTAACCTAGACAGTGGTGTCAAAAGTTCACACATTTGTTACTTAAGTAAAAGTATAGATACCTAAGTTTAAAAAAAACCCTGCCCCTTCTTGCCTGCTCCTTTCCAGTGAAGCGTTGTGTGGAATGGTATTTTTCCTGGGCCTGTTTGTGAGTGATGTTAAAGGCCCCGTCCACACGAAGTCAAACCCTGGCCTAAACGCACACATTTTTCACCAAACCAGCCTCTCATCCATACGAAGCCGGCGTTTCGGGGGTCTGTAAACAATCTTTTTTTTATTAAGCCTTCAGAGTGGGAAGATTTTGAAACGCCGTTTTCGCGTTTCCATCTTTAAGCTCTAACCGCATTTTTTTTCTTACACGCATGCGTCATAGCGTCGCCTCTAAACACGCATGCGCGACACAGTATCACAACAACAATGGCGCCGTACTGTGTTGAATGGTTGCTGCTCATGCTACTCACCCTGCTGCCGGGCTTACAACAGAATCTTCTTCTTCTGGAATATCTCCAGGAAGAAAAGAGCAATATCGACCACATAGTTCAGCACCTGAATTTGACTTAACCACGAAAATGGACCCGCAGGGCAACCATGTATAAATATTAGTGCGCATGCCCAACATTTCGTCGCTTATTTTTGCTTTGGCACCACAGCGCCACTTACAGGCCTGGCATACATTTTGCAGCGTTTTCATGCATTCGTGTGGACGATCACATTTATTTTACGTCTCCGTCTTTACGACAAACGTTCTGGAAAATATCAGCGTTTCGTGTTCGTTTTGACTTCGTGTGGACGGGGCTAAAGTGTGTCTTTTCTTTTTTCCTGAAATGAGTGATTACTTTGAAGCCTTGTTGAGATAAAAGGAAAGAAAGGAGGTTTGAAAGGAAGTTTCCTGCTACGTTAGATAAGGGGGAAACATGTCAAGATTCTCACGTCCTGGTGTGAATAGAAAACAATTGTTATCTCTCTCCTTTGAAGAGCTAAAGTGTTTCCCTCAGGGAATGTTAATGTGTGTGGAGTAGGCTTGTCCCGATCCGATCCACGTATCGGATCGGGACGCCGATATTGGCAAAAAAATGCGTATCGGCAAAGCATATAAAATGCTGATGCAGACTGCCCATCCAGTTTTTAAAAAAAAATCCGGTCCGTATTTTCCAGTTTCGCCGATTGAAACGATCCATTCCACTTTTTTGCGCCAGTATTTCCCTGTTTTGCATTTTTATTAAAACTTACAGTAATACTTGCACCTTTAACTGTTTACGGTTTTACTGTTCACTGTGCAATTTCAGATTGCTATTCATAATTTTGTCCAGTTTGTGTTTATCTCTTAATAAACAGCTTAGTTTGTTGTTACCAATCATTGTGTTTTATTCAATCTCACCTAATTCAGCTGGCTAGATGTTATCAAGAGTACTAAAACCCTTTTCAACATGAGTCTTACAACTAAGGCTAAATACTTTAACTTAAACTTAAATACATGCTCCGATAGGCTGGTATCGGCCAGTATCGGTATTGGATCGGAAGTCCAAAAACAATATCGGTATCGGATCGGAAGTGCAAAAACCTGGATCGGGACATCTCTAGTGTGGAGTTCCCCTTTTTATGCAGGGTTGGGATGCTGCAGCCTCAGATCAACACTGAGATCTGCATTCAGCAGGTCGTGTTGTTCTCCTCTGCAGAGTAAAATAAAACCTTTTCTTCCTTGGATATCAACTCTCAGTGCTCATTTTTTTTTTTCATTCGACAGTTGGCTTTGGTGTGGCCTTAAAGAGGATTGACAGGACAAAAAATGTGAGTTTGCTGAAAGGGGCCAGGATGCTGCAGCAAGAGCGGCCTCTGCTGGGCACAAAGCTTACAGCACCTGGTATTCCCAGGCGGTCTCCCATCCAAGTACTAACCAGGCCCGACCCTGCTTAGCTTCCGAGATCAGACGAGATCGGGCGTGTTCAGGGTGGTATGGCCGTAAGCCGCTGCTGTTCAGCCAAGCAGCCTATTTCTACAGCATACAGCAGCACGCTGGACTTTTCACCTGACAGAATTAGCATTTTTAAAACTATTGAAATTGTAAAAGTAGAAGTAATGCAGGAAAAAATATATAAAATACAGATGCTTTAACCTTATACTGGTTACTGCCAGTGTTGTTTTTGACAGCCATTTTGGAATTACTGTTAGTTTTTAGTCTTCAGGACAAAAACTATTATTAGTCTTAGTCGCATTTTAGTCATTACGATATGTGATAGTTTTAGTCAACTTAAACTTAAGCTTTAGTCTAGTTTTAGTCAGCTTTATGTAGCAAAAAAATAATAAATTAACCTTAACAATTTCTAATAACAATCAGATTCTTTACTAGACTGACAGCTCTAACCTAGACAGTGGTGTCAAAAGTTCACACATTTGTTACTTAAGTAAAAGTATAGATACCTAAGTTTAAAAAAAACCCTGCCCCTTCTTGCCTGCTCCTTTCCAGTGAAGCGTTGTGTGGAATGGTATTTTTCCTGGGCCTGTTTGTGAGTGATGTTAAAGGCCCCCGTCCACACGAAGTCAAACCCTGGCCTAAACGCACACATTTTTCACCAAACCAGCCTCTCATCCATACGAAGCCGGCGTTTCGGGGGTCTGTAAACAATCTTTTTTTTATTAAGCCTTCAGAGTGGGAAGATTTTGAAACGCCGTTTTCGCGTTTCCATCTTTAAGCTCTAACCGCATTTTTTTTCTTACACGCATGCGTCATAGCGTCGCCTCTAAACACGCATGCGCGACACAGTATCACAACAACAATGGCGCCGTACTGTGTTGAATGGTTGCTGCTCATGCTACTCACCCTGCTGCCGGGCTTACAACAGAATCTTCTTCTTCTGGAATATCTCCAGGAAGAAAAGAGCAATATCGACCACATAGTTCAGCACCTGAATTTGACTTAACCACGAAAATGGACCCGCAGGGCAACCATGTATAAATATTAGTGCGCATGCCCAACATTTCGTCGCTTATTTTTGCTTTGGCACCACAGCGCCACTTACAGGCCTGGCATACATTTTGCAGCGTTTTCATGCATTCGTGTGGACGATCACATTTATTTTACGTCTCCGTCTTTACGACAAACGTTCTGGAAAATATCAGCGTTTCGTGTTCGTTTTGACTTCGTGTGGACGGGGCTAAAGTGTGTCTTTTCTTTTTTCCTGAAATGAGTGATTACTTTGAAGCCTTGGTGAGATAAAAGGAAAGAAAGGAGGTTTGAAAGGAAGTTTCCTGCTACGTTAGATAAGGGGGAAACATGTCAAGATTCTCACGTCCTGGTGTGAATAGAAAACAATTGTTATCTCTCTCCTTTGAAGAGCTAAAGTGTTTCCCTCAGGGAATGTTAATGTGTGTGGAGTAGGCTTGTCCCGATCCGATCCACGTATCGGATCGGGACGCCGATATTGGCAAAAAAATGCGTATCGGCAAAGCATATAAAATGCTGATCCAGACTGCCCATCCAGTTTTTAAAAAAAAATCCGGTCCGTATTTTCCAGTTTCGCCGATTGAAACGATCCATTCCACTTTTTTGCGCCAGTATTTCCCTGTTTTGCATTTTTATTAAAACTTACAGTAATACTTGCACCTTTAACTGTTTACGGTTTTACTGTTCACTGTGCAATTTCAGATTGCTATTCATAATTTTGTCCAGTTTGTGTTTATCTCTTAATAAACAGCTTAGTTTGTTGTTACCAATCATTGTGTTTTATTCAATCTCACCTAATTCAGCTGGCTAGATGTTATCAAGAGTACTAAAACCCTTTTCAACATGAGTCTTACAACTAAGGCTAAATACTTTAACTTAAACTTAAATACATGCTCGGATAGGCTGGTATCGGCCAGTATCGGTATTGGATCGGAAGTCCAAAAACAATATCGGTATCGGATCGGAAGTGCAAAAACCTGGATCGGGACATCTCTAGTGTGGAGTTCCCCTTTTTATGCAGGGTTGGGATGCTGCAGCCTCAGATCAACACTGAGAGCTGCATTCAGCAGGTCGTGTTGTTCTCCTCTGCAGAGTAAAATAAAACCTTTTCTTCCTTGGATATCAACTCTCAGTGCTCATTTTTTTTTTTCATTCGACAGTTGGCTTTGGTGTGGCCTTAAAGAGGATTGACAGGACAAAAAATGTGAGTTTGCTGAAAGGGGCCAGGATGCTGCAGCAAGAGCGGCCTCTGCTGGGCAAAAAGCTTACAGCACCTGGTATTCCCAGGCGGTCTCCCATCCAAGTACTAACCAGGCCCGACCCTGCTTAGCTTCCGAGATCAGACGAGATCGGGCGTGTTCAGGGTGGTATGGCCGTAAGCCGCTGCTGTTCAGCCAAGCAGCCTATTTCTACAGCATACAGCAGCACGCTGGACTTTTCACCTGACAGAATTAGCATTTTTAAAACTATTGAAATTGTAAAAGTAGAAGTAATGCAGGAAAAAATATATAAAATACAGATGCTTTAACCTTATACTGGTTACTGCCAGTGTTGTTTTTGACAGCCATTTTGGAATTACTGTTAGTTTTTAGTCTTCAGGACAAAAACTATTATTAGTCTTAGTCGCATTTTAGTCATTACGATATGTGATAGTTTTAGTCAACTTAAACTTAAGCTTTAGTCTAGTTTTAGTCAGCTTTATGTAGCAAAAAAATAATAAATTAACCTTAACAATTTCTAATAACAATCAGATTCTTTACTAGACTGACAGCTCTAACCTAGACAGTGGTGTCAAAAGTTCACACATTTGTTACTTAAGTAAAAGTATAGATACTTCAGTTAAAAAAACCCTGCCCCTCCTTGCCTGCTCCTTTCCAGTCAAGCGTTGGCTTTGGTGTGGCCTTAAAGAGGATTGAAAGGCCAAAAAATGTGAGTTTGCTGAAAGGGGCCAGGATGCTGCAGCAAGAGCGGCCTCTGCTGGGCTAAAAGCTTACAGCACCTGGTATTCCCAGGCGGTCTCCCATCCAAGTACTAACCAGGCCCGACCCTGCTTAGCTTCCGAGATCAGACGAGATCGGGCGTGTTCAGGGTGGTATGGCCGTAAGCCGCTGGTGCTCAGCCAAGCAGCCTATTTCTATAGCATACAGCAGCACACTGGACTTTTCTTTCTAGCTTTGCTTTTTCACCTGCTGCTTTGGAACATCTCTTTATTCTGGAGATGGACTTGTGCTGCTGTGGGACAAAGCCTGACCCGTTCTTTCCTAAATTCAGGGCCTGATGTTTTCTTGCTGCATATGCACTCATCCCCGCATGCTAGCAGAGCCGTCAACTAACAAACTACAAATACTTCCTTACCTTACTGAACTACTACCTTTGGCTATCTATACTTTACTGGACTCATTATTTAAGACAACTTTTCACTTCTACTCTTTACGGTTTTGCAACTAAAATGTAAACACACAGAGTCAAGCAGGAAAAAACTAGAAAATACTCCCAGATGGAGTTAATATAATTGCAAGTTTTCTGTGTCCCTCTTTGCCTGCTCCTTTCCAGTCAAGCGTTGGCTTTGGTGTGGCCTTAAAGAGGATTGAGCTTTGCTTTTTTCACCTGCTGCTTTGGAACATCTCTTTATTCTGGAGATGGACTTGTGCTGCTTTTCTAAATTCAGGGCCTGTATGTTTTCTTGCTGCATATGTATGGAAGCAAATTGTTACCATATTTCAAAAGCATTTCCAGAAATGCTTTTTCCTTTTAAGGATGTGGCTGCATTGTTTGTCTCATAAATTAAATTAGTGATCAATAATCCTGTTTGCATTTGCATTTTCTTCTTTAACACTGCTCATCCTTTTACTTAATTAAAATGAAAAAGAAAAAGACATTTGAAATTTATTTTTCAAAATGTAACCCAGCAAATACATACCAAAATTCAATTTGAAATGTAACATTTGAAAATGAAAAAGCATTTCCAGAAATGCTTTTTCATTTTAAGAATGTGGCTGCATTGTTTGACTCATGAATGAAATTAGTTATCAATCATCCTTATTTGCGTTTTCTTCTTTAAGGCTGCACATTTTATGCCATAATCAAAGAGAAAACACAGCAGACTTTGCTTTTTCCTAAATGCAAATGCAAATAGGATGATTGATTACTAATTTCATTTATGAGTGAAACAATGCAGCCACATTCTTAAAAGGAAAAAGCATTTCTGGAAATGCTTTTTCATTTGAAATATGGTAACAATTTGCTTCCATACATATGCAGCAAGAAAACATCAGGCCCTGAATTTAGGAAAGAACGGGTCAGGCTTTGTCCCACAGCAGCACAAGTCCATCTCCAGAATAAAGAGATGTTCCAAAGCAGCAGGTGAAAAGAACAAAGCTAGAAAGAAAAGTGGAAGGACAAAATAATTTTTTGTGTTGTTGTACAAGATTCATGCAGGTGTTTACATCCAGCGTTGTTTCATGTTTCCTCATAAGATTTGAATTCTTAAATGTGTAACATGTAATTTATTTTTAAGGTATATTTTCCCTAGTTTTATATTTTCAAAGATATATTTCATAATATATAGACAGTACATAAAGCAACGGAACAAATGAAGAGACCACTCCTGTCATGAAGAATTATGCTTATGCATTGTAATGGCAGATATCAGTCTTTAAATTAAAAACTTATGAGCTATTACTGTTATTATCATGATATTTGTACAGAAAATTTTACTTTTAATTCTACCAGGCATTAAGACAACCAATCCAGGGCTTGTCTCTTCATTCAACAAGTCGTGTTACCCTTGTTTAGAAATATGTCGTCATGTTATGAACTAATACTTCATGACAGGTTCGGTCGAAATGTCAGAAAAATTATTGAAAGTTTGTTTGACTTCATTGAGACGGCAGAAGGAGAAAAAAAACGAAGAAAAAACGCATAAACAGAAGCCTTGTTAGTCAAAATTAGCAAATATTTGTGAAACTAAAAGCCCTGTTTAGAAAAAGAATTAATTATAAATATTTGAGATCTGTAAGGGTATATCGCTAGAGTAAATGGAAAAAAGAAGAAGAGAAAAGCATCTTACCTCCATAGAAGTTTATCGCTGGTCTGAATGAACGGCCCGGTGAAGGACGGACGCTGATTGGTCCGTTGAGCACGATCTTCGCTCAGTGATTGGTCTGTTGAGCGCTGAACGCTGCTCAACCATTGGTCTGTTGAGCAGCGGATAGCAAGGGAATACCAGGTGCTGTAAGATTTTTGCCCAGCAGAGGCCGCTCTTGCTGCAGCACCCTGGCCCCACACCATAGCCCTTAGAGTGTTATTTGTTTTTGACAGTAAGTATATTTAGACAGTTTTATACATTTTTTTTAAATACCAATAGACTATAACGAAAATGAACTTAAATAAAAAAGGAGGCAAAGCTAATGAAAATAAAACTAAACTAACATTAGCATTTCTAAAATATTGAAATCATAAAAGTAATGGAGGAAAACATTTTTAATAAAGACAGATGCTTTTATTTTTAAGTTAATTCGCATATAGTTCAGATGGCTGCGTCGATCAGATAAGAAAACTGACTTTTTTGTAGGAAAAAAGGGCGTTCACAACATGTTTTGAATAGTTTAATACCAAGATAATGTAACTTCTTAAAGCAGATCTTATAAATAAATAAAAAAATAAGATCATGAACTAAAGATAGCATAAAATAGATATTTCTGCTTTTTATCATCCCATTCATTTACCCCTTTAAAGCCAAGTGGATCATATTTGATACGTTTTTTAGACCTCTGGAACAGGGGCGTCTCTAGGTTTAAGAGACAAGGGTGGCTCAGCCCCTAGAAGATATTTTTTCAGTGCACCTGCTAAGGCGTTGTCTAAGACAAGGGTGTAACTTTGAGTTGAAAGTTGGTGGGGACGGCTCATAAGGAAAGGGAGCTCCCTGCGCGACACCTTTTTTTTTTTGTTGGAAAGGATAAAGCCAAAAAAATGCGAATAACATTTATCAATTTAATGCTTAAAGTTGAAAACATAACTGTTACAATATTCACTTATATATTTTGTGCAAAAAATATCACATAAATCTAAACAGACAGTACAAATCAAAGAAATCAAATAAATATATAAATTTTGTAGAACATTTATTGACAGTCAATTTTGGGTCACTTTTCAGGATTTCCTGAAAGCGCGCGCATGCGCGCTCACGACGCTACGGAAGCCGGCAGACCAAACCAGCGCATTCAGCTCGGCAAAGTACTCATGCTCTTCCTCAACACTGAAGTCCTCAGACATTTTTCTTTCGTTGTTTCTTTCTTTGCACAGGTAAACAGCACATTTCTTCTTCTACGCTTGCATTATTGGCAGAGCAGACGCTGAATGCGCACTTTCATCTGGTTTGGTCTGCCGGCTTCCGTAGCGTCGTGAGCGCGCATGTGCGCGCTTTCAGGAAATCCTATACACTACTGTTTATGCTCTAAAAACATTCTAAATGACTTCGTTTCGAGTAAATTCTGGATGCTACCCACTCAGGACACTTGGAATACATTGGACGAGCAGTATGGAGGAATATTGACACGTTTTTTGTGGACTTTTATGGACCTTTCTGCCTCGGGCACCATAGACCTCCATTATTTGAATGTCAGCAGACAGCAAGAAGCCTCCCAGATCTCCAGATGCATTTGAGATATCAAAAAAGTACTCCAGAGTGTTGTTCAGCATGGGGGTGAGTAGAAAATGAAGGCTAATCATGTTTTGGGTGTACTATTCCTTTAAGGAAGTTACGCCTATGATTGTTCAGATTAACTTGTCTTCTTTATGGCTTTTATTCGGTGCTTTACTGCATTTGTTTTGGGAAAATATGAGGAAAAAATAAATACAGAAAAAATAAATTTTTTTTTCAAAATCGCAAAATAATTATAGGGTGTCTAATGCCAAAGAAAGGATGACTGAAGCCACCCTTAAATAGGTCTAACGACGCTTATGCTCTGGAACATCTTTGTGATATTCTTTTCTTGAAACCCTGACTTAAACAATCAGACACATGCAGTGAACAGGAAACGTATAAAATATACAGAAATGCCTGTTTACAGATTGATCAAAATAAATGATCTAATTTAACTTAAACAAAATGTATGTTTTTTTTTATTTCATTTGTCAGAAAGTTCAACGACAGTTCATACATTGGAAATTTTGAAATTTCTGTCAATTAAGGTTAAATTCGGCTAAAAATGCACAATAGTAATCATAAAAAAAAAAAGAAACGTTACATATGTGGCCGGATCACATGATTGCTTTATTTAACATGAAGGCGGAAGTGACTTGGATAAGGAAGTTCCTCCCGCGATCTGAATGGCTGAGAGGAGCGGCGCGGCTGCTGATTGGTCAGCTGGAATCCCTACGTCATCGTTACCGGGCGATCCGCATTGTTTACATCCTCTAGAGCCAGATGAACGCTAGCAGAAGTGGAAGCAGGCAGCTGCGGACATGTCACATGCTCTCCTCTGTGAGGAGCACCTCTGAGGAATGTCTAGAGAAGCAGAAAGTCAACAGCTTTTCATGGATTTAACATAAAAAGCGGTGTTTTCTTTATTAGCCTTTCTGCTTTCGCCTCGTGCCCCTTAAACGCTCCGCTGGTTAACTTTGCTTAAGGTAATTTACATGTAAGTTCTACATCTGGCCTGGAAATCCCTAATTTTTCCGCTGGTGTTTAGTTTCAGTTTGTATTCCTGCCTGGGAAGCTCATCCTGACTTTGCGGCTCTTTCAGCTGACAGGACAGAAGATCATAAACTGATGGATTAATCCTTCAGTTTAGAGTTTATTAGAGAAGAAAGCTGCTGAAAAAGAAAAAGGGAACCGAAACAGCGGCTGTTTCTTGAAGCGAAGCTCGTAGCAGCTGAATCTTCAGGATGATTTGAAGCCGCTCGGTTTGGGTGAAGCGCGTGCTCGTTGGTCGCGTGCCAGCATGTCGGACCCGGAGAGGTCTCTGCCCGCAGTCCGGAGGCTCAGCTATGCGGTGGGACACTTCCTCAACGACCTGTGCGCCTCTATGTGGTTCACATACCTGCTGGTTTTCTACCACTCGGTGCTGGGATTCCGCAACACGAATGCAGGTGAGTCACACTTTCCTCCGCTGTCATTTTCTGATGAAACCAGATCACCTGGAAGCACCGCTGAACCTGACATCCATTCATATCTATTTATTCTGTGCCTTTTTACCTGTTTGGATTGAAAATAAAACCTAGAATAGATTATTTCATCCATTGAACCTGTTTTCAAACTTTTAAAGAGCATTACATTTGATTTAATGACCAGGGGCTTTCAAAGTGGGGCCCCCTGGGGGACCACCACTGTGGAAATTGGAAAATAAACATAGAGTCTAATCATTATAAATACGGCAGGGTGATATACAGGGGTGTCAAAAGTTCACACATTTGTTACTTAAGTAGAAGAATAGATACTGCAGTTTAAAAACACTCTGGTAAAAGTTGAAGTATCAACTTGACCTCTTTACTCAAGTAAAAGTGAAAAAATATGTGCTCCAAAAACTACTAAAAGCGGAGGTCTTCAACAGAGGGTGCGCAACCCCTAGGGGGTCCACAGAGGTACTGCATGAAGGTCGCAAAAGTTTTAGTTCATTACACTTATTTTTGTTTTTATATTCCCCCCTGCATTTTTTTCCCACTAGTTGAAATGTCTTTAAATCCACATTAACATGAATTCAACACACTGTAGTAAACAGATAAATGGAGGCAGAAGATGTCTTTCAGTCATCAATGCACACATTCAGCGACACACAGGAGCTCTTTCAAGCTGGGCACCGTTTCATTCACAACACCTGTCCCATCAACCAGGAATCAGAATCAGAAATGCTTTAATAATCCCAGGGCGAAATGACTTTGTAATAGAGTGACTATAGGACCAGTCTGATATAACACAATTTCATACAATATATATAATTATGGGGTCCCTGCTCAATCTGACCATCAGTTTAAGGGTCCCTTGGCCTGGAAAACAATGTAGACCACTGACTTAAAGTATAAAGTAACCTTTAAGAAAAACAGTCAGATGCCACTATATGAATTGGAAGCTCAATTTTACGACTATTTCTAAAAATTCTTGGAGATAGTTCCAAGGATGAGGGAGGTCTTGTTGGTCTCCGTCTCCCGATACGCTCTCGCCTGTGTCCGACCTTTCAGACATTTCAACATCTTTTTCTGAATCCATCATTGTAGCATGGCATTGACAATTCACGTTAGCAGTTTGAAGAACACCTGCTTGCTGCTGATGATTTCCTTTAGCTAACCAGTGAGTGTTTGCATTATATGACTCATCCAATGACACTAGTTTTCACTAGATGTGGGTGGAGCCAATGATCTGCATTGGATGGAGGACATGACGGGAAATATATATTTAGAAACATTAAACCGAAGCTAAGAGTAACGAGTAACGTTTGTTTTAAAAATGTAAGAAATAGAAAGTACAGATATTTGTGTGAAAATGTAATGAGTAGAAGTCAGAAGTAGGAAGAAAAATGGAGTAAAGTACCGTATAAATACCGTACCTAAAAAGTGTACTTAAGTACAGCAACAAAGTATTTGTACTTTGTTACTTGACACCAGAGGTGTTTTTTTTCTACTCAACCTGATTTTATTTATTATAAAAAATGGCATACAAGTACATTACTTTCAAATACTATCTTTATTTCCACCATTGCCTCTGGGAGGTGACCTTAAAGGTATCTTCATTTTCGGAGTGGATCATCTGAATAAACGGTCCTCCTAATTCTCAATCATTCTGGTGATATGTTTACGTAGGGCCGTCTTATGTGCTCGACCCGTTAGCTATATCTTTCTGTGCATGCGCACTTTCAGCCGGTCATTGAAGCTCACCTTTTCTCACCGCGGCTCTTTGAAAACGGCCGAGGGTTGTAAGCAGGGGAGGATCTACGATTCTGGGAGATCAGGGGCTTAGCCCTGAGGGTGAAGATGAGAGGCTAGACTTTCTGGTAAATCCCGTTCTAATGTAAAATATGACAGATTACTGGATTAAATACATTTCTAGTATACTACATGCTATCTCACATAACAATTCCCCCTCCATAACATGGGGAGACATTAATTCACCTGCAAGTCTTTAACCGTGTTCATTCATCTCTTCATCAACAACAAACTCTGTGGATTTGGGGACGTTTGATCATTATTTGCCAAAGTCGGTCAATGATCCGAGTTGTGTTTGGTATTGTTATTGATTTTTGCTAATCTGCTTGTTTGTTTTTAGGGAGATCAGGTCAAGGTGCTGCTCAGTGTTTTTGAGTCGTTCATGTGGGAATATGGAGAAATGAGACTGAATCAATTGACCTAAGGTCCTCTCATTGCATTACAGTATAAAAGGCAGAGAAAAAAGTAGTTCCCTTCTTGAGGATTTGTTCTGTTTATAAATTTCACCCTAACATGATAAAACACACAATAAACAAATTTGATATCTGACCGACAAAAAAAAAACAGCTTTAACTTTCTTTCAGTTAATGTTACAAATGGGATTTTTTTTCCATACTGTCTGTGACCCTTAAACTCATAAAAAAAAAACAGAGTATGTGCCTGAAGATTGAGTCTGTACAGCTAAGAAGGCTCTAGAACTGAGATCTGCTTATATCTAACTAAAATCATTTAAAACTGCATAGATATTGGGTCTTGATCCAAATCCTTGGTGCTTGTGTAAAGGTAACACAGTGATGTATTTTTTTTTCTGATTAGCCTTATTGCAGATGTTGCTGAGTTGTCCAGATAGTTTGTGTTAGTTTGGGTTCAAACATCGGCAGCACCTATCAAGGATGCCAAAACAATCGTTATCGCCATCGACCTTAAAAACCCCGTGTCAGTCGATCTCTACTTATAACTACTGACTATAGATGGCTACGTTTACCTGGACGGAAATAATCGTATTGAAAGCAGAATCAGATCAAAACGTTTCATGTAAACATGTCAGATTGAGTCGATTCGGGTCCGATCGGAAAGAAATTTAAGCATGCATGTAGCGACAGTGGAGAGGAAAAACTCCCTTTTAAGAGGAAGAAACCTCCAGCAGAAACAGGCTCAGTGTGAGCGGCCATCTGCTGAGGCCGACTAACCTGACTCCGCCAGATGGATTTGCTCCGCATATCCATCTGGAAACCTTCCACTGAAGTAATTTTGGCAAGGGGCAAAAATACTGGTTAGCTGATTGGCTTATGTCGGTGATAGACGGGCCAAATAAACCAATCAGATCAACGAGGAAAACACAACCACAAGCCAGGCTACTCTTGCCGAAACCAGTCGGGAGAAGAGCAAAAACATCTTTTCCTCTGAGAAAAGCCTCCAGAGCAGTGTTTTGCTCTTCTTTCAGTGAAGAAATACTCTGTAATCCCGATGAAACTTGCTCGATAGCCACGCTAACGCTAGTTTCATCGGCTGAAGCCGCCATGTTCTTTAGACTGAACTGTCGCGCTTCTCGTTGCGTCACACCTCAACCCGCCTCAAAGCCAACGCTGATTGGACGTTCGTTTGGTGAACGGCTCCAAATTTTCTTTAACGGAGAGTCTCCAGACTGATCTGCGAGTGAAACCTTGAAAGCTCGCAAGATCAGGATGGTCTCACGAGGCTAGAGGCCGACTGGGGTTCAAGGAAATGGAAGCAGAGATACAAAAAGAAGCTGTAAAAGTTGTCGCCTTCCAGGAAACACACAGTCAGGCAGGCGAGCTCAAACATTATCAGGGAAATTAGCTTATTGCTTGAATTGTAGTGGATCAATGTATTTATTTAGGTGAAATTATCTCTGTCAGCAGGTGAAGATTCCAATGGAAATTTCATCCTGAAAGAGGGAGGTGTTTTTTTTCAGTTGCCATTCCGATCGACGTCCATGTTTCACGTCTGTTCGGATCTTTTAGAGTAAAATCATCTCCACTGTATATGTGTGCAACGCCAGCATTACGTTTTTCTCTGTAACCTTCATCCACTGGCTCCTGGTCCTCGGTGCAGGAGGCGGCTCTGAATGTAATGTATGGATGAAAATGGCATCCTGTCCTCTAACCCTGTAGCAAAGGAGCGTTAGCATAAAGCACAGCTGAGCCCTTAACTAAAATTATCTTTAAAAATCATAAAAATAGACAATAGATTAACCTTTTAAAGTAAAAAATAAAAACAAAAGTATGGATAAAAAGATGCAACAAAGGTTCATAATTTGAAACATGCAAAATCAACAGAAATGAATAAAGAACTAAAGGAAAAATAAATGTGCGTAGCTAAAGTTGAGGAAGAGCTTCTTCTTCTACTACTAAAGCTTTGCTGGAAAATTAGACAGTTCTGCTCAAATTATTTGATCTGATCGGATGCTTGGTATATTTATACAAACACCATGATTGGATCGTTGTATTTACTGTCCATGCAAACAGGGATTTTGGATTTCCGATCAACCAAGGTTTAGATCGTATCGAGGAATTATGCACATGTAAATGTAGCTAGTTTCAGTTACAAAAAAAAAAAAAAAAAAGAAAGTTGTCCAGTGTTAACTGGAAAAAAAAGTAAAAGTTTAATACAGTGTTCCTCTTTCAAGGCAGCATTTCCTTTTACATTTGCAATTGAGAACAGATACGGTCTGTTCTGGTCACACAAGTTTTCACTTAATACTTAGAAACACGGGGAGAGATTCTCAAAGTCAATATAGACAGTTTCTCACAAAGGGAAGCATTTTTTTTTAAATAACCTTGGGTCTAAAGAAGTCAGGCCTTTTAAGCCAGGCATACACTGTGAAATATTTTCAATCGTTTTTCAGTCATTGCACGTAGCTACAGCTCAAACTGTACAATGAAACCGCAGGGTTTAAAAGTTCACAGCTCACGATGCATGTTTTCACATTGTGCGACCCGACGTGCGATGTGCTCACACTGCACGTCTAAAAGCCGCTGAGAGATGGCGCTGTTTGGACTTGTCTATCTGGAAGGAGAAGAAGAAGAAGACTTCTCTTGTTTGCACATGCACAGTGCTCAAGATTCTGGCCTGTGACGTCATTGCGTCCTCTACTGTGCATGCGGCACACTTGCGTTGTATGACTGCAGTTCACACAGGAGATCACATACAAGTCGATAATATTTAGAATTATAAACGGCAACGCAAAAAAAAAAGCAGATTTTGCAAAAAAATTGAGTATCAAGGCCTGCAGTGTGAACGTAGCCATTAGGGGTGGAACAGTTCACAAAATCTACGTTTCAGTTCGGTTCAAGGTTTCGTGGTCACGGTTTTCGGTTCCGTTGGGTATATGTTGATTGTTAGCCTGACATGTTGGTCGTTTTGCTGTTAGCATAAACAAAACGTGTTGCAAAATGCTTGCACACTTTTATCCACAACTTTCTTTCCGCCGTCATCGTAGGTCACTCTAAATGCAAAGTGGTCCCATACAGCAGACCTATAAAGTGCTGCTGGCGCGTCTTCCAACTCCTGTTCTTTCCCGCTCGCCATACCCACACAATTCTCCACAACAACTGATTTTTTTCTGCTACACCCGGCTACGCTGCTTCGCTTCTTCTTCTTGTTTACTACTGGTGGTTGGCTTTGGTTGCAGTACCGCCACCTTCTGCTCTGGAGTGTAAACGCTTCGCCTATGAGAAAAAGGAGCAGCGCATGAACCGAACGCAACACACGCAAATCGAACCGAGACAGTCGAACCGAACGGTTCGGACGGTTTTCTTAAACCGTTCCATCCCAGAAGCCATAATAAATGGGGGATGTGATAATGGTGACCTGCAAGAAAAATGGAATCGGTGCAACCACTTTTATCTAAATGGAGTCAATTAACAACCAAACATCTTCTTAGACTTAAGCCACTTTTATTGTCGTTTTACTATATACACAGTGTATACAAAACAAAATCAACCTGATCAATGTCCGGCTCGTTAAATCCACAGGTCGATATTAATGCATGTTGTTTGTTGTTCCTGTCTGCTGCAGGTGTCCTACTACTAATTGGTCAGATCGCTGACGCCATCTGTACTCCCCTGGTTGGCTATGAGTCAGACCAGACCTCTGGTTGTGCTAACTATGGCAAAAGGAAGACCTGGCATTTAGTGGGTAAGTCTGATACTGCCTCCTACGTCACTTTGCCACAAGGTTTAGAAATGATTTACCTTTCTCTAGGAAGCCTTAAGGTCTGTTAATTTGCACCAGAGTTGTGATTCTTGTTTTAAGTATTGAAAACTACAGCTTTTATAGTTTCTTGACTTTCTCCTGCTTTGCCAGCTCAGCTGACTCTGCTTTACAAGGTCCTTTAATGACATCCGTTCAGCTTCAGCTGTCAGAGGCTTTTTAATTTACTGGGCAGATGGCTAAAAGGAGAAATAAAAAAATAAAATCGATTAGAAATTTGAGGATGTTCCTTTGGTGCCCAGTAAAACACTGGAGGGATCCACATTCACATCTTATTGGGAACCAGTATAAAGAACAAATAGGAGCCCTCTGTAGTTTACTCAGTGTTAAGATGTTTTCTTTTTTTTAACTCAGAGTTTTAGTTCGACGCCAAGCTTTGATCCTTTCATTTTTATTTTTGCTGAAAGCAATTAAAACTGGAAACAATGATATCCATGTATAGTTGTGTAATTGAATGAGACACTGCTTCTCTTTCTGTTCAGTAAATATCAGGTGAATTCATTAAATTAAATGTAATTCTTAATTGTATTTCTTTGAATTACATTGAATAACTTAATTTGTAATTTTAAAAGTATTTAAAAAAAACAGAAATGCATTATTAGATATATTTTTCAAATATCAAGATGCAAAATGTGTTCATACTGAAAATATGGAACTCAATTAGGGCCCAGACCTTCTTCCATTTACTCCTGAGATAATGTACAACATAATTGTCTGAAGCTAAGATGAGAAATAGTGTTTGAGGTTTTAATAACGAATAAAGATGATGTCAGGAAAAACATTAACAGGCGTCTCATTTTGAAAAACGTTAAACCAATCAGCCTGTATGATCTGACTGAATTGTTTCTAGGGATGCAGGATATTGGGATTTTGTCCGATATCCGATATGACGATATTTTAAATCTCATGTAGCCGATAACCGATATCGATACCGATGTTAAAGCTGGACAAAAATAAGTAGTCATTGAAAATAGCAGTTTTGTTATCCATTTCTGACACTTTGAAAAATAATATACTCAAATATATTTTCATATGCTGATATCAAATTGATTTTTAAAAACGCAGTATCGATCTATTTTACTTTCAAAATCTCGTGAAATTTCATCGTTCTGTTACAAACTCGTGATATTTTGCAAATTCTTGTGAGATTTTGTTAGTGAAATAGATCGATACCGCGTCAATATATCAATATATAAAAATATGGCAAAATTTCGTAGCATAACGATGACATATAGCAATATTTCATTAGTAAAAGAGATTGATATGGTGTTTTTAAATGGCAATATATCAGCATATGACGATATTGTGATATTTTAATGTATCAATATTTTTTCCCTCGTCTTTAGAAGTTTTTAAGTCTGTAAAAAAGAAGTTTTTGAGGAAGAAGTATTATTATTATAATTTTTTTTTTAGACTTTAGAAACTCAGAAGCTGATCAAATATCGGGTTAAATATCGGTGGGGTGGCCGATGTCCGATATTCAGTTTTAAGGCCGATACAGGCCGATACCGATAGTGGGCCGATTATATCGTTCCTCCCTAATTGTCTCAGTAAAGAGCCTTCAGATGATGTTATAAACTGGTGCTAAAGAAATAAAATTAATTTAATTCAAACTGAATGCACAGCACAAAGAAACGCTATACGATGTGGACCGCCACTGCTCCGAGCTCGGCATTCAGAGACGAGGCAGAGAGGAACATGGCTAGTTAGCAGAGGCTATTTCCTGTCAGCTGGCTTTTAAATAAAAGCCACGTGTGATAATAAAAAAAAAAGTCAACGAAAGTTTCAACACGGCTATTTTCTAGAAGTCTCCTTCCTGTTATTAACGCATGTCTAATATGTGTAATCCAGGAACGGTGAGCGTGTTGGTGTCTTTTGCCTTCATCTTCAACCAATGCCTGGGCTGCGACCAACTCACTCCTCAGTGGGCCAGTTTAATCTACTTTTCGCCGTTCATCATCATCTTCCAGTTCGGCTGGGCTGCCACGCAGATCTCTCACCTCTCTCTCATCCCGGAGCTGGTCCGCTGTGAGCACGCTAAAGTAGAGCTCACTGCTTACAGGTAACACTGGTAAGAGACAGAGCATGCGGCAGCGTGGCGGACTGGTCCATGATCTACGCTCTCTCCCTTCTGTTTGTGCAGGTATGCATTCACAGTCATAGCCAACATCACGGTGTTTGCCCTCGCTTACCTGCTGTTCCACGTTCAGGCCGGAAAGAATGAAGACTCTCTGGGACCAGCGGACATTAACATCTTCAGGGTGAGAACATGGAGAACGCTGCTTTTTCAAATATTTCAAGGCGGTAGCTGCAAGTTTGACTCCTCCTGGCCAGTAGGTGTCGCACTCGCGCTCACTTGCTCTGGTTCTGTTCTGCTTTCATCCAGGTTTGCTAATGCTAATCTTTAGTTAGCATTAGCAAACGACTGAATTGCCTGTTCAGATGGAAATGTGGTAGCCTCCATTTTAACTTCCTTTAAGGAGGTTTCATGTCAGCCCACTATAAAAAAAAAAGAAAGCGAGCCACTATTGCCCTTTAAACCTTAAAAAAAAGATTCTCTAACGTTTTGATATGGAGATATTTGGTGGAACAAGCAGTTCCCCACTAAACCAGAGGGGGGCAGCAGTGACTATTGACAGCTTCAGACTCAAAAAGTCTGCAGGTATTTTACTGAAGACAAAAACACAGGAAAAGGGAACGTTGTTGGTTTCTTAGCAGGATCAACTGAACACCTGAAAACCTATTTTATGGACATTTTTAAACAAAAGTGTAAAGTTACCCTTCCTGCAAACAGGAAGCCTGGGTTCGTAACCCAGCTGAGGGGAAAGAACTGCCAGCATAGGTCTTTAGACAAGGACCCCTCACACTAATTCCGGCTTTGGGGAGTGGCGGCTTAGTGGTTAGGGTGATGCGCTTGGAAGAGCTTCTGAGTTGGAGCCCCACTCCCACGGACTGCCACTCTGGCTCCCTGAGCAAAACACCCTTAACCCCACACTGCTCCCAGCGCGCCGCACGATGGCAACCCACTTCTCCCCAAGTTGAAGGGTTAAATGCAGAGAGTTTGTTTTCTTGTTCTGTACTTGTGACAGTGTGACGACCGTAAAACGCTGGGGAAAAAATGGCTACCGTTCAGTCTGTCCATAAAAAGGAGGGACGTTTCAGTACAATACTTCGAGTTGATTGAGTGACGTACCAAACTTACAAAACACGCTTTCAGAAAATCTTGGCAGCGAATCGTGACTGCGCACTTTCATCTGGTTTGGTCTGCCGCGGTTTCCGTAGCGTCGTGAACGCGCATGTGCGCGCTTTTAGGAAATCCTTTACACTACTGTTTATGCTCTAAAAACATTCTAAATGACTTCGGTTCGAGTAAATTCTGGACGCTACCCACTCAGGACACTTGGAATACATTGGACGAGCAGTATGGAGGAATATTGACACGTTTTTTGTGGACTTTTATTGGGCCTTTCTGCCTCGGTCACCATAGACCTCCATTATTTGAATGTCAGCAGACAGCAAGAAGCCTCCCAGATCTCCAGATGCATTTGAGATATCAAAAAAGTACTCCAGAGTGTTGTTCAGCATGGGGGTGAGTAGAAAATGAAGGCTAATCATGTTTTGGGTGTACTATTCCTTTAAGCTAATAAATGAAACTTTTTCCAAATTCTGTTGGAAGAAAAGCACAGACATCTTTCCCATCTACAAATGCACAAAGTGCTTCTCTTTACTCCTTTAAAAGAGAATTTATCGCTATTTTAACTAAAACGGAGTCAATTGCGGTATCGACAGGTATAGCCATGTTTGTAACGCCCCATGAAGGCCCTTCTGACTGTCATCATTCCTACAAGTCCTGCCCCAAAAAAACACCGCTAACATGTCATTGGTCCGACTCGCTGGTTGTTACGAGACAGACTTTTTAGCGGGAGTCTTTCAAGATGGATTTGTTGTCAGACTGAAAACTCAGATATCGTGACAATGCGGCTTGCAGTGCAAGGTTAGCACCTCATGCCAAGGAACAATCCCAGGGCTTGATGTTAACAATCGCCCGGGGCAAGTAGTTTTTATTGTCGGGAGAGTACAAATTTCATGGCATTTGCCCGCCGGGCAAGTGCAATGATCGCAAAAAAAAAAAATGTTTATCACTCAAAATTACTTTAAAATCACCGACATTCGCCGAAAACGGCCCACAATCGTTGCCGGCGCCATCTTTCTTGTTCTGTACACATTCTCGCGTGATTTGAAAAAGCCGCGTGATTTTCCGCTAGATGGTGTGATTCAGCTCTTGGGGAGAGAATTCTGCAGAGCAGCAGCTGGATGATGAATTTAATCTATACTATAAAACACGCTAGATTAAAAATGATCAGTCAGGGATTAGGAAAATAATAATAATAATTTTATGCGCACAGTGTAAATATTTCTATCATATGGCAGTCTTCTGTACAGCGATGCAGGTCATATATTAAAAAATGTTCATTAAAGTTTTTTCTCTTAGACATTGCAGTGGTGCATTTAAATGTTATAGAGCTAAACATGTTAAATTGGTGAGTAGTAGTAGTGTAAGTTTTTAACCTGTCAAGTTTTTTTTAGATGTTTTAACATTACAATTTATATTTTTCCAAGCACACAACAGTTTAAAGCAAAGTTTAGTTTGAAAAGAATGTGCAGGAAGGATTGAAAAGCATGTTAACACGGTAATGTAGGCTGGAGTTCATTATCTGAAGCATGCAGATACACACCAGGAACCTGGAAACTTACTGAATTACAAAAAACATTTAAAAAAACAAACATGTTTCATTGATATATATACAAAAATGAATATTAGGAACTATATTTATCAAACATTATACTGGGCAAGTAAAAATTGTTTCTGGGCAAATGAAACGTAAAAGTCACTTGCCCTTTGAGCAAGTGGTAAAAATCCTTAACGTCAACCCCTGAATCCTTAACTTAATTTTTCAAAAAGAGTTTTATTATTTTACATATTGGTTCTTTTTAAGTGATGCGGAGCAGCGCCTTAAAAACAGGTTTGTTAGTTTTTTTCCTGTGTGCTGATTTGCTCCGTTCTGAACACAGAACCTTTCCTTGATCGTGTTGGGGATCGGCGCTCTCTTCGCCCTTTTCTTCCACCTGGGAACCACAGAGGGGCGGGGCTCCGGTACGGAATCTGGAGGAGAAGAGGGGAGGAAGAAGACAGAGGAGGAAGAGGAGGCAGAGGGGGAGCGAAGGCCATTGCTGAGTTCCTCCAGCGTCTCCTCGGCCCTCCTGCAGTGGAAATGTTGGCTCCGGCAGCCCTCTTTCTATCAGGTATGCCTCCTAGCAGACCCAAAGCAGCAGCAGAGTGAATGTTTCTGATCCGCGGGTCTCACTGTGTCTGCAGGTGGCCTTACTCTACATGTCCACCAGGCTCATCGTCAATCTCTCTCAGACCTACATCTCCATGTATCTCATCAACACTCTGGGGCTCCCTAAGGTGAAGCGCCGTTTTTATTATGTCGCTCGTCCGTGTGATTGTCGCTCTCATCGTCAACCGTTTTCCCTCCACAGAACTTTATTGCCACCATCCCATTAGTGATGTATGTGAGCGGCTTCCTGTCCTCGTTCATCATGAAGCCCGTCAGCAAACGCATCGGGAAGAGCGTAAGTGGAGCTTTAACGTCGATTTCTTGTGTTATTTTTGTTCTCTGTTGGTGGTAATGGCTGCTCAAACCAAGCTGGCGTCATGATTTCTGTTTCAGCTTTCTGGTATTTGGAGGCTTGAGCAGAGTAGATGAACTTGTTTAGCTTTGTTTTTATTTGCTTCATCAGATTTCAAAGTATCAGGAAGTTAGAAACATGCAGAACTTCTCCTGTTTGTTTTTTTGTGTGCAGCTGACTTACTTTGTGGGCCTCCTGCTGATCATGGCGTTCTCCTACTGGGTGCTGCTAGACAACAAGATGGGCGAGCAGATCTACGGGGCGGCCGTGCTGTTGGGAGCCGGGTCGGCCACCATCTTGGTCATATCGCTCGCCATGACCGCCGAGCTGATCGCAGATCAGACGGTGAGACGTCTCTTCTGAAGCTCCATGTTCCTCCTCTGGTCTCTGTGCTCAGAGGAAGCATGGCTCTCGTTTTTAATCGGTTTCAGACCTCAATTCTGATTGGTCCTTTTGCTTTGCAGCAAAGCGGAGCGTTTGTGTACGGAGCCATGAGCTTCACTGATAAGTTGGCCAACGGAGTCGCGGTCATGATGATTCAATCTCTGCATCCATGCCAGTAAGCCCCTCACACACATTTTCACCCTTCTTTACGTAATGAGGACCATTTGTTGACTCTAAAGCTCCGACTACTCATTACTTTAGTAATAAATGAACCCTTTAAAAAGAAGCGTATCTGAAAAGGATGTGAGATCTCTACGTCATCATTTTGACATTTTTGTCCTTGAAAAACCTAAAACAGGTAAGGTCTAATATATTTAATCTTATACATAATGCAGAAATGCCTAATGTGTCACAGATTATACAATACATTTATCTAAATACTTAAAGGGAAACGCCGTTTTTTTTTTTTTTTTTTTACATTGACCCCTTGATTTTACGTTATCACATCATGTTCTACTCCCCCATATGAGTTTTGTGTCATTTGGAGCCGTTCTGAAGATATTCCGTTAGGTTATATCCAAGTAACCTCTTCCTATGGGCAACGACTTGAAGGCACAAACTAAACTGTTCATAATTTATCATTTATGGTACGCCAGCATTCATAACATGCAGGCCAATCACTGTCCCCCAGAGATCTGTGGTTATATTTTTTATATTTATATCTTTTTAAAACAAAGCGGAGTGTGTATGACGTCATTCCATTGCGTCTGTTTCCAAAAAAGTAAAAAAAAACAATCGACTTTGTTTCTAAGTTTGAAGACGTTTCGCTTTACGAACGGGTCAACCCCTTTGGAATGGAGTCATTTGGCTTCTTTTGTTAGCATGCTATGCCCCATACCTGTCTAAGTATCTGAAAGGGGGGGTCATTAAAGGGGATTGTTAGCCTGGCTAAATAAGAGGTGGACCCGTTCGCCTGTTCAAATTTGCATGTTTTCTAAACAAAAACAAGGCTTTGTTGAGCTACTTTATAACAACGCTATTTCTGACACTTTGGATTAAAAAAGCTGAAACGTCTTCAAACTTGGAAACAAAGTCCAGTGGATTGTTTCTAACTTTTTTGGAATGACTATGACCTGGATGGCTGAGAATCTTCACTAACAAGTCAAATAATCATTTTGATATCGGCTCTTTGTATTCACTCAGGTTATTATTAGTGATGATTAATATTCGCTGATGATGTCAGACACTGTTGAGCTGTTGATTTATTTTTACTCTTCATTACTGTTTTTATCACTGAAACACGCTGAAAGCCTCGTTTTAAAATGGAAAAAAAAAAAAAAGACGAATTCTTCAGCTGTCCATGGCTCAACCTGCTCCGTCTGTGTCCCATCAGTACGGCGGTGTGCTGTCCGGCCTGCGTCTGGTTTTACCACTACGTCATGGTCGCAGTGACGGGGGGCGTGGCCGTCGTCGCAGCCTTAGCGCTCTGCTCCCTCCTCATCTGGCCAATCAAGATCAGGACACGTGAGTGATGCGATCGAAACGATGTGGCGTCAGCATGTAGGCCACAGACGGCTTCACTGTTTTTTCTGTTTTTCTTTCGCAGGTGGCCTGCAGGCTGTCTCTGATGGTTCCACTACAGTAAACTAAGAAGCCTGAGAAGCCACCACCGTGATGGGACCAGTAGGAAACTGCAGCTCTGATCTTGGAGGAACAACAGAGATTAGCTTAGAAAACTGGAAAAGTAGAAGATATGGGAATCCCCATGAATCTTCTTCAAGAAACAAAGCAATTTATTCCTTATTTTTCTGCACCAGGTTTAACCTGGAGCCTATTTGCACCTTTTTCTTGTTGTTTTCTAAATGTTTTCATTCATACGGGTCCATTCTTTCTGCTGATTATAAGACACAGAAGACTCGGTAGATAAAAAAAGGAACCCGGAGCTTTTCTTGATTAAGGCTCCAAACACTATGGCCAGGTTGAAACGAGGATTGAAAAGGGGAACACAACAATTGCACTAAATGTAAATCAACCTAAAGGATGTAAAGGGGTTTCTGTTCAGTTTTTTTTTTTTTTTCTCATGTGTGGAATTCTATTTTAACTCTTTATTATACCAAAAAACACAACTAATAATGATAAAAATTAACTTAAAAACTATTTGCAGTTTTTTTATGAAAAGAAAAAGAACTTGAATGGTTCAAATGAACTCTATCAGTGTTTATTGTATATATTCATAGTGTAATGAAGGGAATCTGGTTCAGCTTTCTATATGTGTGACTAAAATCTGTGGGAAAAGCTGTTGATCAAACTCTGAGCTAAAGCTCGGCTCTCTGAGCTCAGAACCTGAACCATAACTGGGTCTGCTGACCATTTGACCTCTGTATAAATGTGATCATGAGGATGCAATAAGGTGAAATAATTAAACATTGACTGTTGAACCCTTCGGATGCACTGTGCTTTACTGACTTCCAGCAGGGGGCCACTACTTCTGTCAGGAAAGTGTGGAGGCACAAATGAGCAGCTAGACATTCAAAACAAAGCCCTCCTTGCTCCGTCTTAGCGCCACCCATTTCATGACATCATATTACATCACTTTTAAAGGTTGAATGAAGTCAACCGCTGAAGGATTAAAAACGTTTTCACGACTTAGACATTATTTTTTGGGGGTTTTTTGTACTTTATTTTTGATAAGATTTTCCAGAATAAAACACCAACACAAAAAAAGAGGCAATATAACCATAATAAAAGGTGTTAACGTGTGTGTGTGTGTATATATATATATATATATATATATATATATATATATATATATATATAAAAATAAATAAACAAAATTGCAACAAACACAGTGAAAAGCAATCAAAATAGAGAGGTCACCAAGGGAGGGGTACGAAAATACAACACGGAAGAAAATTTCATTATGAACTGTTTTTAGGTGTGTAGGTTACAGAGTATGTAGAGAGTTAAACAGGTTAGAGTTCCTGTGCAGGATTACCATGTCCTGCCAGACAGTACAGCACCAGACCTCTATTATCACCCCGAATGTTAAGTTAATGATCCTCAACTTACTTTAGAATTCCTATAACTTAGCCATTTCAACCAATATTTATGGAATTTGTTTTCCTGGAGTCTTAAGGAGAATGTAAGCATTTCCATTTCACATATTTCTTCCGTGTCTGACCGGTCACACAAAGTCGATGGGCTGCCACTAAGCCACTTTCTTGTTATTGATTTCTTTCCTGCTACCAGCAGTATTTTCAGAAGGTTCTTATCTTGGGAGTTGAGTTCAGTTGGTAAATTGCCTAGATATATAACTTTGAAATTGGGTTCAATTTCAAAACCAAACATGACTCTTATCTCTTTGGCTACCTTTAACTAGTAGGAATGGATCCAACTTATACATTAGTTTCATTCTGACAGAAAATCACAAGTTAGTGTATGGGGAAAAAAAACAATTGCAAAAGGGAAGATCCTTATTGAAATAATTTTATCTGACCTTATACACCACTGATCTCACTATTCACCGGATTGCTGATTGCCCGTTGGTAGTACGGGGTGGAAGTCAAGCCACCTGCCGCCATATTGGGACTCCCTAGTTAGACCGGTCGCAATGTGAACAATAACAACGATGATGTTCTCATTTTCAAAGGGACTTAAAATAAAGATTGATTCGTCACTTTGGGATAAATCAATCACATAAAAAGTGTTGTAATATGTGTAGTCATCTGTCTGAACAGTAAGTTAACTCAGTTCACTATAGAATAAATAAAGTAGTTTTTATTTTATAAGAAGTTTTGTACGTTTCACTTTTGAACAATCAGCAAATGGGGTACGCAAGTCATAAAAGATCGAGGACCATTCGTTTGCTGTAATAATGACTCATTGACACAGGAAAGGAAGGAGGTGCTGGTTAGAGAGCCGAACTCAGGAGGATCACTCAGAAATGCATGAATAAATCAAACCTTTACCAAAACCATGTGTACTTCAGGTTCATATTTTCTATTGTGCAAAAGTATATACCTCAAATTCATTAATGCAAGCATGTTAGAGTTCACTAAAGAGTATGTACTTCTTGGGACTAAATTGGTCCAGTTTAAACCCGCTTTGAAGTACACCTACCGTAAGCTTTCTGGTACACCTTAACTTACTCATAAGCTCCATTTACACTACCCTTTTGAAACTGTACAGAGATCAGTGCGAGTTGTTAAATGAGGAAGTAATGTCCCCTAAAAAAGCCGTTGCGCCTCAGGGGCTTCCTCATGGTTCTTTTCCTGGGAGCAAGTTATTTACTACTCTTAACTCAAACTGGGTAAAACCATATAAAAAAGGACTATAAAACAGGAGTAAAAAGTAACAGAGTTTATTCCAGATCAGGTCGTTACAGGACAGAGAAAATGCTTGGAGCTTGCACAGCTGTGGGCTCAAAAATCACGTCCGCGAGCGTCCGGCAAAACTTGAGCCTCAAACAAGGTCATCTCCTGCTTCTTATAGCTCATGAGTCTATGTGTTGCACCAGGTGGATGCTTTGCTGTCCGTATCAGAAACTGACACGCCATCAATGACCTGACCCATATGCAGCTTGCCTCTATGCCTCAGGGTTACAGATAGCTCTCCTCTATCAGACCGGCTCCAAGATGTGCCCATATCCTGTGTACTCTTAAAGACACGAAGGCTGTCCTGATTAGATGACCTCCATATACACCGTGACATCCACAATGTGAAGGAAGGCCTTCTACTCTCTAATCTGGCTAGCAAAGTAACAATGCACATGATGTATAAAGAATAAACCTAACAGAGTACAGTAACCGAGATAACTGTTGAGTGTAAATGGCACGCACAACTGAACGGGACTGTCAGACACAACCAAACCCTGCTAAACTGGTACTAGTTCATTAGTAGGATTCGGAGCGGTTTAGTTCTTGCTCCGTTCTCAGATAACAAAGAGCTCATGCGCAGACCACGTCATCTCCTTAAAGTCAACCTCAATCCTGAAATTTCAGATATTCATAAAAATCCAAGCTTTCTTGACACGGTTTCAAAACCGTAATGTCAATGAGTCTGTAAAAGTACACTCTAATGTAAAGTGAAATTAATGTTTTAGTCTACATAATAATCCACTCACTGGAAAAAAAATAGAAATCTAGATAACTGTTTTTTTCTTAAAATAAGTGTATTTGTTCTTGGATTTAGTAGGTAAAAGAGAGATTTTGCCAATGGAACAAGACAATTTACACTTACGATAACAAAACATAATTGCATTGTCTTATTTCAGGTGCATTTTATCAAATTTTCTTATTTTAAGAGCAAAAATACTCATTCCATTGGCAAACTAGCTCATTTATCTACTCAAATTAAGCTTAAATACACTTAATTTAAGACATTTCTACTTATTTTTAGATCCTTTTTCCAGTGGTGCTGCTATGATGACATAATCTTTTTCTATTGAAAATAAAAACTTTCTTTTGCAGTTTGACCAGTCGAGTAACCCAGAAGATCCTGGGACCTTTAAACTGGGTGGAGCTTTGATGTTAAATTCTCCAAGCAACCTTCTGGTCACAATAGTTCATCTCAAAACCTTTTTTAATTTACCTTTGGGATCAACAACGTATTTTGGAATTAGAGTGAAAATCCTCCCTTATCTGAGAACTTTGAGAAGATTTTTTCTTAAAATGAGTGCATTTTTTCTTGAATTAAGGATTGAAGTGCCAATGGAACAAGACAATTCACACTTTAAACAAGAAAAAAAACATTTGCATTATCTTATTTAAAGTGCATAATATCTAGATAGCTTATTTTAAGTGTAAAAATACTAATTCCATTGGCAAATCATCTTATTTACCTGCTCAAATTAAGGGTAAATACACTTAATTTAAGAAATTTTTACTCATTTTGAGATCGTTTTTGCAGTGTATACTTGTGGTGTTGGCCACATGAGTTGCTAAAACTCAGCGAATGATTTCACACTGATGTGCAAAGTTCCTTCCCATTCTAAAATATTTCCGACTTTGGAGTAATCCCATTCTATAGTCTGTTCTAATCCAAACCGTTCATGAGTGTAAACAAGTTGATATTAGAGTTCCGTTCACTGGAAGTTTTTTAAGGTATATTTTTAGTAAACTTCTGCTTGCATCAGTATACTTGGTAGATTTGAGATAAGTATATTTTTGTAACCTTAAAAATAAAATAAATGAGCAGCATTATAAATTAATGCTGCTCATTTATTAAAAAGGTTGCAGCTTATAACTTTGCCGCTTTTAGGCCAGCAATAGTTTGTGTTGCAGAGTCAAACTAACCATTGGGTTTCTTTTCTAACTGAATGGCTAAAATAAAAAATGCCCTGTCAAAGTTTTTTTTTAAAGAGATGTGAAGAAACTGACCATAAATCATCAAGTTATTGCCACTAAATGTTGCAATAATTTCCAAGAAAGTGGAAATGACAAAAATTCTTATGACTATGAAAATATATCTTCAGCTCTACCGCAACAGCCTCATGTGAGCAGAGATTAGGTTGTAAGCAGGTTATATAGATAAGGTTGTTTACGTGTTTCTCTTCCTTAGTGGAATTTGTTATATAATGGCAGGACTTACAACTTCTGCTTGTAGGAAGATGCAAAATCAGCAAGAGAGCATGAGGTTTGCAGTTCCTCGTTTTGCTCTTGACTTGCCTTTTTTGTTGTTGTTTCTGTTCCTTTATTTGGTATTTGCGTCTCTCTCAGCTAAGTTCTCCATGTGACTAAAGTTCAAAGTATCTTGAGCTGTTTCACCACATCACTATGACCGCAGAGTGTTGGCGGCTTTCATTGGAATTCAAACGCAACGTTTTCCTCTTTTTCAAATATCCCCTATGCTCCGTTTACTGTATTTTTGCCTCTCATATGTAACTGAATCTGGTCTGGTTCTTTTCAACAGCTTCCTTTTTAGATGGTAGAGCTTTGCAGTGTTAAGTCCTGTTTCTCTCCTGAGCTTTTACTGTGACTAACTGAATGTGCTCTCCTTCATCCTGTTTGATATGAGCTTATCAGCTGCACTACAACATTACATTCATGGGGGGAAAAGCTCCTCTACACTAACCTAAAAGTTCCCATCAGTTTGTAAAATGTTCCACTTTCATTCTAAGTAGCTGCACCTTTGAGATGCAGACAGACGCTATACTCTATGTTTAGGAGAAGACATTTTGCATAAACAGAATAAATAAATAAAATTAGAATAAATTGTCATTTTAAGGTTAGATTAGGTTGTTATAATAAAAGATTTGACAGCCTAAACTCATCTGCAAATTAGTTAAACATGTTTATGTATAAGAAAAACACTCAGTAGATGCTCTTTTTAAATCTTCTATAAGTCAAATCCTTATCATGTATGTAACCATAATGTTACTGTCAACAATGGGTGGTGAGGTTGCTTGAGGACCCAAATGCAGAGATGAGTTCTGATTGATTTAATTGGGCAACTGAGGCAGACATCCAACATGCAAAAATAAGACATATAAAGAACCAAAAACTTTCAAGGAAAAACTTAAGTGGGGAGCCAGAGATGAGGAAATAACAACCAAGAACAAGGAACCAGCACTGAGTGACTGCAGAGGTGGTGTATTTAAGGAGAAGAGAACAAAGGATGGACTGATGAGCTGAATAAGGAGCAGGTTTGAGTGGAACTAACTAGAAAGAAGCCAAGGGGAAAGGAAACAAGCACAAGGGGGCAGTAGAGAGTAACTAAAGACTTAACTTGAGTAAAACCAAAGAACAAAACAGATAAAAAAAAAAAAAAAACTCAGTCACAAATGGGGAGAACCATAACAGTAACTTTATGCTATACAGACACATCAAGGGTTTGAGGCAGGGAGTCAAAGTGAGGGAGAAACGGGAGCTGACCTACAGGTCAGACAGAGTAAAAGATTTCAGGAGGAAGAGCTGCAGAGTGCAGCAGCACACCTGCCTGCCAGTCAGTCACTAAGCTGGGGTCCGTTTCATGGAGCTATCTGTAATCCTTGGGCATTGATGGCGTTTCAGTTTCTGATACGGACAGCTAAGCATCAACATGATGCAACACATGGACTCATGAGCTATAAGAAGGAGAAGATGGCCTTGTTCGGGGCTCAATCTTTGCCGGACGCTCGCGGACGTGATTTTTGAGCCCACAGCTGTACAAGCTCCAAGCAATTTCTCTGTCCTGTAACGACCTGATCTGGAATAAACTCTGTTACTTTTTTACTCCTTTACTCCTTTTTTATATGGGTTTACTCAGTTTGAGTTAAGAGTAGTAAATAACTTGCTCCCAGGAAAAGAACCATGAAGAAGCCCCCGAGGCGCAACAGCTTTTTAGGGGACATAACTTCCTCATTTAACACATAGTAACCTTTAATGGTTAATCCTTCATTATTATTCAAGCATTACAGATTATTACTTATAAATTATAGCCGATGACACTACTTCTGAAAGTTACATTGGAATAATCCTTTTCCTAATGATAGCATACAGCTATCAGTAAAGTGATTCAAATTAAAACTTTTTTTTATATATATATAGCACTTTCTCTGCCTCTAAATGGCTTTAAGTGAAAAATTACATGAACTAATACTTTTTTAAGTGTTTGAGCTATGAAAACATACTCCTACTCTAACAGTGAGTGAAATCTAAGGCCCACCAGATGGTTACGATGCTCATGTGGACATAAACAATTTCTGTGATGGTGTGGCCACAGAAATGATCATTCATGGTTTGATTCCATGTAAGTCATGTGAAAATCCAGAGCAACTTGAAAGCAGTTGCACTGAATGTTGAGTCCATTATAATAGGTTTTACTTTTCACATTTATTCATCAAGGTGGTTGGAGGAACCCTTTTGTTGTGCACCCTATTTACCAGCACTGGGCTCCATAGATTAGTCCACACCAGTGGCAGCCGGCCCATAGGGGGCGCTGGGGCATCGCCCTCCCTGATAAGAAGAGAGAAACGTAAAATATATTTTTACAAATTAACTCATAAATGACAGTTTTACTCTCTAGAGTGTCTACCTATAAGCAAAACAAATTATATAAACTACATTTCCCTACCTACCTACTGTCATTCATTTGTGGATTTCCACAGACAGACTCCTACTGTCTCTGTCTTGGGGCGCGGATCAGACTGCCCCACATGTGCAGAGATCATGTACTATTGCTAGGTCAATTTAATAATTTAATTGCCAATCAGAGTCTCAGAATTTTATGGTCTTGGGGCGCTGAAAATACCGCCCTTTAACAGGCTTCTGCACCCAAGCGCAGGTGCAGACAATTAGAGGGACGATGGCGAAAGTAACGAGCGAGGTGCAGCTTCCACCAAATTCGGTGAGATCCTTATTCATCTACCCGTTTGCCAGAAGAACATCCCTGTTGTAGGATATGAAAATTTCATGTCATGGTTATTGTGACCAAAATCATCATTGTTACTGTTAATTATATAGTAAATTAACTTCTTTTCTGGATTAGTTGGAGACATACACTAGGCTATATCAGCCCCACCAAAAATACTTTTCACCAGCTGCCACTGGTCCACACACATGTCTGTCAAATTCAGTCATTCACATTGAACACGAAAAAATGCAAAGACGTTCTTGATTAAATTAAGGAGGAAAGGCTCACAGATGAGCTTGTGAACTCAAATGTGAATGATAAGTTGAAATAGGCAAAATTAACCGCTTTGTGCTGACAAGAATTTTTGTATATCCTGTCAGCACCAACATATCAAAGGCATTTTTAGATAGAGGAAGTCAGGGCACTCTGCAAACAGTGAGGTGTTAATGACAAAGGCTCCAAAGTTGATCTTGTGATGAGATTTCGGAAAAAATGTCGAGTAGAGTCACACACAACAGGATTTTTGAGAAGGTGTGGGTTGCATCTGGTGTTTAAATCATAGTACATAGATCATTTACAAGAAATTACAGTATCATTATGCATTTACATACATTAGCTGTCTGTACATGCTCCAATTGTCAATTATTACTATTGCTATGTATTGTTCTGTTGTACTCCGGGTGGTTGGGCTGTAATCACTTGTCAATGTTAGGTTAGACTTGACAGTATACTGTCAAGTCTAACCTAACAGCAGAGTTGTTACGTGATCTTGTGGATCTCTTGTTATCCTGAAAGCACTTCCCCAGAGTTTGAGTTTACGATTAGGCCAGGGGCCGACATTTCATGCAAACTGCTGGAAGTCAGGGATCTTTGCCACTTTTCAAGGACGTTTGCTGGATTCCACCACAGAGATAATAAAGCAGGCTTTAAAAGAGCAAGATTATGCATTGGCTGAAAAATCCTACAATGGCAGCTGACACGGATGGTCACCCTCTCATTTTGCTCTGAACGATGTGTTCTACTAACCTGACTCCGCCAGAAACCTTCCGTTGAAGTAATTTTGGGAAGGGGGCGAAAACACTGGTTAGCTGATTGGCCTATGTTGGTGTTAGACGGGCCAAATAAACCAATCAGATCAACGAAGCATATGACGTAACAGTGCGACGACGAAAACACAACCACAAGCCAGGCTACTCTTGCAGAAACCAGTCGGGAGAAGAGCAAAAACATCTTTTCCTCTGAGAAAAGCCTCCAGAGCAGTGTTTTGCTCTTCTTTCAGTGAAGAAATACTCTGTAATTCCGATAAAACTTGCTCGATAGCCACGCTAACGCTAGTTTCATCGGCTGAAGCCGCTATGTTTTTTTAGACTGAACTGTCGCAATTCTCGTTGCGTCACACCTCGACCCGCCTCAAAGCCAACGCTGATTGGACGTTCGTTTGGTGAACGGCTCCAAATTTTCTTTAACGGAGAGTCTCCAGACTGATTTGCGAGTGAAACCTTGAAAGCTCGCGAGATCATGATGGTCTCACGAGGCTAGTGTTCTACCAGGGGAACAGCAAAGGCCAGAGAGAGGTACTAAGAAAACTGAAGCTGGTGCCTGAGCTTGCTGGTCTTATCAACAGCCAGTGTGTGGAGCAGCACAACTACTTTTTGAATATGTTTATCCCCTCAACACAAATGTTTCTACAAAGAAATATACTATATCATTACAATATTGCTGATGAAAGAGCAATATAGTAGGATTGTTCCCTCTAATATTGCATGGAAGGCTACGTTTTAGGTATGCTCTTTGTTATCTTCATACACTTTAGATAATAATGCATTTATTCTTTATATATGCAGCGTATTCCCCGTTAGCAGGGTTGACCATCAGGTTTGACTGGCAACTGCAAAGAAAGAGACAATTGCCAAGAGTGAGTCATTGTTATGATTTATATCTGATTCAATGAAGAAGTGTTATATTTCAGACTTATTTTTTTTTTCATTTTGCTGTTTCACTAGTAAATGGTTATTGTGAGCAGAGACCAGTTAAAAACTTAACAAGTTTCCATGGATTATGAGCGCACAGAACACAGAGACAGAATCTCTGAGACAACAAGGAAAAACTGGTAAAGTCGAACATTGTACTTCTGTGGAAATGGCAGATATAATTTAAAACATCATTTAACCTCTTAAAACCCACCTCATTTTGGAAAATTCTTTTTATTTTCTTACACTATCTTTCACAGGTCTTGGATGACCAAAAGTCCCACTCAGCACATTGCAATGATGAACAACATCATCCTGAATCACTCTGACTTTTGGAGTCTGGGTTTGGATCGGTACATGGATGGGATGGTAGGTATAGAGCAGGGGTCTTCAACGTTTTCAAAGCCAAGGACCCCCAAACTGATTGCGAGATGGAGCGGGGACCCCTAATTATATATATTGTATGAAATTGTGTTATATCAAACTGGTCCTATAGTCACTCTATTACATATGGAGTCATGTAACTAAAGTAATTTCTCCCTGGGATTATTAAAGTATTTCTAATTCTGATTCCTCGTTGATGGGACAGGTGTTGTGAATGAAACGGTGCCCAGGTTTGAAAGAGCTCCTGTGTGTCGCTGAATGTGTGAATTGATGACTGAAAGACATCTTCTGCCTCCATTTATCAGTTTACTACAGTGTGTTGAATTCATGTTAATGTGTATTTAAAGACATTTTAATTAGTGCAAAAAATTGCAGGAGGGAATATTAAAAAAAGTAATCAACCAAGACTTTCGCGACCCCCATGCAGTACTTTCGCGGACTCCCTGGGGGTCGTGGACCCCCTGTTGAAGACCTCTGGTATAGAGAATATGCTCTGCTAGCTTTATGTAATGCTTTTAAAAATATTTTCTTAACTAGTGCTTATTGGATCCTGAACTTTTGTCTTCCTCTTTTAAACTTTTCACTCAAATGGATTGGAGAATATATTTCAATACTCATAATATTTTGATGATAACAACTGGGCATGGGGGGGGGACATGTCATGTCCTGCACATTTTACTTCCCAAAAACAATGTTACACTACCGTACACAGACATTCGTCGAGCAATATGACCATGCGAAAAAAAAAGCTGCTCAAGCTAAAGCCAGCTTTCTTGATTTTAGGCCCCGTCCACACGAAGTCAAAACGAACACGAAACGCTGATATTTTCCAAAACGTTTGCCGTAAAGACGGAGATGTAAAATAAATGTGATCGTCCACACGAATGCATGAAAACGCTGCAAAATGCATGCCAGGCCTGTAAGTGGCGCTGTGGTGCCAAAGCAAAAATATGCGACAAAATGTTGGGCATGCGCACTAACATTTATACATGTTTGCCCTGCGGGCCCATTTTCGTGGTTAAGTCAAATTCAGGTGCTGAACTATGTCGTCGATATTGCTCTGTTCTTCCTGGAGATATTCCAGAAGAAGAAGATTCTGTTGTAAGCCCGACAGCAGGGTGAGTAGCATTAGCAGCAACGGCGCCATTGTTGTTGTGATGTGTCGCGCATGCATGTTTAGAGGCGACGCTATGACGCATGCGTGTAAAAAAAAAAATATGCGGTTAGAGCGTAAAGATGGAAACGCGAAAACGGCGTTTCAGAATCTTCCCACTCTTAAGGCTGAATAAAAAAAATATCGTTTACAGACCCCCGAAACGCCGGCTTTGTATGGATGAGAGGCTGGTTTGGTGAAAAATTTGTGCGTTTAGGCCAGGGTTCGTCTTCGTGTGGACGGGGCCTTAGACAGCTCAAAAGTTCCTGATTGGCCCGCCATCTTTTCTTGTGTGATTGGCTGTCAGCACTGTCACTCTTGAGAAGCTCACCTTCCAAACATCTGATGCGCCACTGAATCAGGTCTGTGATTGGATGGTCACAGCACTGAAGTTGGTTAGATTAAAAGATAGTTGCAATCCCCCACACTGGAAAAATCGAAATCTAGATAAGTCTTTTGTTTTTTTTAATAAGTGCATTTTTTCTTGGATTGAGGAGGTAAAAGAGACATTTTGCCAGTGACACAAGAAGATTTACACTTAAAATAAGAAAACACAATTGCATTGTCTTTTTTCAAGTGCATATTATCTAATTATCCTTTTTTAAGAGTAAAAATACTCATTCCATTGGCAAACTATCTCATTTACATACTCAAATTAAGGGTTAATACACCTAATTTAAGACATACTCTGGATCATTTTTCCAGTGCACTTCTGAAATCAATATTTCATCCCTGCTGCCCCCTGGTTCCCACCCACACTAATGCACCCATGAATCATCTGCCAGTAAATTGTGAAGAAGTTTTGCTTTTGCAAATACATTTTTGACTATTTCATATTCAGCTATTAATGCCTTTTTACAGGACAATGCAGCAAGTCTACAATGGATTCTTATTCCAGTATTCGTAGTTGGACATTGGCACTCTTTGTTAATACATTCATATTTTCCCCCATTATTTCCTCAAGAAATTTGTAATTTATTTGTGATTTCAATTTTTTTAATCTAACTAAATACATGAAAACTAGTATGCTATATTACAGAAATGTTTAATAACTTAATGTTTTTATTAATAAACACATTTGACAGATACTGAGGGGACAGGATAGGATTTTTTTTTTCTTGATCCGCTCTGGCAGCGGCTGGAGAGATGAGCGTAGAACCCATCTATTCAGGTTTCTACTTTTCACCACTGTTGAGAAAATACATTTTAAATAATCTAGTCTTGATTCAAATGGCCTAAATTGTGGTTTTAAATCAGTGACTTATTCTGGCCTGTTGACCTTTTTTTTGCCTGTGGCAGCAGCGGATGGTTTGCTAGGATCGTTTAAACTGCCTTTTGTCTGTGTCGTAAAACAATATAGTGGAAGTTCTGGCTTTTCACACTCATCTGTGAGAGGCCGTAAACACTGCAAGGGTTTTAGGCTTCAGATAAGGGGTCAGAGATAGCTCCTGGTTGGAGGAGCAAAGGTACGCCTTATTTGAATAAATTAAATACAAGAGGATAAAACTTTCTACACAGAAGTAACAAATCAGATTTGCTCTTGCAACTCTCCAAAGATGTCTTTGTACGTCTTTGCTTTCTTTCCTTCTCTCCATTTATGTCAGGTAAATCAATGTATGTCTCCGTTGTTCTGCAGTTTCTGGTGTAAGTTTGTGCATTGTTTTACTTCTAAATTTATGCATGGTCTTATATTGGATTAAACTCTGTAATTCTGTGACGTCAACAGGCATTGTTGTTTTCCTTGTGGCTACACGTGGCCGCCGAGAGGACCTGGGATCCAGAGGAAGAGAGAGAGCCAAACTTTTTCTCCAAAATTAACTTTTAGAAATTTCTTCCTTAACACCACCCAATCTGGAAAGTGGTAAGAGATTATACCACGATCCCCTTCCGTCAACGACCTGTCATATTTCATGATCATAAAAAAATATGATGACAGGTGCCCCACACAAAATAATTTATCATAATATATTTCGTTTATTTCAGTTTATTTATATAGCGCCAATTCACAACACATCATCTCAAGGCTCTTTACAGTTCAACCAGATCATCCAGTCAAATTGGTTCCAAGTTTTCTATCTAAGGAAAACCAGGAGTTGTTCATATTATAGAATATTTTTTAAAAGCTGATATCTGCATAAATGCATTTATTTAATTCAGATTAATTCAAAAAGACTTTATTAACTCCAAAGAGAAAATAAATGTTGAAGTAATGTTATTGTTTTTTTTTTGTTATATACAGAAACTACAACTTCTCCGGTTCAAACATTTGATCCCATCTAGATTAACCACTAAGTTAATAAAAGCTCCCCATATCTTCTCAGATAAATATCATTTAGATCTAATAAATGCTCTCCTCTCTAGCATTTCACAGCAGTGCAACAGATTTTTGTTTTTTTTCCTTTTTTATCTCAAAGTAATGGGAGAGAAATATGTACAGTTTCAGACTTTGGTGACGTTCCTGAGCGTGAGGCTGAAGTCAGCGTTTGGTTGATGTCCCTGGATGATTCCCCGAAGCTGGAAAAAACAAACATGTCAAACTTTTTGGGATTTTAATCCCATCTGGGTTATTTTTGTGAATAAAGTAATGTTTTACCTGCTTTAAGAGTAGAGCAAGCGTAGTTTCATTCAGCTCATGTTGGGATTTGATAGCTGTTTGAAAGAATATTATCACTGCAATAAAAACACAAGCAGCATGTAAAGGGAGACTTCAAGCATTGGTTTAGTTGGAAATCACTTTCACCCCTGTGTTCTAAATGTGTTGAAGGCAGGAATAGTGTCGCATTAATGGACTGAGCAAGATGCATGAAGAATGCGTCCTATCCAGAGTTGAAGAGGAGTCTATTGAGATGAATACATTAATTTGCTACAAGCCTTCATTCAAAGCTTCTTCGTTGTTTTTTTCAAGTTCCTGTTAATCTCAGTGGATGTACTTACCTGTCTCTGAAGCACAAGAGGCCAACCAGCTGGCAAACAGGAGTAAAAACAACATGCTGAAGGTTGAATCCATTCAGGAGGAAAGAGATCCCTCTGGGTCTGCTGAGCGTCTGGCTGTTTCTGGTGCGGAGACCAACACCTTTATAAGAGGGTGTGACTCACAAGCAACAATAGAGAGTTTCCATAGAAAGGCGTTAGAAATACGGAGAGAAATATGATCACAAATTATTAAAAACACAGAACACATTTTAAAAGAGGAAATAAATAAATATGTAAACACATGAAACTGATACATTTTTTCACCCAAAATTTTTTTTAGTTATTTTTGATGATTGTTTACCCATATTTTTACTCTTTATGGATTTTTCAGTTTCCTTTTTGTTTTGTTTTTTCACACACACAACGATAACATATGGACTGTCCTCACGAACTAGAGAATGACACGGGAGTGGATTTTCACTCCTTTCCCGTTCCACTCCCACAGAAAAAAATTGTGTCCCGTCCCGATCCCGGGCCAGAGTAGAAATCTAAATCCTGTCCCGTCCCACTCCTGGTGAAATTACTCCCACTCCCATTCAGAATGACTCCCGCTCCTGCACCACTCCCATTCAGCTTGCGTTGCAAATCAAACTTTTCGAAGTCGAGTTCGCCACTAACTGTTGGTCCCTCCATTGTTGTTTTTGAGCGCGGGTGAAAAACTCAGAGCGGAAGCACTGTTGGTTTTTGGGTCATGTAGTTTTTTTGACTCGCATTATAGTGTAGGCTTCAAGGCAAAAAACTACAAAATGGCGGCGCCAGCACTGGATTTTTTTTTCTTTCTATTTTATTTTATTTTTTGGCATCGATCCTAGTTTTTTTTTTTTTTTGTTACTATTGGTTTGCTCCCGCTCCCGTCTGCTCCCGTTAATGTTTAATCCTGTACCGTCCCAATCACGTGATCGTTACTAATACTGACTCCCATCCCACGAGAATCCCGTGACCCGTGGGATTACCGAAAAAATGTCGGTCTCTATCACGAACACACGATGGATTGTTTCCCTCACACATACCCACACACACACAGACACAACCTGTGGATCCAACGCCACATACAGGTACTTCTCAACTGTACCTGCACAGTCTGTAAATCTTGTATCAGCCCTTATATATCCTGTATTATAACCCCCACTAATATATATATATATATATATAATTCATATGCTACCTTTCTGTATATAGCTGCGGTAAATATTCATGTTATAGTATCTTACAATTACTCTCTGTTTATATATTTGAAAATAGGTGCGTTCGAGTTGAACTGGAACTGTGCAGATCTGATTGTTGTTGGTCTGTGTGTGGTGCATGCTTAGATCTCTGTCTGACTCGCTCCTACCTGCGTCTGATGTCTGTAGTGTCCATTGAAACTTTGAGAAATCAGAATGAGATCAGTCGTCTGAGGCAGCTGCCACAGTTGCTTTTTTGAGATTGGGTTTGAGATTGGGCCAAAATCAACTGCAGCGGCTGCACTGGGAAAACACCCCTCTGTCCACAAAGGCTTATTCCCAATAGATTTTTTTATGCGTCATCAATGTGTTTGTAGTCTGTAGCTGGGATATTTATTTATTGTATCTAGGGGAAGCTATTACAATGCACTTCACACCCTTGATTCTATGATAAATTTCCCTTAGTGGACATTAAAGTATATTCTATTCTATTCTGGACAAAAATAAGGACTTATACTGACACTTTACTTTAAACAAACTGCTTATTGTACTATATAGGAAAGTGTAGACAGCAATGCCAAAGCTGAATAAAAGGTGTGTGAATGAGCTGATCTTCTGTTGATTGCTACTATAGAGATTAGCAGCAGTTCGGAGACGTTCGCACAAACCAAAAGCTCATTTAGCACCTTAAAATAAAAACTCTTAAAATATTGATCCTTTTGTTTTTATTAATGTGACTCTGGAACATACAGCCATATAAATTGTGTCAAACAACAAACTGTTAAAAGCTGTTAGCTAAAAGCTTCAATTCAACAGAAAATTGGCCAATTAGGTCTATTTCTTCCTGCTTCTGCTGCTGCCTTCACTGCTTGCAGAGGCGGGACATTTAGGAGGTGTTCGAGGAGCAGAGGCACCGCTCAGGTCCAGGTCCAGGCTCAAAGTTGTCACGCAAGGACAGGGAGCTGCACAAGGCTCAGAGCCGCTGCCTGCTGCAGATTCAGGAGACCTGGAGAGGTCCATAAAGAAACAGAGATACAGAGACCTGACGTTAGGCTTTAATCAGTTGAAGCTTATTTTCCACAGTGGGCAGGTGAAACATTAACAACGCTTTAAAACAAATGTGCCATAGCCCAGACATCCAGGCTTAGTTCTTATATTCTAAGTGTGGTTGATTGGGTTTATGTTTATCATCACCATAACTAAGATAGACATGGGATATTTAGGATGGTTTTACTGCTGCCACATCTAACTGATCATTTAAATAAGAGATATAATGACTAATTCTCATCCCATGAATATGTACAAATTATTAATTATATCACAAAAACATTGATTCTTAAACATACATTTTATTGCCCAAGATAAATGTTAGAATAATTGTATATAAATGTATCTGTGTAGTGTTATCATGCATAAAGCTGTGTGCTATGTGCATGTTTTCATAGCCATCTTTTCTGAAGTATACTGTGATTTGTAGATTTGCTTTTGGGGAGGTTGTGGTCGATTGACGAGCAGCACTCAACCTGCTGAACAGCTTCAACAGCTTAAACTTTGACTGAAAACTGAGATTTAGAGGACATGTTTACTGCGACTGCAAGTCTGAGTTCCTTGTCTTGTCCCCCCCGAGTGGGTTGAAATTTGTAAACTCTGCCGTCTCTTCCTATTCTCCTCGCGAGTGAACTAAATTAATTGTCTCTGTGCCTTCTTTCTTTCCCTGCATGTATGTATGATGTTTTAGGTGCTTAGACCTGACAATAAACAAATATAATTTAGAATTAATAATATAATTATTATGGTTAAATATTTCATACTGAAATGTTATTTTACCAAAACTCTCCCAACAATCATAGCATTTAAAAATGAAATAAATACTTTGTCTTTAAAGAAAATGTCTACCACCAATGCTTTTCCGTCTCAGTGTCTTTCTTTGTTACCCCTTACGTCTTTTATTCTTTATCTTTTTCAATTTAATTTCAATTCAGTTTATTTCTATAGCGCCAATTCACAACACGTCATCTCAAGGCACTTTACAGTTCACCAGTTTAAACGTAAGGTGCCTTTAGTCTAGTGATTATTCCTTTTCAATGTTTATATTTTTTATTGTTGATCTAATTTACTATTGAATAGCTTATATTGAATACCTTTATTTTTTCATAATTTATTAAAAAACTAAGTATTTTTTGTCATTGAATATAGGATATTTTCATATAGGAAAAAGCAAGATGGCGCCAGTGTGTCAGGCGGGCCGTCAGCTGCTCCGATTGTTGTTTGTTTTTCTATTGTTTATAACTTATTTTGAACATACCGTCAACACTCTACGGGTGTATGATCGCCAAACACTGTTAGATCTGAGGATTTACGCCAAAAATCTTGTCAACGTCAACTTCAATTATTATGGACAAAAATCGTTGCCTCCTTTCCTATCGGGCATCCCGACATACCTCTGCCACACTCCGACGCCACCCCCGCGGCGAAAACGGCCCCGCCGCCGGGGTAAGCGTAGCGGCTGTCTGGTGAGGCTGAAGGCCGGGTTGGTACGTCCTGATCGAGGTGGATATGGAGCGGGGCTTCGCCTTTGTGTCTCTCGACGTTCCCTGGACCCCGTCGCTGCCTGGTTGGTACCGGTAGCGGGCTCGGATGTGATGTTTCAACCCCGCGGACTCTGCTCTCTTCGTCCCCGCTGGCGCGGAGTAAATCTGGGGAACCTGCGGCCTCTGTGTCGGGCCTCCCGGTCAGCTGATCGCCCTGACCCGCCAGCTCATGCTAGATTTGGCCTGGTAAACGCCAGATCGCTTGTGAATAAATCATTTATTCTTAAGGATTTCTTCATATCCCGGAATTTGGATTTCCTCTTCATCTCTGAGACCTGGCTGAAGGTTGGTGAGTCCAGTGTTTTCACCGATCTTCTACCTGATGAGTGCGCCTTTTTTAACTCTCCTCGGACGTCTGGCCGAGGAGGAGGAATTGCGACTGTTTTTAAGAGTAACTTTGATTGTAAACAGATATCGCTCTTAACCTCCTTTACCAGCTTTGAACTCAGTTTGTTTGAGCTGGGGCATTCTCACAGGGTACTGTGTGCTGTGGTCTACCGGCCTCCAAAATATAACAGAGACTTTTTAACAGACTTTTCTGTGTTCTTGGCTGATATCATGCCCAAATATGACCGGGTCCTTATTGTTGGAGATTGTAATATTCATGTGTGTTGCCCTGAAAGCCCTTTAGTGCGGGAATTTTTAAATATCATTGATTCTTTTAATCTTGTTCAGTCTGTACTCGGGCCTACACATGAACGTGGTCACACACTTGATCTTGTTTTATCTTATGGTTTGCCTGTTCTTAACCTGGAGGTCCGTGACGCTTTTTTCTCAGATCATATGCCTGTACTTTTTGAAGCTCCTGTTTGCTGTCACATAGTTAAATCTCACGCTGCTGCTCACAGATGCAGAGTGATTAACCCTTCCACTGCTGCTCACTTCTCCGCAGTGTACAGTCAGAACTGCGTTATTCCTGAGTCTTTGTATGAGGATACAGAGGCTCTTAACTCATGGTTTCTCGACACCTGTCAAACTGCCATAGACATTACAGCTCCATTAAAGATCAGGCAGCAGAAAGCTAAATCAGAGCCTTGGTTGAATGAAACAACCAGGACTGCCAGACAGAATTGTCGAAGAGCTGAGCGAAAGTGGAAAAAGGACAAATTGCAAATATCTTTTCAATTACTGAGAGAGTGTTGGCGTCATTACCAATCCACTGTGAAAGAGGCTAAAAGAAGATATTTTTCCGATATTGTTCTTTTAAACTGTGGTAAGCCTTGTGTGTTGTTTAAAGTTATCAACTCTGCTCTGAATGCACCTCAGACTGTAATTGAGGCCTCCCCTGCTGTGTGTGAGAACTTTCTTCACTACTTTATTGATAAAGTCACTTCTACCAGAGCACTTATTTCACCTCCTGCTTCTGATCCTTCGGTGTTTGTCCCCTGCTCTGCTGTGTTTGACATGTTTGAACCTGTGACCCTGCCTTTTGTGCAGGAGATTGTGGGTCACTTGAAGCCTTCAGGGTCTCCAGATGATACTGTCCCACCCCGATTTTTTAAGGAGGTCTTTCCCACTATCGGGCCATCGTGTCTCACAATTATTAATAGCAGTCTGTCCTCTGGAGTAGTCCCTTTAAATCTTAAACATGCAGTCGTGCAGCCTTTATTAAAAAAACCTGGGCTGGATCCTACTGTTCTGTCGAATTTTAGGCCTATCTCTAAGTTGCCTTTCTTCTCAAAAATCTTAGAGAAGATTGTTTATTCTCAGCTCATGGACTTTTTAAATGAACAAAATGTTCTTGAGATTTTCCAATCTGGTTTTAAAACATTGCACAGCACAGAATCAGCGCTTTTAAGAGTTTTTAATGACATCTTTTTAGCTACTGACTCTGGACACTGTGTTGTCCTTGTACTTTTAGATTTGACTGCAGCATTTGATACAGTGGACCATGAAATCCTGATTGCTCGTTTGGAACAGTGGGTGGGCATCAGGGGCTTAGCACTGGAATGGTTCATGTCCTACCTGTCACATCGGACTTTCTGTGTCAGCCTTGATGACTCTGTGTCCTCCACTGCTCCTCTCTCATGTGGGGTCCCACAGGGCTCCGTGCTTGGCCCTCTTTTATTTTCTCTCTATCTACTCCCACTTGGCTCCATTCTCAGGAAACATGGCATTTCCTTTCACTGTTATGCTGATGACAGCCAGATTTATGTCCCCCTCAAAAAGGCTGATTCCTACTCTGTTGAACCACTGTTAAGGTGTTTACATGACCTTAAAGCTTGGATGTCTTTAAATTTTCTGAATTGTAATGAAGAAAAGACAGAAGTCATGGTCTTTGGTGGCACATCTGTGACCCCCTCCCTAGTTGATCTAGGTTCTCTATCGCAATACAGTAAACCAACTGTAAGAAACCTCGGGGTAAAAGTGGACTCAGACCTTAAATTTGACAGCCAGATAAAAGCTGTAATGAAATCTAGCTTTTTCCAGCTAAGGCAGCTGGCAAAGATCAAACCAGTCCTTCAGAGACGGCACTTTGAGACAGTAATCCACGCCTTTGTGACCACTCGGCTGGATTACTGTAATGCACTTTATGTGGGGATTGCTGGGTCCTCAATTGCTCGTCTTCAACTTGTTCAAAATGCTGCTGCACGTCTTTTAACTGGCACACGCAAGTACGAGCACATTTCACCTGTTTTAGCTTCACTCCACTGGCTGCCCATCCATTTTAGGATTCATTTTAAAATTCTTTTATTTACTTTTAAAGCCTTGAATGGCCTTGCCCCAATTTACCTCTCTGAGCTTCTGCACCCCTACACTCCCAGCCGATCTCTCAGGTCAGCTGATCAGCTGCTCCTGACAGTGCCTAAAGCAAGGCTTAAGCTCAGAGGGGATCGAGCGTTTTCTGTTGCAGCTCCAAAACTCTGGAATGCATTGCCGCTGCACATTAGACAGGCCACCTCTCTGTCTCATTTTAAAACGCTTCTTAAAACCCACCTCTTTTCTTTGGCTTTTAACACCATGTAGAGTGTTGATTTTATGTACACATGTTGATTTTATGTACACATGTTGATTTTATGTACACATGTTGATTTTATGTATACACATGCATATTTTTATCCTGTGCGGGCAGTGCTTTTATTTTATTTTAGTTTATTACTTTTATTTATTTTAGTTATTTTATCTTTTTGTGCAGCACTTTGGAAACCTTGTGTTTATTTAAACCGTGCTATATAAATAAAGTGGATTGGATTGGATTGGATATTTTGCAGATATAATTTTTTGACATGATTTACTTATATCTTTCTATCCCTTTTTATATAATTACATTTGCTGTTATCTGTTCATGCTCCTGGTGGTTGTCACCCTTATTCCACGCTGTATTCTCATGAGTATAGTCTTTGTTCACTTTACATTAAAAATAAAAGAAAACAAATAAAAAGAAACAGTGGTGAGGAGTTCGGTATCCATTCTTTTCCTGCTTTTTGTCTTAACTATCACAGTTGCCAGGCGACAGAGCGTACGTGTTGTGAAAGCCGGGGAAGGCTGGACCTGTTTGAATCCACAGCCAAAACTCTTCCAGTCTATCTATGAGTTTGGCAGATCTTGATCAGAAACTGTTATTGTTATGAGAAATTAGCTAAATGTTTAATATAATAATAATAATAATAATAATAATGAATGTTATGAGCATTCAATAAATTCTTTAATTTTTGTTTCTTAATCTTAAAAAGGGATCTAAAACCTTTCTAAAATGACTCTCTTCAACGCTTCCCTCTGTTACCAAGTTACTTCCTGCCCTCCATATCAAATTGCACATCATAAAAATCCTTAAAAAATAAATAAATAAAATAAAAAAATAAAATAAAAATCCTAAACTAAATCCTGCATGTTGCCTTTCATCAGTGAAGGGAAGTTTGAGTCAGATACTCAGCTACCAGGACAACTTGCATTAAGCTCATGGAATGACCCCAGCCTCAACCAAACTGAAAATAATGGATTTGAGTTAAATTCAGGCTCTTTTTGAGGAAACCCAAAATAGTTAGAAATACTGGTTGGGTTCCTCCTTCAAATTTTTCTAAGAGAAGCTCAAATAAATTCTAACTTCTGCTTCTAAGTCTTTATTTTCTTATTATAACTTAATATTAGGGATGCACAATATTGGGATTTTGGCCGATATCCGATATGCCGATATTTTAAAACTCATGTAGCCGATAATCGATATCGATACCGATGTTAAAGCTGGACAAAAATAAGTAGTCATTGAAAATAGCAGTTTTGTTATCCATTTCTGACACTTTGAAAAATAATATACTCAAATATATTTTCATATGCTGATATCAAATTGATTTTTAAAAACGCGGTATCGATCTATTTTACTTTCAAAATCTCGTGAAATTTCATCGTTCTGTTACAAACTCTCGTGATATTTTGCAAATTATTGTGAGATTTTGTTATTAAAATAGATCGATACCGCGTCAATATATCAACATATAAAAATATGGCAAAATTTTGTGAATTTTCGGGGGATTTCGTAGCATAACGATGACATATAGCAATATTTCATTAGTAAAAGAGATTGATATGGTGTTTTTAAATGGCAATATATCAGCATATGAAGATATTGGGATATTTTAATGTATCAATATTTTTTCCCTCGTCTTTAGAAGTTTTTAAGTCTGTAAAAAAGAAGTTTTTGAGGAAGAAGAAGAAGTAGTTTTTTTAATTATTTTTTAGACTTTAGAAGCTGATCAAATATCGGGTTAAATATTGGTGGGGTGGCCGATGTCCAATATTCAGTTTTAAGGCCGATACAGGCCGATACCGATAGGGGTCGATTATATCGTGCATCCCTACTTAATATTGTTTTAAACTTTTGGCCATGATAATGAGCATTTGAAGAGCATTTACTTTAATTAAAGCATCTATAAAATAAAGCACAGATTGAGTTGGGAATTACTAAGGTCAGACCTGAGAGACGAGGGGATGCGAGGAGAGCTCCTCTTGGAGCTCCGCTGACTACCGAGGACGGAGGAAGGAGATGGAAAGGGCAGGCTGGCCTGAGAGAAACAGCAGACAGGAACATTAAACTTTAACAATATCTTCATCCAACTAAATGCTGAATGCTTCTCCTTAAAAGAAAACTGCACCTGTTTAAAGTGTTGCTCCAGCACAGGTCTGAGCTCAGGATCCTCCTCTATGGCCTTATTCACCATCTTTCTGATGGTGTTGTTGAATTCATTTAACTCTCTCAGTTTCAGATCTTGCTCCTCCAGAGTCTCGTTTTTGGTGTTTCTTGCTGAGCGGATATCTTTGGTCAGTTTAGTGAACTACAAGGTTCACCAAGGAGAACATTAATATAAAAAAAAAAAACATAAGAAAGATCTGATTAATCCAAACAATTCCGACTCTAACCGAGACGTCAGCAGAAGCTCTTACATTAGATCAGGTATAATAAAGCGTTACCATGTGAAATTTTTTTGCTGAACTATTTATTTAGATATCCCAAATCATATGTCCAAGTACCTCTCTACAGTTAATGGTTATTTTCTGCTAATTTAGAGCTCAGTGTTTCGATATTAAGACTTTAGGGCGGAGGTCTTCAACAGGGGGTCCGCGACCCCTAGGGGGTCCGCAGAGGTACTGCATGGGGGTCACGAAAGTTTGGGCTGATTAGACTTTTTTTTATATACCCCCCTGCAATTTTTTCCATTATTGAAATGTCTTTAAATACATATTAACATGAATTCAACACACTGTAGTAAACAGATAAATGCAGGCAGAAAAATGTCTTCCAGTCATCAATGCACACAGAAAGCCTTTAGCTATGCAGCTCCTTGTGCGTGGAATTTTTTACAAAGAAACTGGAAATTGACTGAGGTTTTATCTTTAAATTCTTTTTAAAGTTTAAAGTACACGAATATGAAGCAGCCTCAATGATCAGTAATTGTTTTCCTTGATATGTTTTTTTTTTTTTCTTTTCTTCTTCTTTTGTCATTTATTTTAATGTATCTATGTTGGTTTCGTAACTTTGCTGCCTCTTGGCCAGGACTCCCTTGAAAAAGAGGTTTTTAATCCCAATGGGATTTTTTTCCTGGTTAAAAAAAAATAATTATTATATATATATATATATATATATATATATATATATATATATATATATATATATATATATATATATATATATATATATATATATATATATATATAATTAGGGGTCCCCACTCCATCTCGCCATCAGTTTGAGGGTCCTTGGCCTGGAAAATGTTGAAGATCCTTGCTTTAGGGGGTTTTCCCACCTTGACCATGCTTTATAGGTTTGAGCAATAGCGTAATTCAGAACTGTTATTGTGTTTTACTGTTTGTTTTATTGTGTCTTTATATTAATATATCTTATATTTGTCATGGTCTTGGTTCTGTTGCGCTTTACTTTGCTCCATTTTTCCTAGTTTTATTGGTTTAATTCCTATTTTGTTGTAGTTTCTAGATTTATGTTAGTTCTCAGGTTTTTCTGTTGTCCTTTGTTGCCCTCTTGTGTGTGTTCCTTTCCCCTTGGCTCCCTTGTTGTCTCCTCCCACATGCTCCTCGTTGGCTCGTTAGCCCTGCCTTTGTCTCAGTCAGCTACATATACTCTCCCTCTGCTGTCACTCGTTGTTGGTTCCTTGTTGTTGCTGGTCCTGTCGTCGCTGTTCTCTGCTCACCTCGTCTCTCCCTGGCTCCTTGTGCATGTTTTCCCCTGATGTCTCCATGGTTCTGGTCTGTGTTACATTTTTTGTTGGATTTTGCCTCTGTTATTATTGTTTGCATTAAAACTACAAGAAATCGCCTCAGCCTCTCTGCCTCTGCATTTGGGTCATCTAAACCACAACCAAAATGTGACAATATTAGATCTTTTCTATTTTATAATTACATTGTGTTTTACAAATGTGTAAAGCACCTTGGTCCTCTCGGTGCATAAAATGCTTCATAAATAAAGTTTGGTATGGTATTGTCACAGTCTTGGTTTGTTAGTTCCTGTCTTCCAGGTTTTCCATTTGTTGTCCTCTGCTGCCCTCTTGTGTCCTTTTTCCCTTGCTCTGTTTTCTGCTCTGCCCTCACCTGTTTTCAATCCCCTCGTTAGCCCTCTCTTTGTCTCTGTCCCCTTTAAAAGCCTCCCTCTTCAGTTCCTGTTTGCTGGATCCTCGTCAAACGTCTGTCTGTTTACCTCGTCTCTCCCTGGCTCCTAGAGTTTGGTTTCTCCTGATGTCTCCTTGGTTCTCGTTCGTTGTTATTTTTGTTGGATCTTTGAGTCCTGCCTCCGTACCTGTAAACTTCATTAAACCCACCAAAATTCCCCTCTGCCAACTTGCCTCTGCTTTTGGGTCCTCAATCCAACACCAAATCGTGACAACCAAAATGTAACAATATTAGATCTTTTCTATTTTATAATTGCATTGTATTTTACAAATGTGTAAAGCACCTTGGTCCTCTCGGTGAATAAAATGCTTCATAAATAAAGTTTGGTATGGTATGGTAATAGGTTCTATCTTTTTTGGACAGTGTTATTTTGAGGCACAGCAAATATTTTTTTGGTGATCAAAGTTATATCCAACTGAAAAAAAAACACATAACTGATTGGAATTGATTAAGATGTGTTTGTATTCACCCTAACTTTCCAGTAAATAAAGCTCCAGGCGACCTTGCTTCGTTTTGCTTTTAATGCACCAGTGAGGCTGAGATGTAAACCAATGTAAACAGGTCAGATTTTGGTTCTGTTGTAATCTGGTTCTGACATCCAAATTCAGATGCAGGAAATGTGATCGTGTGAGCGACCACTGAGCACACTTGATAGGAGCAGTATTCATCTAGGTCAGGGGTTCCCAAAGTGATGGTCGAGCGATGGTTTAATCATTGTGATGTGATCCCTGAGGTATATAGAGGGTTAAAATATCTCAGAAAATACATAAATGCGAATATCACATGCACTGTTACTTTTTGAGTTAATACATGGTTAAAATAATAAATATACAAACACATGTAGCGTCATGGCTGAAAGCCAAACGGAGCAGTTGTTTGCTAAATAAACTCCACTTTCGTCACGTGGAACTGGTTTGGCTTTTCGCCAAATGACAAGGAGAAAACAAAAGTAATTTTCAAAGTTTGCCCAGACACAGTTTGCATGTCGGATGGCTACGCAACAAACTTGTTTAATCACATAAAGAGAGTATGAGAGCCAAACAGAGAGAGGACCGCCGGCAGCATCACAGTTGCTAGACCCCAACAGGCAACATTAACACAGGGATGGGATAAAGGCTCTCCTTATGAGAAAACAAGCAAGAGGAGGAAAGAGGAAACAGCAGTCATCCCTTGCTGGGGTGTAAGATTATCTTACAAAAGTTACAAAAGAAACAGAATCAGCGATCATAATCAACATGTTCAAACGCCTGCTCAAAGTACTTCAATCTGAACAACTCACACGAAGAGAAAAGACATTAAGAAGACATTTAATGATACAATTACTTAGTCTTTGGCGCTCAGACATGCATGAACAGGAGCAAAGAATAGGGCTGTTTCCTCCCCAGGCCTTTAACTAGTGGTGGAGTGGAGATAATTTAAGTTGGTCAGTCTGTAGAATGCTGGTTAAAGGAATGGTACACCCAAAACATGATTAGCCTTCATTTTCTACTCACCCCCATGCTGAACAACACTCTGGAGTACTTTTTTGATATCTCAAATGCATCTGGAGATCTGGGAGGCTTCTTGCTGTCTGCTGACATTCAAATAATGGAGGTCTATGGCGCCTGAGGCAGAAAGGTTCATAAAAGTCCACAAAAAACGTGTCAATATTCCTCCATACTGCTCGTCCAATGTATTCCAAGTGTCCTGAGTGGGTAGCATCCAGAATTTACTCGAAACGAAGTCATTTAGAATGTTTTTAGAGCATAAACAGTAGTGTATAGGATTTCCTAAAAGCGCGCGCCTGCGAGTTCACGAGCCTACAGAAACCGCGGCAGACCAAACCAGATGAAAGTGCGCATTTAGCTCGGCAAAGAACTCATGCTCTTCTTCAACACTGAAGTCCTCAGACATTTTTCTTTCGTTGTTTCTTTCTTTGCACAGGTAAACAGCACATTTTTTCTTCTACGCTTGCATTATCGGCAGAGCAGACGCTGAATGCGCACTTTCATCTGGTTTGGTCTGCCGCGGTTTCCGTAGACTCGTGAACTCGCAGGCGCGTGCTTTTAGGAAATCCTATACACTACTGTTTATGCTCTAAAAACATTCTAAATGACTTAGTTTCGAGTAAATTCTGGACGCTACCCACTCAGGACACTTGGAATACATTGGACGAGCAGTATGGAGGAATATTGACACGTTTTTTGTGGACTTTTATGGACCTTTCTGCCTCGGGCGCCATAGACCTCCATTATTTGAATGTCAGCAGACAGCAAGAAGCCTCCCAGATCTCCAGATGCATTTGAGATATCAAAAAAGTACTCCAGAGTGTTGTTCAGCATGGGGGTGAGTAGAAAATGAAGGCTAATAATGTTTTGGGTGTACTATTCCTTTAACGAGACGGTCTGCTGAGCGGAATAATTAGAATAAACTGGAAATCTGTGTCTACTTCTGTTCTAATTAGATGTATATTTGATGTGTTTAATAAAGCAGAATAGCATCTTAGCCAACCTTCTTCGTTGCTCTGCCTATTCTCTCCTGTATGGAGCCTGCTTCTTTTTCCCGTTTAGCAATCAAAGTCTTTTTGTCCAGTATCTGATGTTTCTCCACCGTCTCATCTTTCAGAAGACTCTCCCAAGTGTTGTTCATGTCCTGAAAAATTGAGGCCAGCACACAGACACACACGTTAGCACACATAAAAAGACACAGCAGCTTTTATACATACAGAGATTCACAATAGATAGGTTTCACATGAGCGGGAATAATAGATTCATGATATTCTCAGTTGGACTCAGTTACTACAGGAAATTAGGGCAAAGAAGGAGAGAAAATAAGGTTAAAGGGATCTTTTTTTTTAGTAGCTTGATTTACATGAAACATTTTAAGATCTACAGGTGCTGGTCATAAAATTAGAATATCATGAAAAAGTAGATTGATTTCAGTAATTCCATTTAAAAAGTGAAACTTGTATATTATATTCATACATTACATACAAACTCATATATTTCAGATGTTTATTTTGTTTAATTTTGATGATTACAAATGACAACAAATGAAAATCTCAAATTCATCATATCAGAAAATTAGAATATTACTGAAGACCAATAAAAACAAAGGATTTATAGAAATGTTGGCCAACTGAAAAGTATGAACATGAAAAGTATGAGCATGTACAGCACTCAGTATTTAGTTGGGCCTCCTTTGGCCTGTATTACTGCAGCAATGCGGCGTGGCATGGAGTCGATCAGTCTGTGGCACTGCTCAGGTGTTATGATAGCCCAGGTTGCTCTAATAGTGGCTTTTAGCTCTTCTGAATTGTTGGGTCTGGTGTATTGCATCTTCTTCTTCACAATACCCCATAGATTTTCTATGGGGTTAAGGTCAGGAGAGTTTGCTGGCCAATTAAGAACAGGGATACCATGGTCCTTCAACCAGGTACTGGTAGCTTTGGCACTGTGTGCAGGTGCCAAGTCCTGTTGGAAAATGAAATCTGCATCTCCAAAAAGTTGGTCAGCTGCAGGAAGCATGAAGTGCTCTAAAACTTCCTGGTATGTGGCTGCGTTGACCCTGGACCTCAGAAAACACAATGGACCAACACCAGCAGATGACATGGCACCCCAAACCATCACTGACTGTGGAAACTTTACACTGGACTTCAAGCAACGTGGATGAAGTGCCTCTCTTCTTTTCCTCCAGACTCTGGGACCTTGATTTCCAAAGGAAATGCAAAATTTACTTTCATCAGAGAACATGACTTTGGACCACTTACCAGCAGTCCAGTCCTGTTTCTCTTTAGCCCAGGCAAGACGCTTCTGACGCTGTCTGTGGTTCAAGAGTGGCTTGACACAAGGAATGCGACAGCAGAAACCCATGTCTTTCATACGTCTGTGTGTGGTGGTTCTTGAAGCACTCACTCCAGCTGCAGTCCACTCTTTGTGAATCTCCCCCACATTTTTGAATGGGTTTTGTTTCACAATCCTCTCCAGGGTGCGGTTATCTCTCTTGCTTGTACACTTTTTTCGACCACATCTTTTCCTTCCCTTCGCCTCTCTATTAATGTGCTTGGACACTGAGCTCTGTGAACAGCCAGCCTCTTTAGCGATGACCTTTTGTGTCTTGCCCTCCTTGTGCAAGGTGTCGATGGTCGTCTTTTGGACAACTGTCAAGTCAGCAGTCTTCCCCATGATTGTGTAGCCTATAGAACTAGACTGAAAGACCATTTAAAGGCTTTTGCAGGTGGTTTGAGTTAATTAGCTGATTAGAGTGTGGCACCAGGGGCCATCAATTTTGAACCTTTTCACAATATTCTAATTTTCTGATATGATGAATTTGAGATTTTCATTTGTTGTCATTTGTAATCATCAAAATTAAACAAAATAAACATCTGAAATATATGAGTTTGTATGTAATGTATGAATATAATATACAAGTTTCACTTTTTAAATGGAATTACTGAAATCAATCTACTTTTTCATGATATTCTAATTTTATGACCAGCACCTGTAGAATTTAGCGGATGAAAATATAAGCTGCTTTACTGTCATATACCAACACAGTTCACTCAGTTAGTTGCATCTCCCAAAGGCTTCGGCCAAGATGCTAAAAAGAAAAGATGCAAAAATATTTATTCCCTGTAGCACACTGAAAATGTAATTTAAATCCATTTATTGTCCCACAATGAGGAAATTCACTCTCTGAATTTGACACCCCCCCCTTGGGGAGCAGTGGGCTGCCATTGTGTGGCGCCCAGGGAGCAGTGTAACCTGACTCCGCCAGATGGATACGCCAGATGGATTTGCTCCGCATATCCATCTGGAAAACTTCCGTTGAAGTAATTTTGGGAAGGGGCGAAAATACTGGTTAGCTGATTGGCCTATGTTGGTGATAGACGGGCCAAATAAACCAATCAGATCAACGAAGCATATGACGTACTAACAGAGCGACGACGAAGAGGAGCCAATTGATAGATCAAACTCTTGGCGAAACCAGTCGGGAGAAGAGCAAAAACATCTTTTCCTCTGAGAAAAGCCTCCAGAGCAGTGTTTTGCTCTTCTTTCAGTGAAGAAATACTCTGTAATTCCGATAAAACTTGCTCGATAGCCAAGCTAACATTAGTTTCATCGGCTGAAGCCGCCATGTTCTTTAGACTGAACTGTCACGCTTCTCTTTGTGTCACACCTCAACCCGCCTCAAAGCCAACGCTGATTGGACGTTCGTTTGGTGAACGGCTCCAAATTTTCTTTAACGGAGAGTCTCCAGACTGATCTGCGAGTGAAACCTTGAAAGCTCGCGAGATCAGGATGGTCTCACCAGGCTAGGAGCAGTGTGGGGTTAAGAGATTTCAAACAGTTTCTTTATTCAGATTTTATGTAGTAGAAAAAGTAGAGAAAAAAACGAAAACTACAAATAATCCTGTAACATACTTCAAAGTTTTTAGAAAATATAAATAATTTCAAACCCGGAGACCTAGGGAGAAAAATAATCTGGGAAAATTCAACAGATATAAACATTGGGGACCCTCCAAGCACCAAAGCATCAGGGTATATTTTCATATGTGTAATCCTCAGACTGTGGTTAGATTGCTCTTTTTTAACAGATAATATTAATGCGTTGCTTATCCTTAAACTCTAAAGAACCTGGATTTCCTCGCGTAGCGAACAAACTTCTTGCTTCTTTAACTTCAGCTTTTCCTCGGTGGCCTTCATTTCCTCCTGTTGCTTCTCGTTTTCCTGATACTCTGGACCTTGAAAAAACATTTCTGTTAAGTTTAATCTCTGTTTGTATGTTTTCCAGCTAATGTGACTTTCATCTTCTTCCAGAACTTTCTGTCATACGTACAGCATTTCGTTGCTTTGTTGAGAAGACTGTGAAAGAAGGAGGAGCCATCAGTGAACAGCTGCACAGTGTTCTGGAGGGCTTTAGTTTCGAGCTCCATCTTGCGGACTTGAGCGTCTATTTCATCTGTTTTCTGTTGAAGTTCCATTTTCTCTAGCACAGCCTAGTAAAAAAAACAAAAAACAAGCAGCAATAATTGGAGGTGATTGGAGGGCTGCAGCATACGGGCTCTGCACGGTCAAAGGTTCCCCACCTTAGTGATGCAAGTCTGGTATTTCTCCTCAGGACCAGTCATATTTTTTTCCATGGCTTCAAAACGTTTCTTCATCTTGTCAATTTTGGACAGTTTTTCATTTAATTCCATGCTGAGACAGAATTAAGGGACAAATTACAGAGTTTTTGCTGGAAATAAAGACATAAACATTTGGTACGATTATGTTTTTTGTTGCGCTTTAGATGAGCTACCGGCTTTCCCACCTCAGATGCTGCCTGTCCTTCTCAGTAATCTTCAGCTGCTGTCTGAGCATTCCCGTGTAAACTTTAATCTCCTGCTCCCTCTCTTGCATGACTTTCTCCAGCTCTAACTTCCTCATCTCCAGGGACAGCATGCTTTCTGCCTCTACGTAGACGAGATCCCGGACACGCTTCACTTCTCTCCGTAAGACGTTGTTCTCCACTTTCACATCCTGATGGCAAAAAGACAGATAACTAGAGCTGAAACTGCTGGTTATTTTGCTAATTGATTAATCCATTGATTTTCTTTTTAATTAATAATCAGACAGCAAAAGGTCTCTCAAAGATATTTCTATAAAGACAATTAAAAAAGTTGAAGCTAAAACTAAGCCACTCGAAGTTTTGGATACCACATATTTACTAACAAAAAACATCATGTATATATATATATATATATATATATATATATATATATATATATATATATATATATATATATATATATATATATATATATATATATATATTTGTTTTTTGTTTTTTTTTCTACAATTTTACCATAATTGCATAACTGCTCTGAGGGTGTTTTTAACTAAAATAGTTTGTTTACTCTACCAAAGAATCAATCATTGACTCAGATAACAACAATTTTAACAATCAATCAACCAATCAAAATTGATTGTTTCGTCCATATAGTGGAATGGACAATACCACTATATGGACTGGTCAGACCATTCATGCCTATGGGAGCTAGACCTGTAAGATTAAAGTATCTATAGGAAGAAATAAAGTTATGAAGACCCTGAAGGGAACCACCAACAGAAACACGTCGGCCCACCAACAAGGTTTGTTGCAAGTATTTCTAGTAGGCCTACTTCTAAACCTTTAATTGTAGTAAAGTTGGTCCAAGATCTCTTGGATTTCTGATGGACTTTACTCTCCCTGTTACTGCTGAATCTGCAGAGCAGAGCTTTTCCAAAACTAAATTACCTGAGATCTTCTATGGTAGAAGAATGATGGAGCGAGCTGGCAGTAGTTAAAGTTTCCATACAAAAAACCCCATTTGTTGATCATTGCAATGGAAAAAAAAAAGTCAGCGAAAGAAACCAGACACTTCAGCTTTTTCAGTTTCTACATGTTTCTAGAGGAATCACCATTCCAACAGAATACCATATTACAACTGTAAACCTAAATTACAACTATATCTATGCAACTACTTTGTTGGTATAATGATTTTTTTTACCGTATAAAAAATGCATAAAGTACACTTGAGTGGAAAGATAAAATATTTCTTTACAGAATAAAGATAGATTTTTGTTTAAAACTTTGTTTTACAATCCTAAGGATGTATAAAAACACTTATCATAATTCCTGAATTATTTGATTTGTTTGTTGTTATTCTTGCACTATAGGTTATTTTTACATCTTGCAGTTGAAACCAAATAAAAAGGGTTCACCCAGAAGGTTTGAAAGCAAAATAAAAAAATAAAAATGTACTTTTAATTCTGCGCTGGCTTCCTGTCTAGACGCTCTCTGGGTACGCTCTGATATTTTCTAAGCATCATTCTTTGGACTTCCTTGTTTTTTAACCCTGTGAATCCTAAACATTGAACTAATTGTCAGAAAATATCTCAACCTTTTGAAACTAGAGTCTTCATCAAAAATTCTGACAAATGAAAAAAAAAAATGTAGTTTACCTACAGGAGTTTTATTTAGCAATGTATGTGATACACTGAGTCTTTCCATATGCATTATGCATTTTCTTTTCAATACACGTGTGATTGCATACATTAGTTTTTTTTCAGGAAAAAATGTCAAGCTAATCATGTAGAGGTCCTAAAAACTCATGTATCAAATATACGCATATATACGTGTTTTAGGGTGGAATGTATGGAAGAAAAAAATAATAATTTAACTGATTTTTAAATTTGATTTCAGTTTAGTATGGGAAAAAAGTCAGAATTCTGAGAAAAAAGTCAGAATTCTGAGATTAAAGTCAGAATTCTGAGAAAAAAGTCAGAATTCTGACTTTAATCTCAGAATTCTGAGAAAAGAGTCATAATTCTGACTTTAATCTCAGAATTCTGACTCTTTTCTCAGAATTCTGACTTTAATCTCAGAATTCTGACTTTTTTATTGTCATAATTCTGACTTTTTTATTGTCAGAATTCTGACTTTTTTCTCAGAATTCTGACTTTTTTTATTGTCAGAATTCAGTCAGAATTCTGAGATTAAAGTCAAAATTCTGAGATTAAAGTCAGAATTCTGAGAAAAAAGTCAGAATTCTGAGATTAAAGTCAGAATTCTGACTCTTTTCTCAGAATTCTGACTTTAATCTCAGAATTCTGACTTTAATCTCAGAATTCTGATTTTTTTATTGTCAGAATTCTGACTTTTGTATTGTCAGAATTCTGACTTTTTTCTCAGAATTCTGACTTTTTTTATTGTCAGAATTCAGTCAGAATTCTGAGATTAAAGTCAGAATTCTGAGAAAAAAGTCAGAATTCTGAGAAAAAAGTCAGAATTCTGAGATCAAAGTCAGAATTCTGACTTTTTCCAATACTAAATTGAAATAAAATTTTAAAATCAGTAAACTTTTTTTTTTTCAGTGGCCCTAATCCTCTTCCGTAGGAATGTGACCTTTCACCATTACTAGAGATGGAGAGATTTTCTCATATTGCTGCATCAATGACGATGCCTGCTGTGTAACAATGACTGTTTGAGTGTGATAAAAACTTTCCCTGTGTTGGTGAGGGTTTTGGATTGTTTCCGCTTTGCATGATTGATACCTTTACTCAGTCATATGTAATGCCAGCATACTGACCATGTTTTTCAGTTGCAGCTTCTTCAACTCCTTTTTGAGATATTCAGAAACTTGGTCCTTCTCCTGGACCCTGTCAGACAGGTCTCTCTTCAGGGCCTCTGACTTCTCCATCTCCTTCCTCATAAAGTGTATATTAGCCTGCCAAAGACATGCTTGCAGTATGTCAAACAATGTCGTTTCGCTGGATCATTAAAGGAAACATCTTTGAGATATTGTATGTAGCAGACCTCACAGTCCCCAAGCGCACTCTTAAGACTTTTGGCTGTCGATTTCTTTTCCTCCAGAGTTTTGTTCAGCTCACCAAGCCTCGTCTCCAACACCTCTTTCTCATCCTCATGAACGTCACCCTTCAGCTTGGCTAATTGGAGTTGCAGCCAATGTATCTTAACGACCTATTCAAAGCATGAAAGACAGAATGAAAGTCAGACGCTCTACACTGAAGCGCTGCTCTGAGAGAAGTTGAAGACATGCCTGTTTGTTCATGATCATCTGCTGATCAGTCTGTTGTTTCTCCAGCTTATTGAGCTCTTTTTGCAAGCTGGACGTGGTGAATTTCTTCGTCGAAATCTGGGTGGTGAGACTCTTCTCCTTCTCTTTGAGGAGCTTGAACTGGTGTTTCTGGCGGAATAGCTCCTCCATCAGGTAATTTTGCTGAACTTCCAACTTCTAGAGGAAGTATGAAGCACAGGGTTACACTGGAGAAGAACTGCACAACACCCTGATCAAAACAGCTCTGCTTATCTGGATCCTGTTTTTGATTGACTGATCGTCCATCTATCCGTCCACCTGTCCATCCGTCCGTCAGTCAGTCAGTCAGGATCTTTGTACTGCTCATAAGCTTGCGCTGTTCAGCATCTCACCTTGATGGCCTGATCAGTTTCCTTAATCATCTGCTCCATCTGAGCAGCTCTCTCCTCCTCATTGAGAGCAGTCTGGATCACACTCCCCAGCTTCTCCTCCAGAGCAGCGTTGTAAACCTCACCCTCCTTTATTCTGCAACACAAACACAGAGTCTGTGCAGTTTAACCCAGCGACTTGGACTCTGCAATGCCTTATGTTTCACTGACTTTTCATCGTTGCGTGCGATGTCTTTCTTCATTCTGGATATTTGGGATTTCATAAACCTGACATCGGACAGGTTTCCGTCCAGCATGACTTTGCTGCTTTTGAGCTGCAAGACAGACGGGTTAAAACAGGGAGATTATGCTGCCATTCGGTGAGGTTTGGATTAATAACTCACCTCATCCTGCATCCTGCCAATGTCGTCCTCCTGCTCCTTCAGCTGCTGCTGTAATATCACCCCCTGCCTCTTTTTTGCTGCGATGTTCCTCTGAAGCTCCTCGTTGTTCTTCATCTCCGTATCCAACCTGTGCTTCAGCTCTGTAATGCTGGCATTCCTTTCCCATATTTGCTGCTTGCCTTGAGCAAGATGCTGGAATGAAAACAGAAGCAAAGAGCTCAAGTTCCAAGATAGTTTTGGTTTAGAAAAATTGTAAAGTAGCTGTAGATTTTATCACCAGTAGCACCTTACCAAAGCGCATTGTTGCATATTGGAGTCCAGTTGCTTTTTCTGCTTGATGGTGTTTTCACATTGATTGAAGAGCTGCTGGATCTCAGAGCGAGTCTGCTCTATGTTTTCTAAGGTCTTTGCCAAAGCTAACTGCATGGACACCATTTACAAAAAGAAAGACATTAAAACAATCATATGGAAGTAAATCTGTGTCGCTGGGATTTGAATTAAAAACGCCACTGAAATTTAAATGCTGTATGTTTGTACTTACTGTTTCAGTGTTAAAATATATTCAGAACACATTTTTGACCTAAAAAAAATTCATTGTTATTATTTCTACACAGTTGAAATTTAATTTGTTATTTTCTCTTCAAGCTAAAAATTCACATTCCTATTTCAAAGTGATTACATTTTCAATACTTATTTTTCAGTGTTAAAAAAAATCTGCATATAAAAAAATTCAACTTTTCAAAATTCAAACACAATATTTTCAGCCTCCTGAGATTCAACTGGCTCTATTTCACCGTCTTAAATTCAGCGTCTAAATTCAGTGTAAAAAGGGAAGGGTTACTTCAGGTCACAGATATTAGCGATGGATTGTGGCGTCCAACACCCAGCCAATCCCGTTACGCTTTCTTAGTCACGTGACGTGACGCTTGTGGCGCACATACGGAAGGAAAACCAGCATGATGGAGCCGGTGTAGGTACCAGATTAACTCGGGCTGCCAGATTGACTCGGGGGCCTGCGCCTTTTGATGACGTCACAATACATAATTGTTTTAACGTTTGCACAATTGCGCAAAACATTTTGATTGGTCTGTACAGCTTACTAAAGTAATTATAGCGGGGTGTAGGTTTTATTCGAAAGCGGGATTGCGGTTTGTAAACGGACAATTTTACGAAGAAATTCTCCATGGGCCTTGCGCCTCCCGATGACGTCACATTATGGCAACGCCACTCAAACAAACTACATTGAGCCCGCGGTCTGCATTTGTAACGAGAATAAATTCAGGAGAATGAAGCTAAAGGGATACAAACGATTACCGTTTATTGGCTAAATAAAATAGATTTGTGACAAATAGAGACCGCGGGCGCAATGTAGTTTGTTTGAGTTGAGTTGCCATATCGTTACGAGTGGTGTTGCCATATAGTGACGGGCGGAGTTGCCATATTATGACGTCATCAAAAGGCGCAGGCCACCGAGTCAATGTGGTTCCTACACTGGTCATGCAAGCTAACGCTAACTCAACATGAGTTTATTACTTTTATTTTTCTGTAGTTGAGTTAGCGTTAGCTTGCATGACCGGCTCCGTGAATTTTTTTATATGCAGATTTTTTTGATTTTTTTTTTTTTTTTTTTTTAGGTCAAAAATGTGTTCTGAATATATTTTAACAGCCAGTACAAACATACAACATTTAAATTTCAGTAGCATTTTTAATTCAAATCCCAGCGAAACAGATTTACTTCCATACAATCAGGATTACAGAGAATTATTTAAAAAAAAAAGTCTCTTTATATCTTGGTTTTAAAAAACCCTCAAAGCTTCACAATTCAGTAGTCTCCTAAACCAAATAAATTCTGCAGACAAACGCATGTGTTAAGATCGAATGTCAATGATGCAACAGCTGCGACTCCCCCTCTGACATCACATTCCTGCACGTGATTCTACGGTAGAAAATCGTGAAATAAGATAAGTGAATATTTTCATAAAATGCACTACACCTTAAATATAGTTACTGAAATTACTTTTTAAAAGAATTTTGATGACGTTAAAACAATCAGAGGGCTCCAAAAGTCAATCTGTGATTTCAGATATAACTCTTACAGACAATTCTTATGCTATTCAAAAAAGAAAAAAGTTCTTCCTTTCTATTAAAAGTTTCATAGAGAGCATACAGAACTATCATCAACGCTTCTTTAGGGTCTAATTAAATCAATCCCTCAGCCACAAAAAGATGTTTAATTTAGACAGTCAACACTCTATCATTTTACTTAAAGGAATGGTACACCCAAAACATGATTAGCCTTCATTTTCTACTCACCCCCATGCTGAACAACACTCTGGAGTACTTTTTTGATATCTCAAATGCATCTGGAGATCTGGGAGGCTTCTTGCTGTCTGCTGACATTCAAATAATGGAGGTCTATGGTGCCCGAGGCAGAAAGGTCCATAAAAGTCCACAAAAAACGTGTCAATATTCCTCCATACTGCTCGTCCAATGTATTCCAAGTGTCCTGAGTGGGTAGCATCCAGAATTTACTCGAAACGAAGTCATTTAGAATGTTTTTAGAGCATAAACAGTAGTGTATAGGACTTCCTGAAAGCGCGCACATGCGCGCTCCCGACGCTACGGAAGCCGGCAGACCAAACCAGCGCATTCAGCTCGGCAGAGAACTCATGCTCTTCCTCAACACTGAAGTCCTCAGACATTTTTCTTTCGTTGTTTCTTTCTTTGCACAGGTAAACGGCACATTTCTTCTTCTACGCTTGCATTATTGGCAGAGCAGACGCTGAATGCGCACTTTCATCTGGCTTGGTCTGCCGGCTTCCGTAGCGTCATGAACGCGCCGGCGCGCGCTTTCAGGAAATCCTGAGCATAAACTACTGTTTATGCTCTAAAAACATTCTAAATGACTTCGTTTCGAGTAAATTCTGGACGCTACCCACTCAGGACACTTGGAATACATTGGACGAGCAGTATGGAGGAATATTGACACGTTTTTTGTGGACTTTTATGGACCTTTCTGTCTCAGTCACCATAGACCTCCATTATTTGAATGTCAGCAGACAGCAAGAAGCCTCCCAGATCTCCAGATGCATTTGAGATATCAAAAAAGTACTCCAGAGTGTTGTTCAGCATGGGGGTGAGTAGAAAATGAAGGCTAATCATGTTTTGGGTGTACTATTCCTTTAAGAATGATTAGAAAATAATCGCCTTATGTTTGGCTAATACGCTAAAAACTGTAATGCAACTTATTATTGGACAACTTCAATGTGTAACTATTGTAATGAAAGAATCCCATTTAAACACTCACATTTTCACAAACAGTTATTTTTAAGCTGGTATCGAATACATAAACATAACCGCTCCCAAAACAAATATATTTAGAATAACAAAAGCATCTCCTTCAAGCAAAAATCTACTTTTCTTTAAACATGGTTTGACAAAGGCATAATTTCTGTACATTAACTCTTTAACAAAGAAGGTAATTGTTATGGTTCTTCCCATTTGTTGTGACTCTTGAGTTTTCTGTTTTCTGTTATCAGTTGTTTTGTTTTTTTTATCTTCCATGATATTCAAGCATTCTTTAGTTACTCTCTGTTGCCCCCTTGTGATTGTTTTCTTTCCCCTTGGATTCCCTCTTGCCAGTTCCACCCACACCTGCTCCTTATTCAGCTCATTAGTCCATCCTTTGTTCTGTTCTCCTTTAAATACTCCACCTCTGCAGTCACTCAGGGCTGGTTCCTTCTCATTGCTGTATTTGTCTGCTCAGCTCGTCTCTCCCCGGCTCCTCAGGCTCATTTTCCCCTGATGTCATCATGGTTTTGGTTTGTTTAATATTTTAAGTTGGATTTCTGCCTCTGCTACCTATGATCTGCGATTAAACCTCTCAGAACTCATCTCTGCTTCACTCGTCTCTGCATCTGAGTCCTCGGGCAACCTCACCACCCATTGCTGAAAGTAATACTTCTTCTGTTCAACAACATATTTCACAACTTAATGGCGCAGTAAATTATTGGCAACTCTGACCCATTCTTAAGTAGAAAAACAAACAACAAATGTATTAGGGATCGAATAATCAGAGAACATATAAGTAAACCAGTCTCTATTTTGTTTTGGGATAATATTCATAGTGCTATTTGTTGGAATAATATTTGGTTTTTACCAAAAAAAACTTTATATCTAACACGTTTGAGAAGTATCTCTAAAGATTTTGCATAGATGCTATCCAGTTAATACTAGAAAATGTAAGTATCACCCAAATGTAGACGTGAAATGTTTTGTTCTGCCAAAACTCTGAAGAAATCATCTATCATCTCAGATGGGATTGCTCGTACACACACATATTTTGGAAATTATTAAGAGAAATTTGGAAATAGACCTTTAAAAGTATAACTATATTAAGTTCAAACCTAGAGTTAGTCTTTTTTACCTATATGTCTTCACATTTGTCTTCCGGTAAGTACTGTAACAATGAAAAAGCCTTAAAGACTTGATCACTCTACTGAATTTAGAATATAATCTGCCAAGTTGTTGTTTCCATTTTTTTTTCTTTTTCTATTTCATATGTTCTTGCCAGCTTTAAGCCATTTCATAGTTTTATATATTCAACTCTAAGCTAATGGGAACTCTTTGCATAAACTGTAAAAAAGAGACTAGCATACGTGGCGCCATCTGCTGGCAGTACCACAGAACTTTCAGAGAACCAGGTGGAGACTACTACAGTCCTGCAATGCCTTACAGTAAAGCGACAGCTATAAACTAAACTGATATAGTTATGTATTATATATATTATATATTTTTAAATGAATTTCAAGAAATAAAATACAAGAAAACGTATTAACATATTGAATCAAACCAATAACAGGCTTAAAATGTAAGGCAGCTGGACTTGCGCTCATGTTTTAAAGACATTTCAACACCTTTCCAAGAGTCTTTATTAATTCTTTTGCCTCGCACCATAGTCTCTAGTAGAAGCGCTGATGTATTAGGCAAGATGGCAGTCCGATAACTGCCACTGAATCAGCCGTCAGAAATAACAACATAGCAGAAGCAGAAGAACTTAGGTTGAAAGTCAAAGCAGCCTTCTAGTGCAAGATTGTCCACTTCCAACATTACCAAACATGAAAGTATGGAGCTAATCTCTCTAGGCAAAGATCACAACATCACCATGTTGCCAGCAGAGAAAGGCAGACGCACAAAGGTACTCAACACAACTGACTACCATGAGAAAAATTATAAATCTACAGTAGCAGCCATTGAAAATGGTCCTTCCCAGTCAAACGGCAGTCGAATGCTAGCCCACTTCCCTCCAACTCCCGGCGAAATCCCCTCCAACTTCCAGCCACTGGAGAGACCCCCCCTTGCATATTTTTTCTACTCTGACTCCCCCTTTCACTGATTTACAGGGTCTGACCAGGAGATGATGCTTCTCTTTAGATCTTAATGTCCACAAATCATGACAGAGAGAATATTTTAGTACAAATATTGATGAAAAAGCCAAGGAACAGCCAAGGACCCATCAAGGAAAGTGAGGAAATTTTGAATGGCTACTACTGTACTAATGGACAGTAACACCTATGTGTTAAGTCTAAAACCATTCCTTTATTGTACATTCTGTTAGCTTGTCTTTCTGCTATATTACTCAATATGATGTGTTGAACTAGATCTGCTATTTGCAAAGCTTTTGTGAGATTTTTTTTTATATAAAGGAGAGCATCAATTTATAAAAACGTTTATTGAATTCTATAAATCAAAGTTTTCTGCCCAACAGCAATGATGAGCTACATGGCAGCATTCTATTCCCAGCTATTGTAATATCTAGCTTAGAGCTCTCAGTCTGGTCAAGAATTGAGTCGACTAAAACCGACTTAAACTATCACGTATCATAATGACTAAAATGCGACCAAGATTAATAATAGTTTTCGTCCTGAAGACTAGGACTAAATCTTATACGGCTGTCTAAAACACCACTGCTGATGACCTCCAAAATGTAATGAATAACATTAACAGCGTGGCTTTTCGGTCTTTCCATTACCTCTGCAGATCTAGTCTCTGTTAGCTCTTTGTCGAGGGCTTTTCGCTTTTCATTGGCCTCCAGGGACTTCTTCTCTAAGGCCAGAGTGAGTTCCTACGTGGGATACATAGATGGCCATTAGCTGAGAAGGAGACAGATAACATTAAAGCTATAAACGTAACTTCTCAACCTTGATCCTGTGTTCATCCTGCTGGGAATATTTAATGATGGTCATTAGGTCGTCATCCTTTTCAGCTGATTCCTTTAAGAAGTTGTCCATCTGCTGCTGGTCCCAGTCCATCTGAAGCCTGAGTTCTTCAAGCTTCTGCTGTTGCTTGAACAAGTCTTTCTGTAGATACAAATGATTAAATATAAATCTATTTTGGCACTGCCACCGTAAGATTTGTTTTAAGTTAATGCAGGATTCAGACCTCTAATATGTCTATCCTCTCATCTGTAGACCTGAGCTCTGTTTCAGTCTGAGCTGTCAGCTGAGCGAAGCGACACGACTCTCTCTCGGTGAGGGCTGACAGATGCTTCCCCACCTCCATTTCTTGTGTGTTTGCCTTGATCAGAGCCTGTAAGAAAACAACATGACTGCTTAAAATCTAATCTTGGCGCCATATCTAAAAAAAACCTTTGTATGAAAAGGCAGAGACCTGCAGACCGCTTCGACCCTCGTTAAAACTGCTGATGAAAACTATGAGGCCACGATAAATAGTTATTTTAAAATATTTAAAACACAAAAAACAAACAAGTGCACTCCCTTGGATGTACGTGTATCACACCCTTAAACTAATATGTTGAAGCATTCGATGACTCATCTCCAATATTCAACCCTAAATAACAGAAATTAAACATAAATCTGCTCATGGAAAAATCAAATACGATTTTTTTATCACGCCTAAAGTCAAGAATAAATATAACGATACAAACATGGGGTGTTGGCGGAATTGTGGATCAATGAATGCTGATCATTCTCACATATTCTGGAACTGTCCTAAAATTCTTAAATTCTGGAAAAATGTGCATGAAACTAGGGCTGCAACTAACGATTATTTTAAAAATCGATGAATCGGCCGATTATTTTTTCGATTAGTCGATGAATCGGACAAAACATTTTTTTTATACTAACCTCTATTCCAAAATAAACATTTTAGACATAACAAACAAGCACACAAGTACAGGTTGCTCATTAACTGGACTGGTGCAATATGAAAAATAAATGTTTGTGTTAAAACTACGCAAACTTACATGAGAAATGTAGCTGTACATCCACAAAATATAGGCTACTTTGTTTCATGAAGTGCAAAAAAGACAGGCATTTTTGTTTTTAAAAGCCCCTAAGGGGTTCAAACAATAGGCCCCCCCATTTCAACAAATTAGTTTTTTTTAGACTAGAAGAGCTCTGCCTTTTAAGACAGGAAAGTATAGCAGTTAAAGTTGCTACTTGAGAAAATACTGAACCATAGAGATAAAAATAGCCCTGTGATTCAAATTATAAATTGTATTTGGAATAAAAATGAGAGAACTAGGGGTGCTAAAAAACACATCCTCCAAAGACAGATATTTACATGGGAATGTGGCAGATAATTCATTGACATATTACTGATCTTGCTGGATTTTATTCTGCTTTACTTCCATAAATTGCAGGATCTTCTTTATTTTATCTTTGCCAGAAGATTTAAACTTTAAAAGCCTTGCCCTCATAATTTGCAAGTTAATTTATTTATAAAGGCTATTTTAATTATTGTCATCAATTTGCACCATCAATCCCGGCGCATGCGCGCTTCATTTGCAGTCTGGACGCTAAAAAAAACATCCTGCGGCTCTGACTGCAGCGCTGAGAGGGATTCCTGCGGGAGAACGGGGTTGGGATGGGGGAGGCGCCTCACGGCAGCAGCTGCCGCTGCAGGACAAGAGTTGGAACGATGCATGCTTTCACGTAAGAGTCTCCAAAAGCCGCCAGTAACACCGTAAAAAGTCGCCAGATTTGTCGCTAGTCGCTTTTTTAAAAAAATAGTTGCCGGAGAGGTCTGAAAAGTCGCTAAATATAGCGACAAAGTCGCTGAGTTGGCAACACTGCAGCGCTGGCTCGCTCTGCCGTTTTTTTTTCTTTTCTTCCCCCGTTTCAGTCAAGTGGCAGTGATGACGGCGGCGGCGGATGACGCATTAATCACGCGACACAACTAATCGATGATGAAATTCGTTGCCAACGCTTTTGAAAGTCGATTTTTATCGATTCGTTGTTGCAGCCCTACATGAAACTGTAAAGAAGATACTGGGATACGATATTCCTATGAACAGTGCGGTGCTTTATCTTTGCAATTTGAACAATATCAATTTACGGGTAAAAGACAGGTATCTGATTAAGACATTGTTAATAGCTAGCAAAAAAGCTATCACGAGGAAATGGGGAAAGGCAGACCCCCTTGTCAAGAACAATGGACTGGAATAATAGAAAAAATCTACATTATGGAACATGTGGAGGAAAATGGACAAGATTCAAGACAAAAGACAGCGACAAAGATTCAAAATAAATAAATAAACTAGATGGGACAAAGGCCAAATAGATGAATAGCTCCCAAGTGAAAGCTCTATGTCACCTTGAGTTCAATGTATAATGTTCATGTACACTGTATTTGTAAAAAAGTGAAAAATACCAATAAAAAAAGAAATGTTAAAAAACATAAATCTGCTGATAATATCTGATTTTAGTTCTTTATTCTTGTATTAACCTCGGACAATAGGTGTATGCATTCGCCAATCGGTTAGTGCATCAAGCAGCCATGTTTTTAGATCACTTATGCATTGACGCTCCCTAACCCTAACCCTTTGTTATTCACTGCTAATGTTTTCTTGGATTTGTTCATTTTTTTTTTTTTTTTTTTTTTAAAGGAAAACAGTCCGATCATATTCAGAGTTCAAACTTCTGAAAGTACTTTAAATTTGAAATTATTCCATACTGTTCAACAAATGATAAGTGTTTTTGATTAAGAGTTATTTTCACTTGAAAGTGCTTTACTGGAGGCATCCATGTTTGTCAAAGAACACTACTGCCACCTACTGGTTTGTGACGTCACGGTGCGGTATCGGCTTTGATCAAGTCCCAGTGCTGTATCTGGTGTTTATCACAGCGCGCTATTATCCAAGTCATCTTGAAAACATTCTTCTTCCAAATGTTGGCTACATATTACGGGTTTTTTCTCTGGCCAGAAGTTCGATGGCAAATCCTCCCTCTTCAAGTTGGCAATCCAACGACCAACCCGTCCGTGGAGGATCAGGAATCAGAAAGGTGGAATAACTCTTTTTTTTTCAACTTTTACCCGATGCATTCCGACATCCAGCTGCCATGCACGTGGGCATTGTCAGTTTCACTATAGCTCTGGTGAATTTCAATGGTGAAGTCCTCTGGAAATCTTCAATAATTGTTGTTGATTTTCGATGTGTCTAGTAGTTCCCATTGATTTTGCTTGTAAAATGGGGAGAATGGCGCTAGGCTTACCGCACCGTGACGTCACTGCTGGAAGATGGCAGGAGGGAGGGGTTACTATGTTTGGGCAAAAATGGCCGCTCCTGGGCTCAGAGATTGCGACAAAAATTATTGTTTCATTTTTTTTTTATTTGAGCAATGCTAAAATACATTAAATTATAGCAAACATATTAGTTTTAGGTATAAATAATGATCCATTTATTAACATTTGTTTTCATTGTGTCATAAGGTTATCTGTCTTAAAGTCGTAGGGAAGCGGCTGTTCCAACTGTTACATTTCTGAATTCTCCCGAGTGGTGCCCGACTTTAAATGAGTGAATAAAGTGAATGTGATTGGTCGATTATCAAGGGGGCGGGATTGTTGTGGCGGAAGGTTCGCAAGCTTTTTGACTGTCGCCGGTTTCTCGGAAGCATCTTGCTAACCAGTTAGCAACTTAGTGCTAGTAGGTTCCCAATGGGAAATTCCATTGGGACCAAGTAGCACTAAATTGGTGACTTAGAAACGACGCTGTCAAGGAACGCTATGGACAGCGGAAACATGCAAGAGGAGGAGAGTTTAGTGTCGGAGGTCGTGGATGAGTCTCCTCCGTCATCCATTTTGTTATTTAGAGGAGGAAAGCGGGGACGAAGATGTTGTGGAAGAGGACGCCAGGGCGGCAGAAGCTTGGTTTGGTGTAGAAGGCTTCCAGCTTCCATGTTTGAGCCCTTGCCTCGCAACGCTGGTAGTTCTGTTAGCTCTACGCCTGCTGAAGACACAGACGTCCATCCCCGTGAACACTGGGACGCAACTCAATGGGAAAGGAAAGGATTCTGATTTCAACCGCTGCGTATATTAGCTGCGACATATGAATCAAGATGCTATGACCGAAAACATTTGATTGACAGATGACCGCTGATATACGATTGGCTGAATTTAGTGTTCAGGCTCACGTAGAACTAACTGGCCTGCATAAAATAACGAAAAGAAACAACTAACTTTTGGAAATTATGGTCTGATAAAGAGTACATTTCTCTATATATGTTTAAGCCAGAATGATTTAAAATTTAAATATGACTTTCCTTCGACTTTAAGAACCTCCCGCCTAAAAAAGAAAATCAACAGCGCATATCAGAGATACGTTAGATTGATGTCAAAATAATAGCCGGTATCTTTACAAAAACCTGTATCGGTTGATCTTTCATAGGAATCTTCCAGATTCCAGGTTATAATTTGATAATCTAGACACATCTGGATCTAAATTCAGATCTATCAGATGGAGAGCACATGTTCTATTGGATTTAGCTCTGAAGTCTGGCAATAGCCCATTTTAAAACTCCCTTCCTTCTTAAAATGATTGACTAGCTAACTTGGATTTAAGACTGGACTCCATGTTATGCTTTAAATTTCAAAATACGTAATCAATTTCTGTTTTTTTGTGTTTTGCAGAAAAACAAATATGAACCATGGATCACTGGGGTCTTCACTAAAATATAACACTAAAGTCCAACAAAGTATTATCTTACTGATATGCAGAGTAATAAAACTGAGTTACTTAATAGAATTTTTCTATCGAAATGTACAGATTATACATCAGAGTTGTAAAATTATCAGCCACAAATAAACAGACATACATTTGTTTCCAAAACACTCACCTCAGTGTCAGCCAGTTGTACCTTCATACGTTTGAGTTTTTCAGTCGTCTGCTCCTGTAGCTCTACTGTTTCCTTTTTAGAGTTGTGCTGATGCAGAAGCTTCATCTGTGCTTCATGAACCTGTTGAGATAAGGATACCAACAAATCAGTAGAGGAATGAGTGCAACAACCACAACCAATCTAGAATCTACGGAGCCCCTCTGATGACATGGTCAAAAAAAATTTTAATTGTGGCCACGAAGTAGTATTTCGTGCGCACGATGTAGTATTTCGCGGCCACGCAATAAGTATAACGTGCGCACGAAATACTACTTCGTGGGCACGCAATAAGTTTATCGTGCGCACGAAATACTTATTAATAATATTAATATCATTCCTGGGCAACTGGGTAAGCAAATCGAGTGCACCCTCTAAGGTCTAAGGCGCGCTCAATTTGCTTACCCAGTCGGTCTCCGCCAGTCACGTGACATTTGTTGCTAAGACGCCATTTTAGGTGGAAAAGGCGTAGTGTAAACAACCGCAGCATAGCTAAACGAAGGACTAAAGGCCAGTTTACATAGCAGCCTGTCCAAGATAAGTCATTACAGTTAACATAAGCCTGAAAACAGGGGCGGATTTATTGATATTATTAATAAGTATTTCGTGCGCACGTTAAACTTATTGCGTGGCCACGAAATAGTATTTCGTGCGCACGTTAAACTTATTGCGTGGCCACGAAGTAGTATTTCGTGCGCACGTTATACTTATTGCGTGGCCGCGAAATACTACTTCGTGCGCACGAAATACTACTTCGTGGCCACAATAAAAAAATTTTTTTGACCATGTCATCAGAGGGGCTCCGTAAGAATCCATCAAGCGGCCATTTGCCAAAAATATTACACAGATGGAGCAAAGAATTCTCTTCGAACTCACATTCTCCAGATTTGTTTTTTTTTTTTATATCGTTTCAGTACTAGGAAGGATACACTTTAAACTTTCGTCCATTTTCTGACACACTTGTCCCAGCTGGGGTCGCAAGGGGTACTGGTGCCCATCTCCAGTTGTCAATGGGCAAGAGGCGGGGTCCACCCTGGACGGGTCGCCGGTCTGTTGCAGACTTTAAACTTTCAGAACAACCTTAATTTTTTGGCCACAGACTCAGCAGTATTATATTTTAATAAGAAAAATATATTTATTTTACTGCATATGAGAAAAAAAAACAGTTACTGTTAAAATCTTTAACTAGACCAGGGATCTTTAACGTTTTCCAGACTGATGGTTAGATGGAGCGGGGACCCCCTAATTATATATATTGTATGAAATTGTGTTATATATAATTGATCCTATAGTCACTCTATTACAGATGGAATAATGTAACTAAGGGTAATTTATCCCTGGGATTATTAAAGTATTTCTGATTCCTGGTTGATGGGACGGGTGTTGTGAATGAAAAGGTGTCCAGCTTGAAAGAGCTCCTGTGTGTTTCTGAATGTGTGCATTGATGACTGAAAGACATCTTCTGCCTCCATTTATCTGGATTACAGTGTTTTAAATTCATGTTAATGTGCTTTAAAGACATTTAAAGACTAAATATATAGTTTGCAAATTAAATATTTAGTTTTTAAATAAGTATTTAGCTCCAAATTAAATCTTAAGTTTGATAAATAAATATTTAACTACAAACTAAATATCTAGTTTGCAAATTAAGTATTTAGTTTTTATTTGAATATTTAGCTCCAAGCTAAATATTTAGTTTGGTAATTAAATATTTAGGTTTTAAATAAATATTTAGATCCAAACTAAATAATCAGTTTGCAAATTAAATATTTAGCTCCAAATTAAATCTTTAGATTGATAAATAAATATTTAACTCCAAACTAAATATCTATTTTGCAAATTAAATATTTAGTTTGGAAATTAAATATTTAGTTTTTAAATAAATATTTAGCTCCAAATTAAATATTAAGTTTGCAAACTAAATATTTAGTTTTAAGATAAATATTTACCTCCAAACTAAATAATCAGTTTGCAAATTAAATATTTAGCTCCAAATTAAATCTTTAGATTGATAAATAAATATTTAGCTCCAAGCTTATTATTTAGTTTGCAAATTAAATATTTAGTTTTAAATGAATATTTAGCTCCAAATTAAATATTTAGTTTGCAAATTAAATATTTAGGTTTTAATAAATATTTAGCTCCAAAATAAAATAATCAGTTTGCAAATTAAATATTTAGTTTGGAGCTAACTATTGAATTTGCAAAGTAAATATTTAGTTTATTTTTAGCTCCAAACTAAACATTTATTTGACAAAGTAAGGTTTTTTAAATGAATGACTGACATGGTGAAAAAATAAATAACCGCCTGCATTTTCTCTTAAAACAAGCTAAATAATCATAAATATTGCTCCTACTTTTTGACTGCTTATCTGCACAAACGGCGCCCCATAGAGTACAGTAAAGCAGCTCTCTGCCAGCAGACGCGGCTCCTTTGATGCTCCTAAAGCGAGTCTGAGCATTAAATTGAAGCAGCAGAAGTTTTTTTGCTGCTTCCAGCGGATACGGTCTAAATGTAGCATCTCGACTGGACATGAACGAGCGCTGCCCGGGTAGCTAATGTGAGTTACCGTCTCCATCAGGTCTTTGGTGTAAGGGTCGAGTGCAGGAGAAGCATAGCGAGGATCCCAGCCTATTTCACTCAATAATAGTTCTAGCTCGGTGTCCTCAATGCCAGGAAGGTGAAAAGCCGCCATTTTCTGCCCTTCTTCACAAAAAAACACAACAAAAAAAAAATTACTGAAACGTCCTGAAACAAGAAAAGAGCAGAGAGTCCTTTCTCTTGTTGATAAAGGCGGTTACTGGTTGCCCGTAGCAACCGCACCTGCTTGTTAACGGTCGCCACAAGAGGGCAGCGCGCGACCGGAAACCAGCTCCAAGCAAAGATTTAGGCTCCAGAGATTCTTCTCTGCAGCTTCTGAGGAGGGTTAGAGCATTCTTTGTTGATACATTTTTTTAAAGCACACAGATGCAAAGAAGACTTATGGAAGCCCGTTTCCGCTACATCAAAGTAAAAAATGCCAAATAGAAAGACATAATTATGAGATTCAAAGTCATAATTTCGAGTTTGAAAATCATAAATATGAAATAAAAAAATCATAATTATGAGATATTCAACTTCCAAACTATATATTTCATAATTATTAGTTTTAGTGTTCATAATTATAGTATTAGTGTTTGCAGTGTCCATATTATCTGTAAAACTCCCTGCATAATTATAATAAAGCAACTTATATGCATAAAAAAGTGGAACACTATGGCCGATAGCCCTACTGCTCCACTTGTGAAAGTAAAATCTGTTGGGCTCTTTTTGGCATCAAGACAATTGCAAGATCTTGCAAAACTATTGCGGGATCTTGCAAAAGTATTGCGAGATTTTGCAATACTTTTGAGAGATCCCACAATAGTTTTGCAAGATCTTGCAAAAGTATGGCGGGATCTCGCAAAAGTTTCTTTTTTGCGAGATCTCCCAAAAGTTTTGCGGGATCTCGCAAAAGTTTATTTTTTGCGAGATCTTGCAATACTTTTGCAAGATCCTGCACTACTTTTGCGAGATCTTGCGAAACTATTGCGGGATCTCGCAAAACTATTGCAGGATCTCGCAAAAGTTCTTTTTTCCCCTCCATGTCCCTTTAGGGGCTCCGTAGTAACCCTTATTACCAGTTTAAATTGTTTGAACAATTAAATCTTAGACTTTAACTTAGACAATAACCTTCTGTTTATTAATGACATTATCATTCATACATACACATATGTAAGCTTGTAATAACATCCAAAACAAACTGAAATAAAGACCATAATTCAATTAAATTAATACTGAACAATGAAACAGTCTTGATATTCCATATTTTTCACCTCTAAATGAATCTATTGATCTTAAAAGACAATATCCACAGAGTAAATCTTGCAGGTTTTATATTTCAAGAATTTATTTTGAAAGGACAAATAATGAAGCAAACATCCTAAACCCAAAGCTCTTAAAAAACAACAAAAAACAAAGATTAAAGACACTAAAGCAAATGGAAACTTTTATTTTTCCTTAACAATTCTGTTTTAAAAATCCCAGTGTTTTAAACTGGCCTGACACACATCATGATACATCATGATAGATGCAAAAAAAGATTTGTATTAAAATACAATATCCCTTTTAAAAAGCTATGAATTCACATTACACTTCCAGATCACATCCACACGCCTTTAAAGACGACCATTACCAGAAAAACACAAGAGTCAAGATCCTTTCCAGGTGGCTTCTAACATATCAGCACTACAGGCCAAGTCCTCAAACTAGTCAAGCAGAACGTACAGACATGTTTACGTAGTCGCTGTAAAACATTTGAGTCCTGAGTGTTTAAAAGGCATGATGATGACCGTGTGGCGCTCTGCACAGGCCATCCAGTCGTGAAACTCTGCCACCCTTAAACCGCCGTGCTTTTGGTCCCAATGTGCTGCCGTGCAAACTCTACAAAGTCATCAAGAAGGACGGGCCAGGCTCCTGTTGATGAAAACCGAAAGCAGAAAGTGTGACTTTGCAGAACAGTCGAAGTTTTATAAGCGAGCAGTTTGACTGACCTTCTTCGTCGTAATTTGACATGTCGTCAGTGATCATGGTGCTGAAGTCTAGTAACAGATTCCAGGTGTCCTTGGGAATTGATTTTTTGTGGTGCTCCTGTAATCAAATTAGACAAATAAGCAAATATAGAGATTTTTTTTTTTTTTACTGTCTTGATGCCCTGCTTTGATGACACAAAAAAAAGGTCGACAAAGGCCACAGATGCACCACGGACAAGTAATTTACGCAGGCGAAAGAAAAAAATGTTCCAGTTAAACTCCTTCTGTTTTCTTAGTTTATTTCTCCTCAGGCAAACAAACAGAAAAGGACAAACATTTCCTTCATGCTTCTCTTGCGCCGATAAAAAAAAAAAAATACGCCCACCCCACTATTTATAAAAAGTAATTCACCCAAATTTATCAGAACTAACCAGAAATAAGGGAGCATAACTAAATAACCAAAAAAAAAAAACATAACCTCAAAACAGATATCAAACAATAAAGTAGAATAAACTAAGCTGGATTATCCACAAAAATAAGAAACTTTGTTAATTATTAACAAAAAATAAGTGGCTCACAGCTACACTCGTAGTAATCTGGTGGTAAAGTGAGTCTCGCAAAAGACACGAATTTAAAAAATATTTTCGCAATAAGTTGCCTATAAATAAAACCCCAAATAACCAAGATCCATCTTATATCAGAGATCTGATTAGAGATGAGTATTATTACGGATATACAGACACTACTACTCTAAATGATACTCCTCATTGATTCGGTATTTTATCAGTACTCTTATAGATACTTTCTTTTTCTTTTTATAAAAAAATATTAAAAATAATAAGTGCCTGCAGTTTTTTTTTACATTTATAACAAAGTCACATGACATGAATACAAGCAGTACACACACACACATATACAGTGGTGTCAAAAGTACACATATTTGTAACTTAAGTAGAAGTAGAGATACTGCAGTTTAAAAACACTCTGGTAAAAGTATCAACTTGACCTCATTACTCAAGAAAAAGTGAAAAAGTATGTGCTCCAAAAACTACTTAAAGTACAAAAGTAACCTTAAAAAAAACAGCCAGATGCCACTATATGAACTGAAAGCTCAATTTTACGACTATTTCTAAAAATTCTTTGAGATAGGGCCAAGGATGAGGGAGGTCTTGTTGGTCTCCGTCTCCCGATACGCTCTCGCCTGTGTCCGACCTTTCAGACCTTTCAACATCTTTTTCTGAATCCCACATTGTAGCATGGCATAGACAATTCACGTTAGCAGTTTGAAGATCACCTGCTTGCTTCTGATGGTTTCCTTTAGCTAACCAATGACTGTTTGCGTTCTATGACTCATCCAATGACACTAGTTTACACTAGATGTGGGTGGAGCCAATGATCTGAATTGGATGGAGCACATGACGGGAAATAAATATTTAGAAACATTAAACCGAAGCCAAGAGTAACGAATAACGTTTGTTTTAAAAATGTAAGAAATAGAAAGTACAGATACTTGTATAATGAGTAATGAGTAGAAGTCAGAAGTGGGAAGAAAAATAAGTAATGGAGTAAAGTATAGATACCTAAAAAGCGTACTTAAGTACAGTAGCAAAGTATTTATTTTATATATATATCAATAAAACTACAAAACACTACACACACTATTACAGAGGCTAAAATACTTTATCTTGATAAAAAGTATTTTGTATATTTGTAGGAGTGAGGAATATATATAGTTTTGATAATTGAACTTTTATTGATCTCACAATGGAAAAATTCATCCCCTGCATTTAATCCCCATGGGGATCAGTGGGCTGCCATTGTGTGGCGCCTGAGGATCAGTGTGGGGTTACAAAGTTACACTCTAGGTGAGATTTCTTGAATAACTGCTTTTAAACAATAAATGCAAGGAGTAGAGCAAGGAGGTTTCGCATCAAGTATCAATGTATATATATATATATTAGTGCTGTCAAAATTATCGCGTTAACGCGAGGCCATTTTAACGGCGATAATTTTTTTAACGTGAGATTAACGCTATGTGGTTTTATGGTACAATTTTCCAAGTACATCCCGCTGCTGCCTGCGGGAAGGCGGGGCTATTTTCCCCCAGTCTATGCATTTTCCATAGGCTTCGAGAGCGGAGCTCCTCAAGGAAAAAAGAAGCTCATACACTGGGTAGCGCTAGTGCCTTTTCTTTAAGCCCCACCACCAACAAACAAGTTGAGTGTCTGGTAACTAGTAGCAACCTGAAATACGCTGAGAAAACTGATTACTGAGGTGAAATGGAATCTGCTACGGCACTCTTGCTGTCTGTGTACGCCACAGGTCGGTATCGTGTGTGTGTGTGTGTGGGTGGGTGTGTGTGTGGGTGGGTGTGTGTGTCTGTGTGTGTGTTCTCATTTTTGTTAAGAGGCTGAAAAGTAACTTTCTAGAGCATAGACTACCTCCATCTAGTGATGTCGGTCTATTGATTTTGATGTATTGATTGAAAATTGTTCATTATTATCTTGGTTAATTAACATCTAATGTTAACTCTACTACATTTTATAGCAGTAGGGTAAAATGCTTGTCTTTGTTCAAAAGACTGTATTAACTGTAGACTGTCTTTTACATCAGCCTGTTTTCAGGGCCTTTTTTTGGCTACATATTTGTTATTTTTTGCTACATGCCTCCCCATCTTCTTGCCATATGTTTCTATGGCATAAATCAGTGTCTGTGACCTGTTTTCATTTTAAAAAAAGAACATTGGCACAAACCTAGCCTGTATGTATTTTTTGTATGTCATCGAGAGTATTTAAATGATTTTCAATCAGAAAAAAAATTTGCGATTAAAATGCGATTAATCGCGAGTTAACTCAGGCATTGATGCGATTAATCGCGATTAAAAAAATGTAATCGATTGACAGCACTAATATATATATATATATATATATATATATATATATATAGGCTAACACAAAATCCAAATAAAAAGAAGTCAGTGTCAGCTTACGAGTAAAAACTGGTTCCACAAATCCAGGAACTTGAATCTCCCAGCCAGGACTAAATTCCAGTATGCGATCGCCATTTCCAGATCTGCGATAAGAAAGACAAACGGAAACAGTAGCAGGTCAGAATGAATTCACCCTGATCAGCATTGCATGCTGGGAAGTAAAGGACTCTTACCCAAACCCTTCTGACCCGGATTCTTTGCAAAATCAAACGTAAACTGGTAAAAGCCTTTAAATTTTCCGTGATCCTTTAATTCATGCTCCATCTTCGGCAGCTGGCATTTTAGCTTCTCGATGCTGTCGCACCTTAGAAAGCACAAAACAAAATCCTTGTTTTCAGCGTCTCCTGGTTGAAAGATCAAAACATGGAAAAACGCTTAGAGCAAAGACGATAATATATTCTCACCCCAGATCCGTCATGCCTTCTATGAACTCCTGTTTGGAGAATTCGCACTGCGTTGCTGCCCTGAACTTCCAGGCTATCAGAAGGACGCTCATGCTGGCAGGATTCAGACCCAGGTCATCGCAGAACTGCTGGATCCCATCAACGCCTATTTTGTTTTGATCGTGAGGTTCTGAAAGGCAAAAGAAATCAAAGCCAAATGATTCTTAATATGCTGATCAGTACATTACCGTAAATTCCAGACTATAGGGCGCACCTGATTACAAGCCGCACGCTCAAATTTTAGAAAGAAAATCAAATTTGTACTTTTAGAAGCCGCACCGGATTTTAAGCCGCAGGTTTCCCACGTTGTATGAGATATTTACAAATAAAGATATTACACGTGAGCATTTTTTTAACGTTTGATTTAATCCGTATGATAAAACGAACAAATACGGTACATATTATGAATGCTTTTTTTTTTCAAACTACCTGTAACACATTTAAATATACATATGTGTCAGTAACACGCAAATAACGCTGCATATACCGGTACTTTTAATTGAACAACGCACAGAACATTTAACCTGACGTAGTCCTACTCAATTCTAGTCAGAATATGAGTCTGATACTGCTCCATAAAGCTGTGATTATGGGGCGTGTTTCGAACGAACCAGGAAAAAAAAATGCCTCTGCACTCAATTGGATAGACCTAAAAACAATAGGAGCAACGGAGTGCGTGACGTATGTTAAGCGATGCATTTTCAACATGCGTCGCTTTCTTTTCAACAAATGCCTTGATCGCGTTTCTCTGTTCCTCTTTTAAAATTAATTTGCTGTCGATATCTTCTAGAACAGACCTAATAGCAGAATCTACACACCTCAACTCTCCAGCGGCAGCCATTGTTGTTGTCACCCAAGCGCGCTTTGGTGACGTGGTTGATTACGTTACTGTTGATCATCTGTCCATCATCGTATAAAGCCCGCCCTGACAATTCGATTGGCCCGCCAGATATTGTGCTAGCATACTCGCGCTACTATTGAGCAATGCCAGACCGAACTTCCCGACCTCAAACGTTGTGGGCGGGACTAAGTTTGGAATGGCACCCAGGCTACAGAACATTGCAGCCGACTAGGAAAAGTCAATCACTTTCTTCTTCCTCCTGCGCACTAAAACCCTCAAAGTCTGAATGGAACAGCTTCAGGATGCCGTCACTGACTTCAGTCTCATCCTTGTCGCTCTCACTTGAGCACTCGCGCTCCTCTTCATCCCGCAGCAGCCCAGCCTTCCGAAACCCGGCGGTGATGCCGGATGTTTTCACACGGCTCCACGCATTAAGAACTGTGAATACTCATCAATTTTATTGGTCTGTTTTTCGCGCCATCAAAAAAAAAACCTGTATTAACCGCATTGTATTATCGGCCGCAGTGTTCAAACAGCGGGGGAAAAGTAGCGGCTTATAGTCTGGAATTTACGGTAATTAGTCTGACATGTAATGTGTGGATTGCTTGTTTTTTAACCAAATTAAAATAAAAAATGGTGATTTGTGAAACACAATATGAGAAGAACGCAATTTGTAAAAATTTAATTTAAAAATCTAAAATCTATTAAAAAAAATTATAAAATCATACATTTGAAAAAAGTAACTAACATTTGTAAATAAAAAAAAGAAAATGTGAAAAAAAAAAGAAATTGGCCAAGTTTCTGCCAAACCCTTTTTCAAAAATCTTAAGAATTATAAGAATGCTAGCTTCGTCTAGCTTCCAGTCATTCTGGGACAAATGCAGACTATTAAAAGAGGCCATGAAGTCTGTGTCCATGACTTAAAGTAACTGAAAGCTCTGCCTCTCATTCTACTTTTAGAAACTCTGAGAACCATAAGTTCAAGCAGCTAAAGAGGAGAAGCTAAACTAGGTGACATATGATCTTCGCTTCGAATCCCTCATCAGAGCTGCTACTGAAGCAGTCTGCTTAAACTGAGGTCTCTCAGTTCATTTCCTTCTATGAGTTTTATGAAGTAGGGGAAGGAAGTTATCGATTAATTAATTAATCTATAGTGGATTAATTGATCGACGATTAATTTTAGTAGTAATTTTCTCTTATATCAAGATGATCTTTCTATAACATGGCGAATAAAAACAAAAATATAATCATTATAGTTTAACTACCGTGTTTTCCAGACTATAAGCCACTACTTTTCTTTCCATTCCTTTGAACCATGCAGATTATGAGAAGGTGCAGCTTTTCTGTGGACTTAAACATGGCTGGTAGTTCCGGCGCACATCTAGCAGTCTTTTCCAAACCATAAAAACTCAATCTTTTCATTATGGTTAAACATAAATACTGCTCTCCGCACCGTCATCTGCAATGGTTGTTGTTTTTCTTGCCACTTCTGCGTAGCAAGACGCATAATAGTGACGTTTGTCGGGTATTAATGACGTTCAGGTTGGATGAATCTGACCTGGCTGTCCAAACACAGGTCGCATTTGAAAAGATCAGATTCAGAACCACAAAGCCAAGTGGCCTGGGTTGGATTGGAAAAAAAATAGGATCTGTGTTGTTCAGACAGCCATGAAAAGATCGGATCCAGGTTGCATATGGGCCAAAAAAATCGGTTTTGGGTCACTTCAGGCTGCAGTGTGAACGTAGCCTTTGAGACGGCTTCACAGTTGCGTCTCCAGTCTAGTTTGTTGTCCAGGAGAACACCGAGGTATTTGTACTCCTCCACTACCTCCACTTCCTCTCCCATGATGTGAACAGGTTTCAACTTGTATCAAATCGTACCCTTTGTTTTGTTGACATTCAGGATCAGATTGTTGTTTCCACACCACATCCAAAGCGGAGTGGTGGCCTATTGTTTAGGGCATTGCGCTTGGAATCCAGAGGTTCTGAGGTTGAGCCCAACTCCCACAGACTGCCACTCTGGGTCTCGGAGCAAGACCCTTAACCCCACACTACTCCCCAAAGGGATTGGTTAAATGCAGAGAGGGAATTTCTTTCTTTGCTTTGTGAAGTTGAATTTGAATTCAAATGACACAAAGCAGTTGTTCACCAGCTCTCTGTACTCAGCTTCTTGTCCATCGTTGATGCACGCTGTATTATAGGCCGCAATGTTTAAACAGTGGGAAAAAAGTAGCGGCTTATAGTCCAGAATTTACGGTAATTAGTCTGACATGTAATGTTTGGATTGCTTGTTTTTTAACCAAATTAAAATAAAAAATGGTGATTTGTGAAACACAATCTATTAAATAGATTAAAATCTATTAAAAAATTATAAAATCATACATTTGAAAAAAAGTAACTAACATTTGTAAAAAAAAAAAAAAGAAAAAAAAAAGAAATTGGCCTTTTTTTTTTTAAATCTTACTATAAGAATGCTAGCTTCGTCTAGCTTTCAGTCATTCTGGGACAGTGACTGCAGAGTCCTCCCAGTATTTCTGCAGATGACATGACTCTGTATGGTACTGGAACTCAAACACGTACAGAGTAAAAAGGAATGGAGAGAGTACCGTCCCCTGTGGTGCTCCTGTGCTGCTGACTACTTGATAAGACAGCTGATCCTTCAGTCTAACAAACTGTGTCCTGTTTGTTAGGTTCCTAATTTGACTACTTCTTAATATTTTCAGATAGAGGAGCCGCAGCATTTATCGTGCAATTTCTAGAAGATTTTTTACAGAATGAAAAACCTGGTTAAACTAAAAATATTCCGCTTGAGGAGTTCTGGATAGAACACAATTATGGACAAAAGAATTTATTTTTATCTTAAATTCAAAAGATGCATTTATTTTAGTTTTCATTACAATTTTGGTTAGATTAAATTAGATGAGCTTTATTGATCTCACAGCGGAGAAATTCAATTGTCACATATTGGCATAGAAGTCAAAGGTGCAAACAAGGAGGAAAAAGGTACATTAAGAATAAACAATAAACAATATATATATATATACAGTATATCAATGTAAATAAGGATGAAGGTGCAAGTGTACATGTATCGCACACAATGAAAATAAAAATAAAAATAAGAAATAAAGAAATAAGAGATAAAAAATAAAAATATGTACAATCCGGATGGCTTATATACAGCTGGATTTACTTTTACGTTGAAGTGTATTAGGTAAGGAGCAACAGTGAGGTAGTGGTATGACTATTCTATTCACATATTGATGGTATGGTATGGTATAGTTACTGCTATGTCAGCTAAAGGCTATTTTAGAGTCTCTATAGTTCAGTTAAAAATGAATTGATTACAGAATTAGTTGAAGATTATCTCAATAACTGATTAATCCAGACTAATTGTTTCAACTTTTCTGATGTTTCAGCTGACTGCCCTCTGATTGAGCTCAATCAGCGGACTGCGACTGCTTGTTGTCACAGACTGAAAAAACTTCTGCAAATTAAAAAGGATTCCCGTATAAACAACAAATGTTATTTCTCTATAGAATAAAAAGGAAACAAACATGGAGATGAGAAGTGTCTGTTCTTTACCTCTGTATCGGTTGTACAGCTGCTCAAGCTTCTTCTTGTCTAAAGCCCCCTTAACATTTGAGACGTAGAGCTCCGGATTCTGGAAAAACTTGTCGGTGGCGACGTCTAGCTTCCAGTCATTCTGGGACAAGCAGGTTACAGCCGTCTTCTCATTAGTTTGAGTGAAAATGATAAACTGTCGAACTTTATCCTTCTGAAAGGACTTCAGCTTGTTCTGCGTGAAGAAATGAGACGACAAAAAGTGTTAGCTCTACAGAACGAGCGATTTGGGTTTTTTAAGAATGATGCTGCTACGATTATTTTGACAAGTCTAAATGATATCTGTCCAGCCGTTATATTGCTTTTTCTTCCTCTATTCATGAGCTTCATATTAGGGATGCACGATATAATCGGCCCCCTATCGGTATCGGCCTGTATCGGCCTTAAAACTGAATATCGGACATCGGCCACCCCACCGATATTTAACCCGATATTTGATCAGCTTCTGAGTTTCTAAAGTCTAAAAAAAAAAACAAAAAAAAAAACATACTACTTCTTCTTCTTCCTCAAAAGCTTCTTTTTTATAGACTTAAAAACTTCTAAAGACGAGGGAAAAAATATTGATACATTAATATATCACAATATCTTCATATGCTGATATATTGCCATTTAAAAACACCATATCAATCTCTTTTACTAATGAAATATTGCTATATGTCATCGTTATGCTACGAAATCCCCCGAAAATTCACAAAATGTTGCCATATTTTTATATGTTGATATATTGACGCGGTATCGATCTATTTTACTAACAAAATCTCACAAGAATTTGCGAAATATCACGAGAGTTTGTAACAGAACGATGAAATTTCACGAGATTTTGAAAGTAAAATAGATCGCTACCGCGTTTTTAAAAATCTATTTGATATCAGCATATGAAAATATATTTGATTATATTATTTTTTTTAAAGTGTCAGAAATGGATAACAAAACTGCTATTTTCAAAGACTACTATTTTTGTCCAGCTTTAACATCGGTATCGATATCGGTTATCGGCTACATGAGTTTTAAAATATCGGCATATCGGATATCGGCCAAAATCCCAATATCGTGCATCCCTACTTCATATTGTATGAGGGCATGGCAGCTGATTTCAACTCAACATTTCTTACGCCATAGATGTTGAGCAAAAAAACACAAAATGCAAAGTTTGTCTGAAACTTGGATCCAACATCCAACCTTTTCCACCACCTACAGCACAACCACACTGATGAGTTCAAAAATTGGTCAAAAAGCTCCATTACGTTTGTGCAAAAACGTTTTCAAGAGAGGAAACCTTTTTCTCCTTTTCAATGAGACATTGTTGAATATTTAAAACTGAACGATTACAAGACTTTAATACTTAATTCAAACTTGCTGTTATAGATTCTCAGTCATCTAGATCATAGTTGTTCTAAAAAAGTTGAAAAAACATCTAGGAAGCTTTTTCAAATCAAATCTATAATCTTACTCTATAAAGCCTTGAACTCAACGCTATTTCTGACATTTTGATTTGAAAAAGCTTCCTGGATGGGAAGAGAAACGACTTCAAACTTGGAAACAAAGTCCAGCGGATTGTTTTTTTTATTTTTTTTTGGATGATTTAATTCAAAGTAATATGTATTTGATTTGTTCAATAAATAAATAAAAAAAATAGGTCAGCTGCATTTCCTAAATATGCCATTATTTTCAGATAGAGGAGCTGCAGCATTTATTGTGCAATTATTGTTATCAAGTGTTAATTAATTCCTAATTTTATATTTTTGTATTATTTAGAGAGTTTATTTACAGGTTAATAAGTGTTGATCCTATTTCTTTGTTTTCTTATTTTTCTTATTTATTTTATTTATATTTTGTTCTGAGGTATGACAGGAAGTGATGTGGATCAGTCCACTTTCCATAAGCGTAGGGGCCTGGGAAAGGACCAGCAGGCATTTTAGGTTTGGGCCTACGGTTTTTTACCAGAGCAAGAGATGTAGGACAAAGGAAAAGTTTGTACTCTTTAATTGTTGGCTGAAATAGAAAATAAACCATCCAGAACGATCATCCAGCTTGGACACGGAACCGTCTTTTTGCCTGCGTATAGAAACTTGACCCCAGTGTCTTAGTAGTGGCCCTAAAGGAACTTTAATTGGATGTTTGGCTTGGCCAACAATCACCACTACACATTTCATCAGTAACATATGCTCAGTGCTCACACACCACAATTTGAATGTCCCACTTTTAAACAAACGTATATACAAACTGTGATTTGTGGGTCAATTCCAACATATAGATACCTCAGATGCCAGAACTTTAGGCTTCAAAATCCATTTTTAAATTCTAATTTGGATACTTCAGTGGTTTTAGGAAATGCATGTTAACAAGAAAATTGCCTAAATGCAGACATTTGATGGGAACTACTTTTTCTTCTGTCTGGTAAATGTGTATTGTGTCAAACAGAAAAGTTTGTGTAGATATCAAAGTATGTACATATTCCTGCCTTATCTAATTAAGATTTTTTTTTTTCTTTCAAGAACACACTTTTGTAATTCATATTTGTCCAAAAATAGGAAAGAGGTTGAAGTGATCTAGGCCTATCCCCTTGCATTCATTTCAACCCAAAAAATAAATCTGTAGGACAATTTAAAGAGACTCCCACACCATATCAAACAACACTATTAAATTTCCGTTGTTTCAAATAAAGAAAAGGAAAATAAACCACAACAGAAAAGACAGCAACAGAGTTAATTTCTCATTTAGTTTCAGAGCTGTATGTATCTAGCATTCTACTCTGAAATCCTTTTAAATCTTACCATTGAACTACATGTTTTCATTTCATCACTAGATTTATTTCATAATTTAACTCCCTTAGTTGACAGAGAGTGATGCTTTGAAGGGAAAATGTACATGCCCTTATCTTAAACAAAATCTGTACACTTTTTTGTGGTACTATTTGATGTATCAGTTAACTAAATCTCTAAATTTTACTGCTTTAAGTTTAATTCAGAGTTGGTTTGTTGGCTGTCTGTAATCAGACTTACATACTTTGTGTTGTTTCTATAAGATGTAAAAAAAAAACAAACAAACAAATATTTAGATATTTGGAAGGAAAATTCAATTAGAGTCACCCAATATTATTCATTAGTGTTTTTCAGACATGGCACCTCATTTTTTCTGTTGTGGACGCCTTTCTGCTCAAGCAGATAAATGCTTTCCTCCCCATCAGCCACTTAGGGCTGCAGAAGTCTGTTAAACACCAGTTTACTGAGGCAGGGAAACCCCTAAACATGCAGGACAGGTCTGAAAACCACTGTTATAGAGCGGTTAGATTATTTGGTACATTCAACAAAAACATTGGGCTTGTTTGCAAAAAAAAAAAAAAAAAGTATTTTACTATTGGATTGGAGGAATCAAACATATTTGGGAAGATGGTTAAAAGGGAAAAAATCTTTTAACACTGATATGAGTCAGTTCCTTTAAGATCGAAAATAGGGATAAAAGCTCAGTGCAAAAATTGACAGCCCCTTTATAAATATGTACTGACTGTGGCTTAGTGAGAAGAATAAAAAAACAATAAAATAATCACCTATGATTTAATGGTTAATAATATAACTATTTATGTACGTTGCTTCGTTTTTAGCACAAAGAGATTAGCAATCATATCTAACAAGTGCATTCACTTCCCATTTTAATTAGAGCCCACTTTATGGCAAACCTTATTCGATCATTTGCCTTAAACAGAAATTATCTTTTTGTCCATTCATAGCAGCGACATCATCATAGGTGTGTTTTTAATTGATATATTTAAGAAGAGCCAAATGGCTTGGCATTTCCTTTCACTCAGCAGCTAACTAAACATTAAATGCTGAGCTAATGCTAACCTCGCACGAGCTAAAACATTTATTCTATTGACTCGACAGTTTCTCTACATGAAAACCGCTGGTATTCTAATAACTAACCCGAAAAGACAACAATTTCTTACCATGTTTGCCTCGAAAAGGCTTAATATTTCGTTTCCATCCAGCTAACGAAATAAGTTTATACACTTTAAACAAGCCTTTTTTGCTTCCGGTTGCAACACGACACTTCACAATAAAAGTAGAACACAACACACCCGTGACAAACGTCAAACTTTATTTATTTATTTTTTGTTTTATTATATTTTTCACTTGATGGATTTGTGTAGTGGTTTAGCTAAGAAATATTAGTTGAATTCTAATTGTTTTTGTTAAAACATTAAAGCGTTGTAAAACAGGCCGGAAGTATCGATGGTGCGTTCAATGTTTACTCGGAGCTTACGTCTGAAAGCATTTATTTTATTGGAGTACATACCTGTATATACTTCACTATGTAAATAAAAATAATAATAATAAAAAACTCAATTATATTATGATATTATATAAACCGCCCTTCTGGCAGTTTATAGAGTAGTGGAATACAGACTATATTATCTATTATTCCCCAGGAACCGTTATGAAACATAATTAAAACATCGACATATTGCAAGAAAAAAATGGAAAAAGAAAAATATAGAAATATAAAAAAAATCTATGGCAAGAAGTTATACGTAGAGATGTTCTAACCTATGCAATAAATTTAGTTTTTACTGCTTTTGAAATAATGGAAGGACTTTCATAAAGATATTATATTTTTTTTATTATTGAACTTAAATGTATGTATATAATGTTTAGTAAGTAGTACAGTGAGGTTGATGACGAAAAAGGACTATATAAGCTAGCTGGCTAGCTCGCCGCGCGGACGTCATTCTTTCCGGAGGTACCATGAACGCAGCACAAGCTGCTTCCTGGTCTTTTCGTGCCTCTGAATGTTTTCAGCGGCTCTCCGGAGATTTCAGGAGAAATGGCGATCTTACCGATACCGCTTCGTGCCTTGGGTTGTGTTTAACCTGCCTAAGAATGAGAAAACCCTGCGACTGGTGGCGGATCGCTCGGAAGACAAAGTGGTTTCAGATGAACAGGTCACTGAGAGTCTGCAGAGGCTCTTTAGGGCCCTCCTGAGGAGCAGCGGGGGGCTGCTACCTGGAGACCACAGGGGCCCAACACATCAGGAGCAGAAGGAAGGAGAAGTTCTGTTTCAGTCTCTGGGATTCTGTGTTGAGAGGAGGCCCAGTTCTTTACCCTCTGCAGGGACTGGCGTGTTTGTGGTCAAAGGAGTTGTTCCCAAAGGAGCTCCAGTTGTCATGTATCCTGGCACAGTGTATCAGCCCTATGAGCCCATCCTCCTTCAGTCCATCAGGAACCCCTTTGTATTCAGGTGTATTGATGGCGTCCTGGTTGATGGGAATGACAAAGGGATCTCCAGAATGGTGTTCAGGTCATGCAGCGGCAGAGACAGAATGGGTCCCTATCTGACCAGTGACACCAGTTGGTTGACGGACAGTCCACGTAATCCACTGGCTGTTGGCCAGTATGTCAACAACTGCTCCAACCAGAGGCCTGCTAACGTCTGCTACCAGGAATACGACGTCCCCAAAAGCTTTCCCATTGAGCTCCGCCAGTTTCTGCCAAACGTCAACTACAGCCACTGTACCCAGAGACCTCTGCGCTGTGTTGTCCTTGTGTCGCTCAGAGACATACCAGCAGGAGAGGAGCTCTTCTCCAACTACTACACCATTGTGCGCTGAAATATTTATACTTTCTTTAAAAATAAAATAAGCAATAAAAAAAAATTTGTTCACTTATTTTCCCAGGGCATGATGGTTTGTACTGTAGGCCTACCAACATGGTTCTATATAGGGGCCAGAACCCCTTTAACATTGGTCCTTGGCCCCTGAACTGAAAGCATACTCAACAGAAATTAAAATACCCTGGAAAAAATCCAAATCTAGATAAGTAATTTCTTCGCAAAATAAGTGCATTTGTTCTTGGATTGAGGAGGTAAAAGAGACATTTTGCCAATGGAAGACGATAATTTACACTTAAAATAAAAAAAAACACACAATTGCATTGTCTTATTTCAATTGCATGTTATCTAATTATCTTATTTTAAGAGTAAAAATACTCATTCCATTAGCAAACTACTCAAATTAAGGGGTAAATACACCTAATTTAAGAAATTTTCACTTATTGCTAGATCATCTTTTCAGTGTAGAAATAAAATAATCTGGTAAAAAAAAAATTATCTTTGATTTTAGCAGATAAGACCTATTAGGGGAGTGGCTGCCTATGGGTTAGAGCAGGGGTCACCAACTTTTTTAAAAGAATAGTACACCCAAAACATGATTAGCCTTCATTTTCTACTCACCCCCATGCTGAACAACACTCTGGAGTACTTTTTTGATATCTCAAATGCATCTGGAGATCTGGGAGGCTTCTTGCTGTCTGCTGACATTCAAATAATGGAGGTCTATGGTGCCCGAGACAGAAAGGTCCATAAAAGTCCACAAAAAACGTGTCAATATTCCTCCATACTGCTCGTCCAATGTATTCCAAGTGTCCTGAGCGGGTAGCGTCCAGAATTTACTCGAAACAAAGTCATTTAGAATGTTTTAGAGCATAAACAGTAGTGTATAGGAGTTCCTAAAAGCGCGTTCACGAGTCTACGGAAACCACGGCAGACCAAACCAGATGAAAGTGCGCATTCAGCGTCTGCTCTGCCGATAATGCAAGCGTAGAAGAAGAAATGTGCTGTTTACCTGCGCAAAGAAAGAAACAACGAATGAAAAATGTCCGAGGACTTCAGTGTTGAGGAAGAGCATGAGTTCTTTGCCGAGCTAAATGCGCACTTTCATCTGGTTTGGTCTGCCGCGGTTTCCGTAGAGTCGTGAACTCGCAGGCGCGCGCTTTTAGGAAATCCTATACACTACTGTTTATGCTCTAAAAACATTCTAAATGACTTCGTTTCGAGTAAATTATGGACGCTACCCACTCAGGACACTTGGAATACATTGGACGAGCAGTATGGAGGAATATTGACACGTTTTTTGTGGACTTTTATGGACCTTTCTGCCTCGGGCACCATAGACCTCCATTATTTGAATGTCAGCAGACAGCAAGAAGCCTCCCAGATCTCCAGATGCATTTGAGATATCAAAAAAGTACTCCAGAGTGTTGTTCAGCATGGGGTGAGTAGAAAATGAAGGCTAATCATGTTTTGGGTGTACTATTCCTTTAAGGCTGAGGGCTACTTTATGGGTACTGAGTCATAGGACAGGCTACCAATACTGACCTATGAACTGGAGGAGTCGGCGTTCACCTGAACTTCATAGATAATAAACATATTTCTATTGTTTCTTTTCATTTTTAATTTGCTTTTAGATATTCTCATTATGAAATCAATATAAATCCTCAAATGTTCTAATTTATTGATATGATACAATGCTTCATAATAAGAGTTTCAGTAAAAAATAACATTTCAGATTTAGTCCACTGGTGAATTGTTCAGTTTTCAAAAGATGCTGTGGGCACCCCATGTTGTCCTTGAGGGCCCCTTGGTGCCCACGGGCACCACGTTGGTGACCCCTGGGTTAGAGCATAAAGCTTGGAATCCTGAGTTTCTGAGTCGAGCCCCACACTGGAAAAACGATCCAGAGTATGTCTTAAAGTAGGTGTATTTACCCTTAATTTGCGTAGGTAAATGAGATAGTTTGCCAATGGAATTAGTATTTATTTCTCTTAAAATAAGATAATTAGATAATATGCACTTGAAAAAAGACAAGGCAGTTGTGTTTTCTTATTTTAAGTGTAAATTGTCTTGTTCCACTGGCAAAATGTCTCTTTTACCTCCTCAATCCAAGAACAGAGGCACTTATTTTAAGAAAAATGACTTATCTAGATTTAGATTTTTCCAGTGCACTCCCACTTGGACCTCTGAGCAAGACACTTAACCCCACACTGCTCCCTGGGGCCCCACAATGGCAGCCCACTGCTCACCAAGGGGATGGGTAAATGCAAAGGTAAATTTTCTTCACTGTGAGATCAATAAAGTAAAATTATTATGACAATTTAGTAATAGAATAAGGTCAGTTAGATTTAAAAATTATTTAAAAAGTGAGTAATAATCTTATTCTAAGGGCAAACATAATGGACTTCAAAGCTAATTTACTAGCGTGAGGCCAGTGTTTTTTTTTTTTTTTGAAGGCACAGAACAGATCAAGAGGGCTTCATTTAGTACGGAGGTCTTCATCAGGGGTCCATCACCCCTAAGGGGTCCACAGAGGTACTGCATGGGGGTCATGAAAGTTTTGGTTGATTAGACTTTTTTTAAATATATATTCCCCCCTGCAATTTTTTCCACTAATTGAAATGTCTTTAAATCCACATTAAGATGAATTCAACACACTGTAGTAAACAGATAAATGGAGGCAGAAGATGTCTTTCAGTCATCAATGCTCACATTCAGCTACACACAGGAGCTCTTTCAAGCTGGGCACCGTTTCATTCACAACACCTGTCCCATCAACCAGGAATCAGAATCAGAAATACTTTAATAATCCCGTGGAGAAATTAATTTAGTTACATGAAACCATCTGTAATAGAGTGACTATAGGACCAGTTTGAGGTAACACTATTTCATACAATATATATAATTAGGGGGTCCCCGCTCCATCTCACCATCAGTTTGGGGGTCCTTGGCCTGGAAAACATGAAGATCCTGATTTAGTATATTAAGTGAACCACAAAGCCAAGGTTTCAAATTGCTGATCTTAATGATGAACTTTGGTCATATGTTAATACGCCAGAGGCTTAAAGCTGACAGCAGTTTCTAAATAAATGTTAAAGAGCCTAATCATCATAAGAAATTGATTTAAAAAAGTTCTACCAACATTGATCTGAAAAGTAATATTTCTGTTATAAGTGTAGTACGGAAGCCCAGAGCGGTCATGTCCCTCCGATACTTTCTCATCATGGTAATCTCGAGAAAACAAGATAATTTTCTCATTATCTAAAGATAACGAAAGTAATTTTCTCGTCATAACGAGATGATTGGTGTGTGTTAAAACTGATTACATTCTTCAATATCAGGATTTAAAAGTCATGGTGTAATCCTGTAAATATCCCTTTGTTTAAGGAATATATATTAAAAATCTGAAGTCTGTTATTGAAGAGGATTATTGCACAGGATATTGCATAAGTATTTATATAAATATGTATTTATATATATATATAGTTATTGCATGGGGTATTAAATATAAATAGGTTACTGCACAGGGTGTTAAATAGTCATTGCACATTAGTTATTGCTCAACTTATTGCAGTTATAGTGCCACATTGTAAAGTCTGATGGCAGCAGAGATGAATGATCTGCTGTAGCGCTCCTTTTACAAACATGGAGTATCTGTCTTTCTCTAAAGGAGCTGCTCAGCTCCTCTACAGTCTGGTGCAGGGAAACCCTTCCCACAGCCACTTCCTCCCCAGAGCGAGGGGTGCAGGAGTGACGCACTAGTAATAACAGCAATGAGAAACAGCCCCACAGCTTGATGCTGCCTACACCATGCTTGATGGTAAAGACTGATTAGATTCAAAGCCTCAACTCGACTCCTTCCATCAGTATTTATTGTAAGTGTGTATGTTCAAAAAGCTCAAATGTGTCAGGAAAAGGATCCAATTTTTCAAAGTTATATGAAAGAACATTGCAATCCACGAACTGCCCAGGTGGATGGAAACGATGAGGCAGAAAGAAGTTGAATACAATTGCTTGTCCAGTGTTAACAAGAATATTTACCAGTACAGGAGGTGGGAGCTGCACTCTGAGGTAATAAGATCGAGCCAATGAGCCCAAAACACACATCAAAACTAGGAAACCCTATAGTTAGTGGCTAATGGTTTGATCTAAATTCCTCTGAGTGTTGCTCCCTGGCTCCTATCCCTTCACCTTTAGCAGGGTTAACAGTAAGAAACCTATCCAAAGTAAAAAAAACGAGCTCAGCCCTCGACGTGATTATGAGACGATCACACACTGTTCATATTAGTACTACAGCCTTGCAGAGAAGAACTGCAAAGAACAAAAGTTACACAGATGCAACAGCTAAATAACTCCATCATAAAACCCTAAAACATATGAAGATATGAACATTAACGTTTTTCACACAGAGTTCGCATGAGGAAATTATTTATTTTAGTAAAACTTAATGAGTTGGGCTATCTGTTTGTCATGTCACGCAAAGGATTATGGGAAACCTTATAGCTCCTAGCAGTGTCTTGGAATCTTAGCAGGTCTTTATGCAAACTAAATTGGCACTAGAAAGCATCCTGCTCCCTCGTCCTACCTCCTTCCTAACTGCCAGTACTATTCAGATAGCTCTTATTATGGCGAACACTGATGTACTTCCACCATGGCTTAAGTGTCCTTATTGATTTGAGGCAGTTGATAAAGCCAATGAACACTAAACACATGTCACAACTGCTTTTTCAAAGCATGTTGATGGGTACACAAACCTTTGTTTGCTAAAGAACTTAAGTCCAAGTATAAAAGGGGATGTATGTATATGTCTAAACTTTTTTGTATTGGTCAAACCATGTTTTCGATGACAACATATATAAAAAGGTCAAAAAAGTAAGTTCAGAATTCTTTTTTTATATATATATAAAATTGCATATTGTCTAATTGTTTGATTATGGAAAATTTTATAGCTAAAAAAATCAGTCACACTAATGAGGGATTCTAAGTTGTGTTAGACAGAGAATGGTGTAAAGGTGGTATTATTGTACTATACAAATTTGAAACACACTTGAAAGTCTGTGAGAAGAATGACCAACATTCAAGCAATAAAAAATTATTCATGTAAAAAGGGATTATATGAGAGTAATTAGAGAAGGGAGTGGCGGCCTAGCAGTTAGGGCTTAGAGCTTGGAATCCAAAGGTTCTGGGTGCGTGCCTCACTCCCACGGACTGCCACTTTGGGTCCCTGAGCAAGACCCTTACCCTCAAATTGCTCCCCAGGCGATGAACAATGGCAGCCCACTGTTCTCCAAGAGGATCGGTTAAATGCAGAGTTCATTTTGTTGCTCTGTACTTGTGACGGTGTAATAACAATAATCTTTCCTTTATATATATATATATATATATATATATATATATATATATATATATATATATATATATATATATATATATATATATATATATATATATATATATACACACACACACTGACACAACAACCTGCATCCAACACCACTTTACACATACTTCTCAACTATAGCTGTATGTAGGCTGTAAATCTTCTACCTGCTATTATCTGAAATTACTTATCTTGTATTATAAACCCAACAAAAAAAAAAAAAAAAATAAATAAAATAAAATATAATAATAATAATAATAAAAAAAAATATATATATATATATATATATATATATATATATATATATACAGGTGCTGGTCATAAAATTAGAATATCATGAAAAAGTAGATTGATTTCAGTAATTCCATTTAAAAAGTGAAACTTGTATATTATATTCATACATTACATACAAACTCATATATTTCAGATGTTTATTTTGTTTAATTTTGATGATTACAAATGACAACAAATGAAAATCTCAAATTCATCATATCAGAAAATTAGAATATTACTGAAGACCAATAAAAACAAAGGATTTATAGAAATGTTGGCCAACTGAAAAGTATGAACATGAAAAGTATGAGCATGTACAGCACTCAGTATTTAGTTGGGCCTCCTTTGGCCTGTATTACTGCAGCAATGCGGCGTGGCATGGAGTCGATCAGTCTGTGGCACTGCTCAGGTGTTATGATAGCCCAGGTTGCTCTAATAGTGGCTTTTAGCTCTTCTGAATTGTTGGGTCTGGTGTATTGCATCTTCTTCTTCACAATACCCCATAGATTTTCTATGGGGTTAAGGTCAGGAGAGTTTGCTGGCCAATTAAGAACAGGGATACCATGGTCCTTCAACCAGGTACTGGTAGCTTTGGCACTGTGTGCAGGTGCCAAGTCCTGTTGGAAAATGAAATCTGCATCTCCAAAAAGTTGGTCAGCTGCAGGAAGCATGAAGTGCTCTAAAACTTCCTGGTATGTGGCTGCGTTGACCCTGGACCTCAGAAAACACAATGGACCAACACCAGCAGATGACATGGCACCCCAAACCATCACTGACTGTGGAAACTTTACACTGGACTTCAAGCAACGTGGATGAAGTGCCTCTCTTCTTTTCCTCCAGACTCTGGGACCTTGATTTCCAAAGGAAATGCAAAATTTACTTTCATCAGAGAACATGACTTTGGACCACTCACCAGCAGTCCAGTCCTGTTTCTCTTTAGCCCAGGCAAGACGCTTCTGACGCTGTCTGTGGTTCAAGAGTGGCTTGACACAAGGAATGCGACAGCAGAAACCCATGTCTTTCATACGTCTGTGTGTGGTGGTTCTTGAAGCACTCACTCCAGCTGCAGTCCACTCTTTGTGAATCTCCCCCACATTTTTGAATGGGTTTTGTTTCACAATCCTCTCCAGGGTGCGGTTATCTCTCTTGCTTGTACACTTTTTTCGACCACATCTTTTCCTTCCCTTCGCCTCTCTATTAATGTGCTTGGACACTGAGCTCTGTGAACAGCCAGCCTCTTTAGCGATGACCTTTTGTGTCTTGCCCTCCTTGTGCAAGGTGTCGATGGTCGTCTTTTGGACAACTGTCAAGTCAGCAGTCTTCCCCATGATTGTGTAGCCTATAGAACTAGACTGAAAGACCATTTAAAGGCTTTTGCAGGTGGTTTGAGTTAATTAGCTGATTAGAGTGTGGGACCAGGGGCCATCAATTTTGAACCTTTTCACAATATTCTAATTTTCTGATATGATGAATTTGAGATTTTCATTTGTTGTCATTTGTAATCATCAAAATTAAACAAAATAAACATCTGAAATATATGAGTTTGTATGTAATGTATGAATATAATATACAAGTTTCACTTTTTAAATGGAATTACTGAAATCAATCTACTTTTTCATGATATTCTAATTTTATGACCAGCACCTGTATATATGGGTTTTTTCAAATCTTTATCAGTACATGAGAACATTCTTGCGCAGGTCGAGTTTAGACCTGTGAGAGACGCTGTAGCCGACGCACTACTATTACTGCATTATCCCTCCGCGGAGAAATGTAGTCTGAACATCTTTTTGTATATTATCCCTTCATAAAACATTCCATTTCACATAACATTCTTATAAAAACACTCTTTGTACTATATCCCACAAATCAATGGCTCGAAACTATGTTTTTCAATAAAACTGAACATAAAAAAAATGTAAGGCGAAATAGTCCAGCCCCTTAAATGCAGTTGGCGTCGCCATCAGCGATCTTTTCAGTCGCATGCTGAAGTTGTGAACGGATCATGTCTAGCGATTCTGCTGATTACAACAGGTAATAATCCATGTTTGGTCAATTTTATGAAACGATGCCGGTTATTTTATCGTAATTTAATCACCGGAGCTGCCTAGTAACCCCTATGGCAGCGCGGTAGTTTGTATTCAGTTAGTCCGGCCTAACTGCTTTTGGTGTGATTTGCCTGTTAGCTTAGCAGTTAGCCGCATCGAAACCCCACTACTACCAATAATGGTTATAATTCATCATTAGATTGATTATTATGGTGCAGAACAACCTTAAAATGCATTTTATATTTATAGTAAAGTTTCCTCCGGTTGAAGTTGCGGGTGTTTGTCAGGGGAACCGATGAGCCAGTGTGTTCCTCTCGGCCTAGTTCTGGGCAGAAGCCACCAGTGGCTGTAAAGGCCCCAATTACCCGACATGTTGGCCACCAGGGAGAGAACTCTCACGTTGGAGTAAGCCGAACACGCCCAAAATGGATTTAGTAACTTTTTTTTATTCCCTGGGCTTATCGTGAACGGCTCGGAAGCCTTCGGAGGTTATGTAATCGCAAAAAATGCCTCAGAGGGGCAGGTAGTTGAGGCCGGCTCGTGGAATTTGACACGTGCGCCCACTGAGGCTTCGAGCTTTTGTAAGGAGATACTCTGGGCGTGACCCACAGCACCCCGGGCCATATTCACTACACGTGTGGTGGGGGATTTTTACATGGTATGGGGTGAGTCCCCCTTCCTCTATGAGCCATGCAGGGGTTAAAATGTTCCTCTGAGAAACGGAAGCATCAGCAGTTCTCACTCCATGTCTGTAGATCAACTTGCAAGTAGTAGAAACCAGTATCGACTTTAAGACTCTGTTTTAATGTATTCATATAAGTTTAAGCATGTTGTAGTATATTATAGTCATGTTTTAGAACATGCATTAAATTTTTCTCAATAAAATGAAATGTTTCTCAAACATTTTGGTCTAAGCTTGCAGGGATTTAGGTTGTGAACTTTAAAGCTCTATTTTACAATGATGAAAGGAGGATAATGCGTGTCTAAATTAAATCCTTTAATTTAGCGATGCTTTGAAGAGATTGATCACCTGGACAATTGATACTTTTGACTACATTTTTGAAGATGGTAATGTTACAAAGTCGGCTAGATAAGCAGTTATTAGTACACATCTAATAGTATTTATTGCTGGTGTCTGTGCTCTCCCATGTAAGTTTGGGTGGGACGTCATCCCTTCATGTTCTGTTCAAAATAAGGCTGCAACTATTGGTGATTTTTAACATTTTTTATTTATTTTTTTATTGATAATTTGTTAATTTTTTTTTGAAAAAATGAAAGTTGTGCAGGTCTCTATGAAAATAATTGAAATCTGTACCATCTGGGAAACTCCTGATCAGCCTGTTTCTATTAAGAGTACGCCAACATTTGCTATTTGGAGCATATTTTTCACCAATTTAGTCGTAGAGCAAAATAGCCAAAACTTGGGGTCATGAGATGTGAAGCGATATTAATGGAAGATCGAATAAAGTTTTGAACCAGATTTAACTTCCTACCCAGGGAATGCAGTGAGTTTTAATCTTGATTTATTTATTTTTTTCTCAACAGTTCAAGAGATAGAGACCATGGGGGGCCAGAAGGAATGGAGCCTGATGGTGTCATCGAGGTAAATCAAAGAAAAACATTTTTTTTTCTTTGATTGGTTTCATCTAAATGCAATAAAAGTAGGGATGCACGATATTGGGATTTTGGCCGATATGCCGATATTTTAAAACTCATGTAGCCGATAATCGATATCGATACTGATGTTAAAGCTGGACAAAAATAAGCAGTCATTGAAAATAGCAGTTTTGTTATCCATTTCTGACACTTTGAAAAATAATATACTCAAATATATTTTCATATGCTGATATCAAATAGATTTTTAAAAACGCGGTATCGATCTATTTTACTTTCAAAATCTCGTGAAATTTCATCGTTCTGTTACAAACTCTCATTATATTTTGCAAATTCCTGTGAGATTTTGTTGGTAAAATAGATCGATACCGCGTCAATATATCAACATATAAAAATATGGCAACATTTTGTGAATTTTCGGGGGATTTCGTAGCATAACGATGACATATAGCAATATTTCATTAGTAAAAGAGATTGATATGGTGTTTTTAAATGGCAATATATCAGCATATGAAGATATTGTGATATTTTAATGTATCAATATTTTTTCCCTCGTCTTTAGAAGTTTTTAAGTCTGTAAACAAGAAGTTTTTGAGTAAGAAGTTGAAGAAGCTGATCAAATATCGGGTTAAATATCGGTGGGGTGGCTGATGTCCGATATTCAGTTTTAAGGCCGATACCGATAGGGGGCCCATTATATCGTGCATCCCTAAATAAAATGATTTCCCCCATCAGCCCCCTGAACTGCCTTTGTTCTCTCTTGCCAATACAGAGCAACTGGAACGAGATCACCGACAATTTCGATGATATGAACCTGAAGGAGTCTCTTCTCAGGGGAATCTACGCTTATGGTTTTGAAAAGCCGTCTGCCATTCAGCAGAGGGCCATCATCCCGTGTATTAAAGGTACACATATCAGACTGCAGAGGACAGTTTTCTGTCATTGAGTGAAATGATGCTCAACCATCTTTCGGGACTTACCCAAAAAAATGGGGATATTTTTTTTCCTTACTGATCACTCAATGATTTGATTAGTTTCATTTGAAGTTGAAGGGTGTGTGCGCGTGTGACGTCCATAAACATTTAGCTGTACGTCTGGTTTGTTAGCGTGTTACACAAAGGAATATTTAATCTGTTTCCTCACTGTTAGGCTACGATGTCATTGCCCAAGCCCAGTCAGGAACTGGCAAGACAGCCACGTTTGCCATCTCTATCTTGCAGCAGCTGGACATTGAGCAGAAGGAGACTCAGGCTCTGGTTCTGGCTCCCACCAGAGAGCTGGCTCAGCAGGTATGCTGTTCCTGAGGTCACGCGACCTCAACAGTGTCTCAGACCTAGGCAGCATACTGAGGACACTGTTCAAAAACGAAGGTACCATCTTTTAAAGATTTGTCAAACATTTCTAAACTTTTTCTTAATTTTTTAAAGATCTTTTTGTGGCTGGTGCAGTCTCTGTCCATGGCTGCATCGGCCTAAAAGATCATTTTGGCTGTCTGTGGAAAACTTGAGTGATATGATGGTATACCATCTTTCGGGACTGACCTATACAATGGAGAGTTCCTTCTGATTTACTGATCACTGAACCATTTTCTGCACTCAACAGGCAGCGTATCTTTTCTCAGCTATTCTGAAGTTCTGTACATCTTTTTTCTCCGTAGATCCAGAAGGTAATTCTGGCCCTTGGAGACTACATGGGGGCAACCTGCCATGCTTGCATTGGCGGGACCAATCTCCGTAGTGAAATTCAGAAGCTCCAGGCCGAGGCTCCTCACATAGTGGTGGGAACTCCAGGCCGAGTGTATGACATGCTGAACAGGAGACACCTGTGTAAGCAGAACTGGTTAGAAGCAAAAAAATCATTTTTCTTAAGGCCCAAATTCAGCCTTTTGGGGTAAATTTTCATTTTTCCCTTCTTTTTAGCTCCCAAGTGGATCAAGATGTTTGTTCTTGATGAAGCTGATGAGATGTTGAGTCGTGGGTTTAAGGATCAGATCTACGAGATCTTCCAAAAGCTGAGCACCAACATTCAAGTACGTACCTCCAGACATGATCCCACGTCCTGTTGTCATCGATGCTGCTTGTTGATTGTGCTGGTGAACATTCTGTCATCCAGCTCAGTCATTCCAAAAAAAGTTTAAGAAACCAGTGGACTTGGTTTTCCAAGTTTGAATGCTGCGTTCATTCCGTCCACGAAGCTTTTTCAATTACAATCTGAATCTCTGATTCGTTTGTGTTCATTCAGGTTCACCCCGACCTGCTTCTATTTTTTTTCCTTTTTGTCTGACATCCCATATCCAAGATGGGGCCCAATTCTGATCTTTTCATCTCCATAAAACTCTTTTATTTTTGCCGCTTCCATGTGTGAAACTAAATCGGATCCGTTTCAGATATTTTATATTCTCTGGTCTAGACTCTTGTCGTATTTCGTAGTCTCATCAACGTCCGGGCTCTGACTGCTTCATACAGACTCCTCCAGCTCAGCAGCCACTGCTCCACTCAAACATGTTGAAAGTAGTTCTGCTCTTTTATCAATTTTCTTTATAAATTCCCAGCATTTCATAAATGTGAAGAATGTGTCATTACGTAAGTCTGTTAATTCCTGTATTCTGGCGTTTCCTGTCCGTAACCATTTACCTGGACACAGAGGGGCTTGTAATCTTGGATGAATCTTTAATTTGCGGATTGCATTGAATTGGACATAAACACCAGGCCTGGAAAAAGATGGTCATCTGATCTATATCAATAGAGAATGGGTCTAATTTTCAAAATGGTCAATAAAATTAAGGATTAATATTAAAGCAGAACCACCTGGCATTCTGGGTGATGTAGGCAGATCGAGCAGCAGCAGGGCTGACCTTTATTATCAAGGTAATTTATCTCTTATATCAAATTGGTCAATGGAACACTAGTTACAGATAACGGGTTCATCATTAAGCATTTTACTGCCATATTGCTCAGCTATTCATGCCGCTCACCGGCTGTGGCTGTCAAAGGCTTCAAAAAATGAACATTATAGTTTTGTCTCTGGTTGGAGTCCATTTGACGTTGTACTTATTTGCTGATGAGTTAGACGGCCTCAGTTGAGCCTGGTCCCACCATCAATAAACACGTCCCTGCTTTGTGGACATGAATGTCAACTGTTGGCGATAATACGAGCTACGCATGCTCTTCGGGTTTATTCTAATCTAACCGTTTTTTTGCAGTCTGTTTTTAATTTTGAATCTGAACAATACTAAAATGGTTTATTATCCACCTTAACAAGCAGAGCATTTCACAATCCGGTTAAAAAGGATTTTGACTCCCAAATGAAAATGGTCAGATCGTGCCATTTAGTCTACAAAACAAATCATTCTATCAGATTAAAAATAAGTTGCATTCAGATCCCAGCAACAACAATTTTGTCAAGTTCACTTGTGAAAGTGAAAACAGGCTCTAAGAATATCAACCATTCTGATCTGGGATCAAACTGTCAATCAGCGCCACCTTTGAAAACTTGCACCCGTCCATCGCTGCTCGTCTCATTCACAAAAACCTCATCCTGAAAGACATTTGCATGCTGATTGGACTGTAAAGCAGCATGCCCCGATACTCTATCATGTCCTGCTGGTTCAGATCACAATTTTATCTGTATGATGCATTTTTAGTCCGATCGGCCACTTTTACCTGTGATGCAAAAGTAAATGCTGATTATCATCACTAAGGGGGTAAAAGCCGCCCAGTGTTCTTTGTTTCTTTTTAAACATGTTTATTGCACTTTTTGTCAATTAAAAGGTAAACGCCATAGAACAAGAAGGCACATACATGAAAACAGCCATAATAATAATAGGAAAAAAATAAAATAAAATCTGTACTAAATAAAGTTAAATAATCAGTTCAACTCATCATTCCAGCCGTCTACTTCAATATTAACTTTTCTCAAGGAAATTACAAAACTTTCCAGATCTTCCAAATTTCGTCAAGCTTATTTTTCAGTGTACTGTATCCTTTCTAAAGCCAAATAAAGACGCCCCTTTTAAACGTTGCAAAGTCCTACAAGGTGAATCACTTTTCCACGAACAGAATCTACATATTTTGCCTTTCAAAAAACAAATGCCAAGTAGGGATTTTTTCCTTTTTGGAGGTCACAAAGTTATCTATAGAAAATATTCAACATAACTGGTTTGAGACATGCTTCTTTTCCAATGATCCGACTGGCCAGGTTAAATATATTTTCCCTAGAAGAGAGAATCGAGAATAAAGAACCTTTTTGTTGCTTATATTTAATGTACATATCTAGGGTACTGGTTTAAACAGGATTTATATACTGTCTGTTTATCCATTTAGTGTAGTAATTTAGCCCAATGTTCCTTGCATTTAATTAAATTGCTTCTGAAAACAGCCTGAGTTTGGGAACCCATTAGCCTTCCAGTTCCTTACCAGTCATCCATGTTTTTCTTTAGTTTTTTTTTCCCCATCTGGTTTCATTTTTAACATCCATGTAAAAGTGTGTTAAAGGTTTGGCTAAAAAGTGTAGTTTTTAAATGATGGGAACATCCCGTCCTTCTGCATCTACAGAAGTCTGCTGTAATTGTGTGATCCAGATGATTCTGTTTCACGCAATCATGGCAGCAGATTAAAACGCAGACGGAGATTATGGCGCACTGCCCCGAAAATGAGCTGCAGTCGAACCTCTTTCTTAATGTTCGTTGGCTGCAGTCTCAAGGTGAAGTGCCACAACCGATCCGACCGGTTCTGTCAGTTTCCAGTCTCCTGAAACTCCTTTCGTCTCCAGGTGGTCCTGCTGTCGGCCACCATGCCGGCCGACGTGTTGGAGGTGACGAAGAAGTTCATGCGAGACCCGGTCCGCATCCTGGTGAAGAAGGAGGAGCTTACCCTGGAGGGTATCAAGCAGTTCTACATAAACGTGGAGAGAGAGGTTTGTTTGCACATCTGACACAGAAACCTGTCCTTCAGTCTTCTCTTCAAAGCACCCTGCTCAAACTGCAGGAGCCGAGCCTTCTGGGTCTGGCTCCCGCGGCCGTGTAAGCACGGGTACACCAGGGAAGGAGAATAAAAGCCACGGCGTCGGAAACGAGGCTGGGAGGGACCTCTTTCTTAATGTCCATTTTCCTTTGCCTCAAGATCCCGTGCTACACGTCCCGCTCCCCTTTTTATCCACTCATCAGGGTAACGTCTGTTTCCGCCTCTAGGAATGGAAGCTGGACACTCTGTGTGATCTGTACGAGACGCTGACCATCACCCAGGCCGTGATCTTCCTGAACACCAGGAGAAAAGTCGACTGGCTGACGGAGAAGATGCACGCTAGAGACTTCACCGTCTCTGCTCTGGTATGACCTCGCCCCCATCAACTCGTGATGTTTCTAAAAGCAAACTCTCAGCTGACGGCTGGTTTGGTCCATAGCATGGCGACATGGACCAGAAGGAGCGTGACGTGATCATGAGGGAGTTTCGATCCGGCTCCAGCAGAGTGTTGATCACTACGGATCTCCTGGTTCGTATAACTAACACATAGGAACTTATACTGTGATCCAAGTGGTTTTTCAAATCCTGCTACGGTCTAAAAAATGGCCGAGTGGGAAAAACATTTGGGAGATAAGGGCTCGTTCTCCACAGTGGGTCCTTCTAACGTGGGAATCTGCTACTTTTATGCGGGCGACATTATTACTAATGTGGATAAAAATAGATTTGTGGTTCTGTTTATCCGTCATGTTTGAAACTCGTTTCTTTTCCTCCAAGGCTCGCGGGATCGACGTGCAGCAGGTTTCTCTGGTCATCAACTACGACCTTCCTACAAATCGAGAGAATTACATTCATAGGTGAGTTGATTCAAACGCTCCGAATAAAAAAAGGAGGGGAATAATCCACGGAAGGAACTAACGCGGCTCCTCGTCTCTCCGCAGAATCGGCCGCGGCGGCCGTTTCGGCAGAAAAGGAGTCGCTATCAATTTCGTCACCGAGGAGGACAAGAGGATTCTTCGGGACATCGAGACGTTTTACAACACAACCGTGGAGGAGATGCCCATGAACGTGGCCGACCTGATTTGAGCCCCGAGGTTCTCGTTTGGGTTTTTTCTTTTTTACGCAGTGATAGCGATCGTTCACTTTGCATTGTGCTTATATTATTCGAGGGGGAAAAAAAACCAACTTCTCAATGCTAAACCTTGGATCAGATTTTTGGTATGCGTTAAAAGCTAGGTGACCTCGGTCCCTCCTGGACAGTTGTAGATCCTAACCTGGGCTGGTTGGAGCTACAAAGCCATGGGGTCTGTAAACATTAGGGTCCTTATCAGGTATTTCCTTTCATGTTTAAATAAGATGCGTGTATTCGATGTTCTCCACCATTTAGTAACTTACTTGTGGACTAAAAGGTATAAGTGCTGTATAAAGTCTGCAAATTATGTTATGCTAACATATGTGCGATGTCTTGTTGGCCTGCTAAATAGAGGCACTTGTCATGTTATACTGTAGAATCACTTGCTTTGGTTTCTTTTGTGAATGTTTAATTTAAATGTATCATAAATATTTTTTTTAATCCCATATATTATATCAGAGTTCCTGACCAGTCAGCCACGTTTTGCTGACTTGGTTTTACCTTAACAGAGTATATTACCTTTACCCCACAGACTCCTTTTCAGATTTTCTCCTCTCCTGAATTGTATGAATGTCTTAATAAATAAATTAATGTAAGTAAAGTTTTTTTTTCTGTTGGGTGTATTTCAATGTGAAGGTTTTCAATTTTTTTTTTTTTTTTTTTTTTTTAAGTCTATGGAGTGAATTTTGTTCCTTTGGAGGTGAATAACTTGTTTTGTAAATTGGAGGGAAGAAATGGAACTTTAAAAAAATGTTTTATTTATAAAATGGGTCGTGGGACTAACTGCAATTTATTTATTTTTATTAAAGAAATTATTTCACAAATTTTCATATTTTCAATAAAATTATTTTTCCAATTTCTTTTTTACAGGTTTTGTTTTTATCAGATAGACTTATAAATGATGTCACGGGTCGTTTTCTCAGTGCTCATTACTGACCCTCCCTTTCAACGCCCAATTTAAATAATAAAATTGTTATTTCTAACATGCATCTTCTCTCCCCCCCCAGAGGAACGCCAGGTCCGAGAAATACTTCAAAAACCAAATTTTATCAAACTTAAAATTCTAGCAAACCACAAAAACTGGTTGCAATAAAGCTGTTTCAGGTTTTTTTTTATTTTCCTCTCTGAATATTTTCAAGTTTCTTTTCTTGCAACACTGAAACAAAATTCACTCCAATGGATTTAATGCTGCCCTGTGAAGTGCTAAAAATGTGTGTGGAGCTCCCTCTACTGGCAACAAGGAGTAACATTTGTTTTATAGGGCAATTATGTGTAATATTTACCAAAAATAATTGTCAGGGTTTCATTGGTCAGTGTCTAGACTCATTTAAGGCACGAATGCCCTGAACTAAAATATTGTAAAGAAATGATTTACATTTTTTCCTTCTGACATTTTGACTAACATTTCTGTTTGTATGGAGGACCTGCAGTCTGTTAAGAAGAAAACCTGCAATTTCAAATTTGGCATGAATTCATGCAATTAGAAAAAGCATTTTCTAATTGGACAATTTTTAATTATTAAAGAGGAATTGTAATTTTATATTAAATAGTTGAATTTGAAATTGTATTTTCAAGTATCCAAATTAAAACGTAAACACTAATTCATAAGTGATAAATTGAATAAGCACATATTAACATTTTCAACTCCTTGCTTTTCTACGTGAAAACATCACAGCTGCTCTCTGTAATTAGTTTCTTAGTTTTTAGGAAAGCTTTTTAACAGTTTATTGAATTTTGGCATTTAAACCTCTATTTAGAAATAGGATTTTTAAATTGCAGTATTAATGGATTGATAATACAATTTACACTCCCCCTTTAATAATTCAATTAAAATATTCAGTTAGAAAAATATTTTGAATTAAGATTTCAAATTGCATGATTTTGATGCTAAATTTGAAGCGTTTTTATTTTTCAGTGGCTCATCCAAACATATCAGAAGAGTTTGAAAAAATCAGAGGTATTTTAACTGCTACAGCAATCCTAAATTAGACTAAAAATAAAAATATTTGTGATTCAGGAAACTTAATCTGAGTTTTTTTTTTTTAAATATAAATTTATAGAGTATTTGTTTAAACACCTTGGATCCACTATCATCTAGGTTAGTGTAATTATTATAAAGCTGCATGGCTGATATGTCGGAGAAAAAGGCTCCTCACAATTTAATTAACCTGATTATTAACCCTGCTGGATGGTAAAGTTATCCATTCTTTGCTTTTCTAAATGTAGAACGGCCAACCGACCAAAGGATGAATAAGTTCCCCGCCCCATAAAATAAAACAACATAAGTTAATTGGTCTCTGGCCAGTTAATGGGAATTGGCGCCCTCTCGTGGTTTGTACAGTGAATTACTGGAAAGGGTCTTTTTTTTATTTATTTTTTATTCGGTGCAATATTAAAGGGATATTTCTGTTCCCTGATTTAATTAATTTAACCCATCTCCTTTGGAAGCAGTGGGCTGTCATCGTGGGGCGCCCGGGGGGCAGTGTCGGGTTAATTGTCAACCTCAGAATTCCAAGCTCTATGCCCTAAGTCCTAGACCGCTACTCTCCAAGGTAGTTATTTCACTGAGTAAATTATTTTTGACCATATATTGTTTAAAATAATTGGATTAAACTAAACCACAATTCCTTAAAACTGTCTGGAAACCATGAAACTCTTGATTCTATAAAATCATATGCACGGTGAAACCATTTCAACTTTATTTTAAATTGTTTAATAATGATGAAGGAAAATAAAAGTTTTTAGTATTATCCAGGTTTCTTCAAAGCTGTAGATGCTGATGGTTTTACGCAGCCTGCATCGCAGCCTGCATCGCAGCCTCTGTTCTATAAAAGTGACGAAATGGAAACTTTCTTTGCATGACCATCTGAACCACAGCAGACCCTACGACAGAGTCGCTCTTCTTGATCAGTCTGGTGAGCCTTTTTAAGGCGTTGGATCTGATGCTGCTATCCCAACAATAATGGCATCCTTTTTACAGAATAGAATAGAATTCTATTTTATTATTACACTGTCACAAGTACAAAGTAAAAATATTTTTAACCTCTATCTAGAAGTGCTATACAGGATATAAATATTTTTTTGCGTGTACAAAAAGCTATATACAGTATGTATTCACTATAAAAAGGTATATATAAACAGAGAGTAATTCTAAGAGGCTATAAAATAAATAAATATGGATATCTACTTCAATAATCTAAATTATGACTTATAAGTCTGTTTTTTACACAACAGTGAATTTTATCTTTAACTGCTCTGACAGCTCAGTTGTCTGGACTGACGAAAAATCTATTAGTTGCTCTGATTTTCCTACATTTGATGTTTCCCTTTGACTACATTACCCATAATGCAACAGAACTACTTACAGACCATTAATGCTGCCTTAATATGATCTGGTCAAGAGGATCCTTTCCACTTCTAAAGTGGAAATTATCCCAGCGCATTGTGTTCAATTACTTTTGAATAGAAACATATTGGATCCATAGATTATTCTGATTATCCTTGGCTCGACAATAATAGACTTCCTTCATCTGCTACAGGAAGAAGAGGATGCATCAAGACCGATGGCAAGCCTCTGATAAAATCAAAGTTTAAATGGTCATATATATATAAAGATATATACATATATTTACTGGGTCCATCTGTCCGCCTTTCATGACAATTAATCTAGATTAAAAAAATGTATCTATGCCCACTTGTAGTTTTTCTTCAAACAAATGTAAACTACAAAAATCCCAGGAAATTCAAGTAAATGGGCAAAAAATAAAAAATGTAAATAAAACAAATATTTCGATCTAAAATTTGATTCAAGTGAGTCTAATACTATAATTTTTCCCACATCTTCTGTGTTGCATATCTAGTTTCTCTCTGGCCTGTAAAACGCTGTTAAAAAACTTGAATCATTAAATAAAACAGCCATAAAAATTAATGATAAAAACCTGGGAAAAAAAAAAATCTTCTGGGCATTATTTGCTGAAAAGAGATTTAATATCCCCATATAAATATACATTTATGTGCATATTTTAAAATGTTGACATGTTTCCTTTATTTAAATAACTTCTGGTCATCAAGGTGTAATCACCATAGCAACATTCACACCTTTTACTGGCTATTATTATCCCTCCACTTAATTTTCCATCAATATGGTTGAATACAATACTCTGTTTTATAGCTGTTTTTTTAGTGATCAGCAAATATTATTGGTGGCTTATTCACTTTTCAAGATTAATTAGTTTCACTTTTCTTTGAATTTTATTTTGTTGACAGTGATTTATTATTTCAGTATTTGGATCAATTCTGCTAAGAGCCTGTACTCAAACAGCTCTGTGACCGCTCTAAATGAAATCACAACAATATATTTTTTTTGTGCGTTTCATGAGTGCTACCACATAAGTGCTACCACTTTATGAATCATGCTGCACTTAAACTAAAAGATTAAATTGATAAATCGATTAAAGTGTCTTGAGATGACGTGTGTTGGGAATCGGCGCCATATAAGTAAACTGAATTGAATTTACTTTCATCTGTTTGGATCCAAAGTGAATTTTTGTTTCTCCCTTTAGCTAAGATTGGTGGAAAAACATCCCTAAATAATACAGCCTGAATGCTATTAAATCATTTTTGTAAGAAGATGGACCTGAATGTGAAGCAGCGTTCCACACCATATCATTCAGTTTCATTGGAGCAACTGGAAAACCGGTACAGAACCGGACTGGTTTAAATCCTGGTTGAAGAACAGAGATTTTTCTATGTCCTTAGGTAACTTTACACTCACCGGCCACTTTATTAGGTACACCTGTCCAACTGCTCGTTAACACTTAATTTCTAAGCAGCCAATCACATGGCGGCAACTCAGTGCATTTAGGCATGTAGACATGGTCAAGACAATCTCCTGCAGTTCAAACCGAGCATCAGTATGGGGAAGAAAGGTGATTTGAGTGACTTTGAACGTGGCATGATTGTTGGTGCCAGAAGGGCTGGTCTGAGTATTTCAGAAACTGCTGATCTACTGGGATTTTCACGCACAACCATCTCTAGGGTTTACAGAGAATGGTCCGAAAAAGAAAAAACATCCAGTGAGCGGCAGTTCTGTGGGCGGAAATGCCTTGTTGATGCCAGAGGTCAGAGGAGAATGGCCAGACTGGTTCGAGCTGATAGAAGAGCAACAGTGACTCAAATAACCACCCGTTACAACCAAGGTGGGCAGAAGAGCATCTCTGAACGCACAGTACGTCGAACTTTGAGGCAGATGGGCTACAGCAGCAGAAGACCACACCGGGTGCCACTCCTTTCAGCTAAGAACAGGAAACTGAGGCTACAATTTGCACAAGCTCATCGAAATTGGACAATAGAAGATTGGAAAAACGTTGCCTGGTCTGATGAGTCTCGATTTCTGCTGCGACATTCGGATGGTAGGGTCAGAATTTGGCGTCTACAACATGAAAGCATGGATCCATCCTGCCTTGTATCAACGGTTCAGGCTGGTGGTGGTGGTGTCATGGTGTGGGGAATATTTTCTTGGCACTCTTTGGGCCCCTTGGTACCAATTGAGCATCGTTGCAACGCCACAGCCTACCTGAGTATTGTTGCTGACCATGTCCATCCCTTTATGACCACAATGTACCCAACTTCTGATGGCTACTTTCAGCAGGATAATGCGCCATGTCATAAAGCTGGAATCATCTCAGACAGGTTTCTTGAACATGACAATGAGTTCACTGTACTCAAATGGCCTCCACAGTCACCAGATCTCAATCCAATAGAGCATCTTTGGGATGTGGTGGAACGGGAGATTCGCATCATGGATGTGCAGCCGACAAATCTGCAGCAACTGTGTGATGCCATCATGTCAATATGGACCAAACTCCCTGAGGAATGCTTCCAGCACCTTGTTGAATCTATGCCACGAAGAATTGAGGCAGTTCTGAAGGCAAAAGGGGGTCCAACCCGTTACTAGCATGGGGTACCTAATAAAGTGGCCGGTGAGTGCACATCAGAGACCAGAAGATCCCAAGTGGCGTTCCTCAAGGCACCATGTTTGGGCCCTTCCTATTCAACATCTAAAGGCTTCCTCTAACTCAGATCTTAATAAACATAAGTTAGCATATGGATGTTAACACTACCAGCTGCACATCACCATGCATTTGTGGGAAGCTATTTAACCCTTTAGATGCCATATTTTCAGGTTAATAACCCAGCCAGCTGTGAAATACCGATATGCACAATCAAAAATGAGCTCAGAAAAGTGGCAGAACAAGCAGCTAAAAGGATTTGAAAAGCTTTTCACAGATAAAAATTCTCTGTAAATTTACAGATGTCCTATAGATCAGTGTTTCCCAACCTTTTTTGACTTCTGCACCCCTTTTTGCCTCACCATGCGTACCCCCCCCAGCCAAAAGTATTGATGACTGCAATAACTGATTATAAAATAAAGACTATTTACTTAATCTTTTAATTTGAGCATTTAATTTTTATCATTTTATTCTTTCCATCTAAAAAAAAAACAAACAAAAAAACATCCAGAACTTAGTAAGGAATTGAAATAAATACAAAATAAAATAATATTATTAACCTGTATTTTTAAAACTGAAGCTCCTCTGAGTAACTCCCTTACAGTCAGATTTAAATTTGATGAATTGGGAATAAAATACAGGCAAAAAAAATCAGACCAAGTTAATTAGTTTTACTTTGGTTTCATCGTGACCTGAGCTGCTTTGATGAGCTCCGATATTTCAGTGTGGAAAACAGCTGATCCTAGGCTGTTCTCTGCATCCACTCTGTTCCTCTGCTTGGTTTTAATGTGTCAAAGTTAAAAAACCTACTTTTCAACTATCCCCAAGGTTGGTCCTGGAGGGCCACTGTCCTGCAGGTTTTAGAGGTTTCTCTGCTTTAGCACAGCGGATTCTGATGATTGCAGTTCAGCAAAAGCCTGTTAATCAACTTTTAATGGGCATCAGCTGTGCTGAAGCAGGGAAACCTAAAACCTGCAGGACAGCAGCCCTTGACCACTGACTTTGGGGTTGCCTGGGTTAGATGCAGAGGTCAATTTCTCCGACGAGAGATCAAAGTTCAATTATTATTTATATGTCACCAGGTAACTATAAACTTATTCCAGCTCTGGGTAAAAGTAGAGAAGAAATCAACATCTGGGTTATGATTTTTGGACCATAAGAAGAAGTCCTTTAAAGTTACGAAAAAACTCCAGTTAATCCAGCTAGAAACCACCAACCAGGCTGTAAATCTATGTAAATTTAACCTTCTAACCCTTAGATTGCATCTATGCCATTGCAATGTGCTTTTCTTTTTCTTGTAAAGCATCTTAAATTGTTGTGCTCCTATATTATACTTTTTAAAGAGGCCAAAATGCTTCTGGATACAGTGTCTGCTGCAGCAACCTTTTCAATACAAACAACCCATTTAAACTCACAGGCCTGTATCTCATTAGCAGCATTTTAATTATTTAGAGTTTTTACTTTAACATTTGCTCCTCTCCATCTCTGCAGCCTCCCACATGACTCAGATTATCTCCTGTCTAATGTTTTCCTTTTTCTTATTTTAAGCAGCCACTTTCTTTCTTTTGCAAACTCATTGCAGTCAATTGTACTGTTTGCTTTGCACATCTAGAGGCTGAAATGTTTCCTCGTTCAACATAGTCTGAACAGAAAATTTTACAGTTTATTTCCGCTTCTCTTGCTTCCTCCTACAGTCCAAATCCATTACTGTTTGCTTTATTGGTCTCTGAAACAAAACAAACACAAAAGGGTAACAGAAAACACCTGAAGACAGTGAGGAGTTTCATTATTATCACTGAAGCTAGAGATGGAAACCAGAGAAAGAAACAAAACCCCTGGTGTTTGGAGATAAGCTATTTGGTCAGAAGAGGTTAAAAAAACTGGTTGGTTATGAAAAGCCTTAATTTATTGGAGTAAAAACATGTAGAATCGAGTAAAATCATCCCATCTTTGAGGTACAGTGGTGGCAGCATCATGTTATGGGGTTCCTGACCTGCAGGAGGAGCTGGTACACTTCACAAAATAGAAATAAAAAACAGCCTTCCTGTAAAATTTCATCTGGTTCTCACTATAGGGGTCACACTTTGTTTCATTATCATAAATTAATATGAGGCAAACATTCATAATTAAATCAATAAATACCATAAAAAAAGTAGATGTAGCATTTATTTATCTATATAATACACAATTAAATTACTAAGCATACAATTATATTTTGAGATGTGCAATTGAATAATTAAATGTCCCAATAAATAACCTAATTAAATTTAAAATGATGCATTAGAAAATAAATATATATTAAAAATACTAATTTAAAAGGGACTCCAATTACTTTTCTAGGAGAAAACATAAAAATATAAGAATAAAAAAGATTTTTAAAAGCCTAAACGCAACATCAAAGCATTAACTAATGACTATTTAATAGCCAACTGAAACAAGTGGGTCTTCAGTTGCTTATCAAAAGAATGAACAGCAAATTAAAAAAATGAAGGAATTGCATTCTGGGAGTTTTATTACCCGTGTTTTTCCTGTTTGTTGAAGCATGGCATCAGCAGCTTCCTGCAATAACCCCAAACGGCCCAGATCTCTTTTTAAAACACATAAAAGGCTTTTACAGTAGTCAAGGTTAGGTTAAATAAAAGTGTGAATAATCATCTCTTAAAAATAGCGTTAGAAATATTTCTTCATTAAAAGAATGACAGACTACTTCCTGAACTCAAAGCAGCTCCTTTTTTCCCTGTCATTCATTACTGCATGAGCTGATTAATCCAGGTGCGTCTGGCCATTGTCGTCATGGTTACTGGGGTTCTGTCACCCTGACCCTCAAACAGGCTTGGACTGGTAATCTGTGATACCGGGCCGGTTCTAATATCAGCGTGCGAGGGCCGGTCTTCCTTAAATCATACCTTAATCTCCGGCCGAAGCTCCTACCTGTGACAGTAAACTACCTCAGTGATGCATGCAGCATATATAGCCCTTCCTTGTCATGTGCATCCTTGTGACGGTCGGCATATGGTGTAATTTTCTATTTCTTCAAACTGTAAAATCCTCGCAATGAACTAAATTATAATAAAACTAAAATGCTTTCTATAAACCAAATTACGATGTTCCTCTTATATTTGGCGAATTAATTTTCTAATATTTCGCAAAATTATGTTGCGGTGCATGATGGCGTTTTGCATCTAAAGGCTAACGTTTCCCATCTAACGTGCATTGTTGCAGATTGGGATGTTTCCCAATCTAGCAGTTTAGGATGGCCGTCTAAGGTGTCATGATTTTATCGAAGGCTCGGACCCACATGCAGTGAAACCAATTCAGAGAGACACGGATGAAAAGTTTAACAGGTTTTATTGAAGAGGTTAAGCTCGGTGCAGTGTTGCTCTGAACTCTGCTCTGCCAGAACTGGAAGGTGAGGGGAAGACAGACTGTTAGTTCAGGCTCAGTGGGAAATTTCATTAGTTGATTTAAAGAAGAGGATCTGGTTGTTGATTCACGTTTTCGGAGAAGTGAAGGATCTTTGACTCGAATCTGTGTGTTGTTTTCCAGAGTTTGTCTGATTCGGTGGACGGTGGAACAGGGTTTACCCAGAACTCGGACGGTGTAGGTGAACGGAGACGCTGATTGCCACTCAGATTTCCTGCTGTACTTGAGCGGGTCGTGGTGAAGATGATTCCCTTGCTCAGAGAGTAATTTCAACATTCTCAAAGGAGACTGGATCCAAACCTCCTGTTTGAATCCCTGGCTCAGTTTAGACTCAGTTGATCCCTCCTGGGAGAGGAGGTCTGAAAAGGTCCAGTTTGCAGGATGATTTCCTGCCGAGAGACAAAGACAAAAAACAAAGTTAAAACTCGGGATGACAAGAACTCAGTCTTACTCAGAGAAAAGCTTGGCTAGAGTACCAAGAACTGGCAAACACTCTAGTGTTGAGGTAGTGGCAGTCAGCAGCTTAAGAGCACTCTGCTAATGAGGTAACCGTCAGCAGGTGTGTGAGGAGGCGAACCGGAACCAGGCGCCTCCTGCTGGTGGAAGGGAGAAAAACACAAAAACAAACACACAGACAGGAGCCCTGACATAAGGGTAAAAAATGTTTTTCTTTAGATTTATGGTCTAAGACAGTGGTCTCCAACCCTGGTCCTTAAGATCTACTGTCCTACAGATTTTAGATGCATCCCTGCTTCAACACAGCTGAATCAAATGATTGATTACCTTTTCAAGCAATTCATTTAATTAAGCTCTGTTGAAGCAGGGATGCATCTAAAATCTGTAGGACAGTAGATCTTGAGGACCAGGGTTGGAGACCCCTGGTCTAAGAGATCAATAGACTTTGGTTGAAATTAGAGATTGAGATTGAGATTTCATATATCCAGGTGGTTTATGAACATTTTTTGGTCTGGAAAACGTGAGTCAGTGACCTCTGGCAGCCGTGCTGACATGGTGAGTGTGGACGTTACACAGCAGCAGTCACTGTCTCGTCCGTGTAAATAACCAAAGCCAGTAAAACCACATTCTAGAAGTCTTGGTGACGGTTTTCTTGTGGTGCTTGAAGATAGATCGATTAATCCACAATGTGTATTTGTATTGTGTTTCACATTTGAGACGCACGTGTTTGACTGTGCTTCTATTTTTTTGTTCAGGGGGGTGTTGGTTCATAAATGGGTCGGTGTAGATGGAAAATGCCAGGGCTGAAAATTGTTACTAGTCCAAGCCTGCCTTCAAATATGCCTTTATACTCTTATTTACAGATGACAAGGTAAAGGTGACCCAATTTGCAATTCCTGCTGACTACCCCTGCACAGAATGCAGTGTTTAAAGGTATAGAGGACGATATTTTATTATTTTCTGTCCTCCTAATTGTCAATCATTCTGATGATATGTAACGATCTTGGTTCTGTTGGTTTTTCTCTAAGTTTTCAGTTTCAAGCTCATCCAGGTTTTTCCTTGTTTTCTAGCTTTATTGGTGTGTTCTAGATTCATTTAAGTTCTTCGGTTTTTCTTTGTCTGTCCTCTGTTGCCCCCTTGTGTTTTCTTTTCCCTTGGCTTCCTCCTCAGCTCTGGTCAAACCTGCTCCTTATCAGCTCATTAGTCCTACCTTTGTTCAGTCAGCCATAAATACACTCCCTGTTCAGCTTCTCTTGGCTGGTTCCTCGTCTTACCTTTTCTCACCCTGGCTCCTTGATGGTTTTTCCCCTGAAGTCTCCATGGTTCTGGTTTGTGTTTTATTTTTAAGTTGGATTTTTTTGGATTTCTGTTTCTGCTGCCTGATATTTCATTAAATATTTAAAGAACTCACCCCTGCCTGTCAGCCTCTGTATTTGGGTCCTCACAAAAACCTCCAAACAAATCGTGACATGATATGTTTACATAAGGCCTTCCTAAGTGCTCATCCCGTTAGTTATCTCGTTAGCATGTGCACTTTCAGGCGTATATCTGTGGTGAGCTACGGTTTCAGACAGTCATTGAAGCTCACCTTTCTTTGAAAATGGCCGAGGGTCATAAGAGAAAAAGTGTCTATGAGGTGTGTAAGACGAAAACAAAGGCCTCAGAAGAGGCAGATATATCCCAGAATGCTTTGCACAGACAGCTCTCCTCGCAAAGCATTATGGGATGTGCTGTCAAAGCGGCCCGCTGTCGCCATAGGCTGTCGCTACCTAACAGCGGCGACTAATAATAAATATGGAGCAAAAACTGCGCTGTGAAGGAGGAGTTACGTGACCAACGGAGCTAAAAGGAGTGGCCATCTGTTCAAATGGTCAGTTATCTAAGTCCACTATATAGTCCTCGCTCTACATAGTGATTGAGGGATTTAGGGGTTAGGGTTGACGTTCGGACCCAGTAAGCTTGCATGAGCTATGAGAACTTTTAAACAGAATGTGCACGAGGAGATATGGGCTCGTGCATGCTCTCACACGCCATTAATAGACCTTCCCTCTCAGGTGCGGGTACAGGGTTGCGCATTTTTTTTTAAGTGAAAATCCTCCCCCATACCTTTAAGTCTCAGTGACGTTGCCGAGGATAGGAGAGACCAAGTAAGGAGCTTCATGCACAACTTCCCTATTTTCTGAACTTCAGGAGCTCCTTGGTTTCCTGTCTTTCATCTGATTAATCCAGTTGTGTCCGGCTGGTTACTGAGGTCAGAAACACCTGGATAATCTGTCTGTCCAGAGAAGAAAGACGGGAAACAAAGCAGCTGCAGAAGTTCAAGAAGAAGTTGAGTTGTGCATAGAGGCCATTCTTATAGTAGGGATGTGCATGTGTCCGTTGAGTAGCTCTGTCATGTCTGCAGTAAAGGGAGAGGGATCATCTGGACGAGGTGATGTAGATGTAGCTTCACTTCACTTTCACTTTATTTTTTAGCAAATAATCCAACATTAAACAACAAAACAACAATATCAAAACAAAAATAAACCAACAATTTACCAAAAAAAAGGAATAGGCTGAAGCAAAGCTTATTATTGCCTACCCTGTTTTATACTTACAACCTTTACAACCAACCAGGTTCTTTACTGCGTATATAAATATTCAAATCTACATAACATAAGATTTTTATCATTTTACATTTTAAAGCCCTTTTAAAATTCACCAAGAAAGGACATAACTTTAAATCATCATTCAATTCATTCCACATTTTCACACCAATAACTGAAACACATCTAGACTTTATCTGGCTCTTCTCTTTTGCACGTTCAAATATAAACAAACCTCGCAAATTATATTTATTCTCTCTTAACCTAAATAATTTCTGAATACCAGAAGGAAGACTTTTGTTCACTGCTTTATGCATTATTTCCAGTGTTTTTATATAAACAATATCTCTGAATTTTAATGTGTTGCTTTGAATGAAGAGTTTATCAGTAAGTTCACGGTATCCCAACTTATTATTAAGCCTTATAGCTTTTTTTTGCAACTTAACTAACTTATCAATAATTAATTATATTTGCATTTCCCCATACTTCTGAACAATAAGACAAATAAGGCATAACCAAAGAGGAATATATAATATGCAGGCCTTTAATATTTATTAAATCTTTTATTTTAAATAATATTCCAATAGTTTTTGCAATTTTGTTTCTAATACGGTATATTCTATGTGAGGCTTCCAACTAAGTTTGTTGTCTAGTTTTCTGCCAATAAAGAATAATAATCTTTCAATAAATTAAGACATTAATAAATAAGCAAATATAGAATGCAAATGAAAAAAAAAACTTTAAACATTTTTAAATAATAAGCAGACAATTATTCAGCAAATAAACAAACCACACATTTTTATTTAGTTTACATGGGTTTGGTTTTAAGCATCTAAATAGAACAGCTTCCTTTAAAGTCTCTTTCATGAAGACATCAAATCACATTTGTTAATTTTTATCTCAGAATAAATTGGAGACAAGGAAGTAAATGAACAATAAAAAAACAAAATCAGGGAACCACAGGGAAGGTTTTCCAATTCCTAGAACTTGCTTTGACATTCAATAACAGGGAAATTTTACAATTTACACTTCGATTTGCATGAGTATATTTCCATGTTATCGAACAATAACCTACTAGTCAGTTAGTCAGACTTTTTGCCAATGATTTGCTTAAACCAATTTAGCAATAATTTAGCTGTTTTCATTCAGGCTCCGTCTGTACTGTTTTAGCTGCATCGTTCTGTCCTCTCTCAATTAATGCAAACTATAAAGATGCGCCGAAGAGCATAATTTACATTTGTCAGTTGCCTTTTGCATCTCTGCTTCTTTCTCTATCTCTGCTTCCGTCTCCAAGTCGGCTTTTGCAAATGGCCGCTCACCCTCAGCCTGGTTCTGCTGGAGGTTTCTTCCTGTTAAAAGGGATTTTCCCCTCCCTGAGGGATTGCCTTCGAGACGATTGCATCGACTCATTGAGGGACAACAACAGTTATTTAATGTTAATATCCTGCTAAATATTTACTAGTGCTTAACTGATATTAACCCTGTCAGGACTATGGGGGTTTTCCTGTTGCCTGGGTTGGTTTTTAAATGTAAAATCTCAGCTCTGTGAACTTTCTAGCTTTGTGGTTTGGCCTCTGTGTTATTTCCAGACGCACGATAGGCTCGTTGCAAGTTCTGAATTAATCCTGGTTTAATTCCTCTTATAAATAAATATAAAAATTAAGAAAATAAACCTTGCAATCATTTTCCATTGAAGCTGAATCTGACCGACCGGCCAGCATCAATGACGTACGTGATTCTGCTCCTAATTTGATGAGGATTAACTAAGAAGTTGTACCCAGTTTATTTCACTTCACGGGTTAATAGTCTCCCGGTAATTTGAACTATTCGGGTTAAAAAAAACCCTTTCATGAACAACTGGGTCACTGTATTGGACGCCTTTCCTCTTTCTCCTTTCTTTATGTCCTTTTTTGAAAACCAGACTGATTTTTGTTAGCGCTGCATTCTTCAGCAGATAGGAACGCTTAATACTCATCTAAAATTTCAGAGTAAGGACCTGGTGGAATATACAAAGTTACAAAAAGAAGAGGTTTTCTGTCTTTGCAATTTGGATGAGGGAAAGGAGTGCTTCATTCTCTCTCTATTCTCCCACTCTGCAGAATCTGTTAGTTCAATCTCTAACATTCTGCTCTCTCTGCTTTTTCTCATAGTAGCTTCATCTGGTCTGTTCCTGTTTGGCTGTGACTCCATCCTGGAGAGAAACATCAGCTGTGCTGCTGCCATCAACACCTTTGTTTCTAGATGTTGCAGATCGAGCTCGTCTGCCTGGCTGTGTGTTTCCTGGATGGGGCCGCCTGTGGAGCTGGTTGACAGTTGCCTTTTGTATTTGTCAAATTTGTTTCACGTTTGGTTAACTGTGAGATTCCCCACTTGAAAGGAATAATCTCTACTGTGGAACTCTACTGGATTTCACTCAAAGAGCCTTCAGCTTAGCTTTTTCATGATAGCCTTCCATTCATATAGGTGAAAAACCTCACAAGAAACAGAAATATGTCTATTACATTTTGAAATTAACAAGATGAAATACATTGTGAATTAATTAAACAGATTTCCACCCCTTTCAACCAATTATCCCAAAAGTTATGGAAGCCCGTTTCCGCCACTCTGTATATAATGAGATAGTATCTCATTATATTAAGTTACTCTCTTATTATAATGAGATCATTTTTATTTTTATTTTATTTTTTTACAGTGTGGCGGAAACAGGCTTCCATACAAAAGTATAATAAACAGCAAATAGTTAGCCAGAAAATAAGCTCTGCTTCTTTCTATATCTCTGCTTCCATCTCCTTGAACCCCAGTCGGCCTCAGCAGATGGCCTCTCACACGGAGGTTTCTTCCTGTTCAAAGGGAGTTTTTCCTCTCCACTGTCGCTACAAGCATGCTTAGTGTGAGGGATTGCTGAAGAGTCAATGAGACGATGCAATCAGCTGGTTTTCCTTAGATAGAAAACTTTGAATCATTTTGAGTGCCTAAAGAAGCGAGTTGTGAATTGGACTATATAAATGAACTGAAATGACTTGAATTCAGCCACGGCTGGTTTTTCTACACTGCTGCTTATTTATACATTTTCTTGTCCATTTGTTTTATTCGTTGTTTATGAGTCAAATTATGTGGGTGTGGCACTAAAGCAGCTGTCACTACCGGATCTGTACCATCAGCTCATCAGCACATGTGCAAACAGATGTAAAACCAGGTCGCAATAAATAATGTAATTATGGTACTGAAAGTACTTATTTTTATCCTTTAATCACTAAAGAATGCAATAATCATCTTTAAAAAAAATTGTATGACTTTTCTTTGATGCTTTTTTACATTTTCTTCATTAAACTGCTTCTCTGACGTCATCATCGGACATCCTCAATATAAAATATGATTACACCACGTTTATCTGCATTTTAGTTATTTCTTTCTTTAGATTACACACAATATACCATAAGGTTAACACACAAGGAAAACATAAAACTCAAAAAGAATAAATTTATGTATAAATCCAAAGCTGAAACAGTTGATGCATTGACTTCTGTTTTTTTCTTAGAAGCTTTCAAACAATCTGACCGGATGTTCTTTCTAAATTGTCTATAAAGTAACTTGAGATGAAATGTGTTGAATTGCGCATTATAAATAAAGTGAATTGAATTGGGTAATTTCCAATTCTCTTATATTTTTTTATTTATCCAGTCAAAAATAACACTGTTAATTTGCAACAAGTCAACTAGTTTAAATACATTTGTTTTATTTGTAAGTTTCCGCATTACGTTCATTTCTGTATTTTTCAAATCATAATTCGTGTTCTGGTTTGATCTCCTTTCCAGTCTTACTTTCCATGATCTTTGGGAATTTTGCCCTCACAAAGATGGCAGCCAGACCTCAGCGCACCTTAATGAGCGCTAATTACATTCCACTGGCTCCTGCTAATGGGGGGGTCACTAGGCTCTTTAGTTTAAGTTGCTTTTTGTGTTCAACTTATGATTTCTTTAGAAATCTATTGTGTCTGGATTTAAAGACTTAAAGACTTAACTGTTACTTTATTATGTTCTAATGTTCAGATTAGTTTTGTTTGTGTTGTAAATTGTTTTGTTCCTGTTAGACATTTCATTTTAGCCGAACCTTTGCTTGATTTCCATACATTCCATCAGGGCTGCTTCACTGACATGAGTTCTTGTAGCTTCTTTAATGAACAGAAACTGTGAGGTGGTGTAGAGTTAGAAAAACCCTCTTCCTCTGTGTGCACACAAAGCTAATGTAACAATAGGTACGCAGCCTGGGAAATATCTGTTGTTAACCGATGAGACCGTTTGTGGCACGCACATAGTTTGTGTTTCACCGATTCACTAAGGAAGCACTCACAGGAAGTGAGTCCATTAGTTTAAAAGCTGCAGATCCCAGAGATCACGGCTTTTTTATTATGGACTGCATGCATGTTGCATCAATCTGTGAGACGCTCAGCGCTGATTCTGTGCCATTTTCTCTACCTGGTTAGATTCAAGTGAAAATGTATTTCTATGCTCACCTGATTCCTATATTGATTTAATGTGGATCTGCTGCAGGACTTAAAAGACCAGGAAAGAAGTGAATCAAGGATGTAAAAACTATTGCATTCCTATTTCTTTTTTGAGTTAAAGTTTTTTTATTTTATTTTGTTTTTTTTCCTTCCTCTAATACTTAGTGTTTCTTTTTGTAAACCCAACTTTTTGGGTTAAAATAAAAGCCCTGCTTTCCTAATAACACCTGTGATTCCTCATGCTTTCCGAAAGTCATGTAACCGCAAACCGTTTCATGACTAATGGATGAATAATGGTCCAAAAAATGTTTCTTCTCGTACTGCTTTTCTCTAATGTTAAAATTAATTATTTACTGTAAGTACTGTAAATTTAGAGTAGGGCATTTGTAATGGCTGCATATACAGCCACACAAATGTGGTAACAAATATCATATGATATTTAGTTTCTTTTTCATATAATGTTTCACAGTGATGGGAGTAACGGTGTTGAAAGTAACGGAGTTACTAACGCCACTACCTTTATTAGTAACGAGTAATCAAAATTATTACTCTTACTGTAACTATAACGCAGTTACAATTGCCGACAACCCGTTACTGCACGTTACTCAGGTCACACAATTAACCTTTTTTCATGATAGGACTCGTGCGCGCGTCATGAGAGAGGGGCAACATATTCTCATTATCAGTTCGTATGAAATCGTACAAAAAGTTATGCACACTATTTTGTACGTTTTGCACGTTTTTCCTCAAAAAACCACATCAGTGCGCATGCGCTGGCAGACAGAAAAAAAAAGCAGATCCGCGGACGGACGTAAAACTGGGAAAAACAGTGCAATCATCACTTATTCATGTCTCTAACTACATTGCTTGCTGTTTTATATCTTAGGGTTAGGGTCAGGGTTAGGGCTAATTGTAATTTATATTCTATGTTCTTGAATTGTGCGTAAGATGCGCATGTGCATACGACGAAAAAAAAAGTCCAAAACGTACGAAATTACGGTGCATAACTTTTCGTACGATTTCATACGAACTCATAATGAGAATAGGTTGAGAGGGGAGGATGGGGAGTGAGGAGGACTCCAGCGGCAAAACAGCGCTTTCCAGATGGAAATACCGGTGTTACGTCGAGCTGCGTTTCCCCATCAGATACGGTTTCCCCTGCATCTCCGCACAGTGCGGCGGCACGATTCACCGCGCAAGCGACAGAAAACGCGCATGCTAGCTAAAGGCGCGTAACAGCCGCCCTGTGCTCACGCCGCAGGGGAACTACGGAGAGCGTGAACGATCATTAGCCTATATGGAGAAAGAGAGAAATATGGATGGATGGATGGATGGATGGATGGATGGATGGATATAGCTACATGTTGCAGTATCTATAACAACCCAAACACAGGATTTCAGAATTAGACATCCCCAGTTATTAATTTCATACACACGCAAAAGTAACGCAATAGTTACTTTTACTACTAACTAGTTACTTTTATTGTGGAGCAACTCAGTTACTAACTCAGTTACTTTTTGGGAGAGGTAACTAGTAACTATAACTACTTACTTTTTCAAAGTAATGTGCCCAACACTGATGTTTCATTTACAGAGTCATTTCTTTATTTATCACCCTTGCACTGCATCTCAAAATGTGTGTGGACTTTCTTGTTTACCCCAATCTGTTGTGATTCTGTTTCTTATATACTCTGTTTCAGTTGCTCTAGTCCCTTGGCTGACGGGCTGATTTGGACTATAGCACTTGGCATTGGAGCATTGGAGGTTTGCTTCATTTGGTTTAGTTAGGTTTGTGCATGTTTTGCGCCATGTGTTTCTTTTGTGAACTGATCAGCCACTATTTAAAGGGGTTATAGAATGATGAATAGGGTGTGTAACATTAGTTGGGCTGAAAATGGCATATTTGCTGTTCTATGAGCCGTAATGCAAGCCTGGTTAAAAGCCCCAGAATTATATGAAAGGTTTTCTTCTTGGTGGTTTGCTCATGAATATTTAGATGAGATATGCTGATGAAGATTCTCGCTTCCCCTCCAGGAAGCTTTCTCAATTTAAATGTCTGGATCCGCAGTGAGTTTGAGTCTTCATGTTTTCAAAAGCCGCAGCAGGCAGAATGACTTCCGGTTCAAGGGTCAAACGGCGCCGTCGTCCAATCAGCGATGTCTCATGTTTCCCACTGGTACCTACCTTTTCCGGTAGGTTAATGTAATTGTGTTTTTCTTAATGTAGTTGCGCTTTGCTTTATGTAGTTGCAATTTCCTTGATGTAGTTGTGCTTTTAGATTTGTAGTTGCAGTTTGCACTTCAGGGCCACCGTAGCAAAGGCCTTGGGTTGCTTGGAAACATGCAAATTGAAACCAATGAATGGGTCGTTTGGTTCCATTGTTAGCCTGTAATATCTGAAACCTGTCGATGATTATGATTCTGAATACCTGTGCATTGTTTTTTAAACTTTTACGGAATTTCGATGAGCTGAGCGCTGATTGGTTGGTTCACAAAGAGTGAAGTTGCTGAGCAAAGATGCATCACAGCAACAAGCACTCACTCACTGAAATCGAAATTGTTGATATGGCATTCCGTAAAAGTTCAAAAAAATATCCACTGGACTTGGAAACATGCAACTGGTAACCAATGAATGGGTTGTTTGGTTCCATTGTTGGCCTGTAATATCTGAAACCTGTCTATGATTCTGAAGGTCGGTCATTGGTTGGTCATATAGTAGGATGACCAGATGTCCTCTTTTTCCCCTTTGTTCTACTTTTCATACCTAAAAAAAATGTCCTGGGGGAATTTAAAAATCGTCGGGGATTTTGGTCGACTACAGTGCAGCAGAACCAAGCCGTCAGCTCCGGGGCTGGTTGGGGCTTTCGATGGAGCGACCGAACCCGACCCGGTGACGATAGCCTGGACACAGGCGGCCCCTTGCTTCCTTACCGGCCCCCTAGTCCCCTCCTCCAGCTGAGGACGTGCGGCGCATGGCTCTCTGCTAAGGTCTGGTCCAGTCAGAGGCCCAGCAGTCGACACTTCATACCCGCCTCCCCGGGGAGTGACAAAAGTACAGGTCAGAACCAAATAAGGCAACATCCACGAATTGACGTCAACTCTGTGCTTCGTTTGAATTTTGCCCGTTTTATGGTGGAAGTTTAGAATCGTGAGATTTGCAGAGAAAGGAGGTGTTGATGGGGTTTGAACTTTTCTGTACGTCCATTTCACCCACTGAACTATCATTATTCATCTATGACAGGGGTCACCAACGTGGTGCCCGCGGGCACCAAGGGGCCCTCAAGGACCACATGGGGTGCCCTCTTCGTCTTCTGAAAACAGAAGAACTCACTCAGTGGGTTAAGTTTATTTTTTTTTTTTATTCTGTTGCTCTTCTTTTTAATAATGTTTGTATTATTTCATCATGTTAACTATTTCATCATATTTCAGTGGTTTCAAAATTACAATATTAAAAAGAAAATTAGAAATGAATAAAAGAATAAAATAAGAATAAAAATGAGTTTTAATGGATGAGATTTACTGTAGGTGAACACTGATCCCTCCAGTTCATAGGTCAGTATTGGTAGCCCTTCCAATGACTCGGTAGCCATGAAGTAGCCCTCAGCCTTAAAAAGGTTGGTGACCCCTGATCTATGACAATGGAAACTCCTTTTTGCATTCAATGACTCCTTTAAAGTTTCTCTTTTTATCATTAAGGCAGGTCAGTTTGTTTGAGTTAGTTCTGTTACTTGCTATTTTGAGTAGTTTTTGTTCCTTGGGCCTCATTTTTGAATCTATTTTATACTTGTGCGTTTTATCTTTTTTGGGTAAATAAAAGAACCCTGTTTTTTTTAAAATACACCAGTGCCTGACAGTCCTTACTGCTCGGTCCTTAACAGGCATAAAAGCTTTATTTACTGTTCTATAATGCATAAGTTTTACTTTTTGTTTTATTTAAAAAAAAGGATCAACTCAAAATCATGTCAGTTTCTCTCTGTGTTTCTGTTGTGCATAGTGGTTACTTCAAACTCTTAGAGTGCAAGAGTGTGAAAACCACACTTTGGTTTCAAGTATTTACAGGCAGCATGTCACCAGCTTTACCTAATGAGCGTTTTAACGCCACACTTCAGCTTAGAATGATCACCGTATTGTTAAAACCCCTCTGCTCTGTCTGTCATTTTGCTCCAGTTCAAATACCTGTTCTGTCCTCAGGTCCTGCCGCTCCTCATGCTTATTTTTGGCACTTCGTCATGTAAGCAGATACGGGCTGGATTAGGTGTACAGCAGGCAGCTGATCCAGTTTCCAAGCAATGCTGGCAAAACAGCAGCGTTTACTAGACAGGACTTGACCATCTGCGTCTATCCATCAGAGTCCCTGACTGCTGTTTTAAAAGAGATTCTATTTTTTTTTATTTAATTAAAAATACCTTTTTAGATTTCTTTTTTTTCTTTTTTTTTTAGATTCAGTTTCACAACTTGCTTTCTTATCTAATTGCATTTTATAAATCACATTTTGCTCACTTCACTACCTGACTAAATACTTTTTTGCCCCAATGTAATTTTTTTTTTCTCTTTAAAATCCGATACTATGATAGGAACAATTATATTTGCTTTGAAGTTTTACCCAAGCATGAAACCCTGGAGGCTTTTTTCATATTACTATACAGCAGATGCGTTGCAGCTGACGTCAGAAACATTTGTATCTAGCAGCCATGCTGAGCACCTGTTCTGGTCCCCTGCACGTAAAAGATGCCGTCTGTATGTTTTGTCATCGGGTGTGAAACTAAAACAGGTGACTGATATATTTATTTTTAACGCTTTCCAAAAGAGAATGTGGTCAGCTGACTGGATGCTGACTGCAAGCGGCCGTCTATCTGTTGTACATTTAGTATTAGCTGAGTTTAAAATGAAGTCAGGAGAGCTAACTTAGGCTGTACACACTTAACCTGACTCCGCCAGATGGTTTTGCTCCGCATATCTATCTGGAAACCTTCCGTTGAAGTAATTTTGGGAAGGGGCGAAAATACTGGTTAGCTGATTGGCCTATGTTGGTGATAGACGGGCCAAATAAACCAATCAGATCAACGAAGCATATGACGTACTAACAGAGCAACGACGAAAACATAACCACAAGCCAGGCTACTCTTGCCGAAACCAGTCGGGAGAAGAGCAAAAACATCTTTTCCTCTGAGAAAAGCCTCCAGAGCAGTGTTTTGCTCTTCTTTCAGTGAAGAAATACTCGCTACCAACCACGCTAACGCTAGTTTCAACGGCTGAAGCCGCCATGTTCTTTAGACTGAACTGTCGCGCTTCTCGTTGCGTCACACCTCAACCCGCCTCAAAGCCAACGCTGATTGGATGTTCGTTTGGTGAACGGCTCCAAATTTTCTTCAACGGAGAGTCTCCAGACTGATTAGCGAGTGAAACCTTGAAAGCTCGTGAGATCAGGATGGTCTCACGAGGCTAGTACACACTCACACTAAAGGACAATTTAGGACCAATAAACTTAACAGTCATGTTTTTGGATGGTGAGAGGAAGCCGGAGTACCTGGAGAGAAGTCAGGCACGCAGGGGGAGAACATGCACAATCCATGCAGAAAGAGTCTGGGCCAGGAATCCAACCTAAGAACTTCTTACTGCAAGGGGAGTGGCGGCCTAGCGGTTAGGGCATAGAGCTGGGAATCCTGAGGTTCTGAGTTTGAGCCCAACTCCCACAGTCTGCCACTGTGGGTTCCTGAGCAAGACCTTTAACCTCACACTGCTCCAGTGCCCCATTGTGGCAGTCCACTGCTCCCAAAGGGGATGGGTTAAATGCTGAGGTAAATTTCTCCAATGTGAGATCAATAAAATTTTGTTGTGTTTAGCTGTTTAGATAAAGTCAGCATTGAGATCAACAGCGTGCAGCTTACCTTTACTTTACATACAAATATCTTTTTTTTTTGGATGCCTTATTTTCAGGTTAATAACCCAGCCAGCTGTGAAATAACCTGACTCCGCCAGATGGATTTGCTCCGCATATCCATCTGGAAACCTTCCGTTGAAGTAATTTTGGGAAGGGGCGAAAATACTGGTTAGCTGATTGGCCTATGTTGGTGATAGACGAGCCAAATAAACCAATCAGATCAACGAAGCATATGACGTACTAAAAGAGCGACGACGAAAACACAACCACAAACCAGGCACAAGCCAATTGATAGATCAAACTCTTGCCGAAACCAGTCGGGAGAAGAGCAAAAACATATTTTCCTCTGAGAAAAGCCTCCAGAGCAGTGTTTTGCTCTTCTTTCAATGAAGAAATACTCTGTAATTCAGATAAAACTTGCTAACGCTAGTGTCATCGGCTGAAGCCGCCATGTTCTTTAGACTGAACTGTCGCGCTTCTCGTTGCGTCACACCTCAACCCGCCTCAAAGCCAACGCTGATTGGACATTCGTTTGTGAATGACTCCAAATTTTCTTCAACAGAGAGTCTCCAGACTGATTAGCGAGTGAAACCTTGAAAGCTCGCGAGATCAGGATGGTCTCACAAAGCTAATAGATCAGTGTTTTCCAACCTTTTTTTACTTCTGCCCCCTTTTTATCTCACCATGACTACCCCCCTCATCCAAAAGTATTGATGACTGCCCAAGTGGAACGTACAATAACTGATTATAAAATAAAGACTATTTTACTTAATCTTTTAATTTGAGCATTTCATTTTTTATAATTTTATTCTTTCCATCTCAAATAAAAAAAGCAACACGAATAGGTTGAGTAACTCCCTTACTGTCAGATTTAAATTTGGTCAATTGGGAATAAAATACAGAATAAAAATCAGACTGATTTATTTAGTGTTACTTTGTTTTCATCAAGACACCTGAGCTGTTTTGATGAGCTCCGATAGCTCAGTGTGGAAAACAGCTGATCCCAGGCTGTTCTCTACATCCAGTCTGTTCCTCTGCTTGGTTTTAATGTGTCAAAGTTAATAAACTTACTTTTCAATTGGGTCCTTAGAAACCAAACAGATCCCAGCCCTATTTTATTTTACTTTCTAAATATTTTTATTCACCAATTGCAATGCACGCGCAGACCACTAGGGGCATGCATCCTCCTGGTTTGGAAACACCAGAGTGTAGTCATTTAGTGGTATATTTAAAATATAGTTCATTGCTTTAAAGTTTTTCCAACCCATAAAAGTGGTTTTAAGCTGCAAATAGGGCCTCTATTTTCAATCCAAGCCACAAGTAAGTTCCTTAAAAAAAAACAAAAAAAAAAACTGCCCTAACAGTTTTGTAAGGGAAGGAAAAAGGAAGTTAGTTTGCAGAATAATTTTTAACTCATCTTTAACTGATACGAGCCACAGTGGAGCAAAATAGTATTCAGTCAGCTACTGATTGTGCAAATTCTCCTACATAGAAAGATAGGGGAGTCTGTCATTTTCATCCTAGGTAAAATACAACTATGAGAGACTAAATGTAAGACAAGAAATCACACTTTAGGAATTTTAAAGAATTTGTTTGTTAATTCTTGTGGAAAATGAGTAGTTGGTTAATATCAAACAACCAATATGTCCGTCCTTCACAGGCCTGTAACTTCGCCACTCCTTACCTGTATATATGGCTGCTGTTTGAACTGATCTGTATAAAAGACACCTGTCCTCAGCATTAAACAGACTCCAAACTCAACCATGGCTGTTTAATGCTACGTTCACACCGGACGCAGCAGGAGCAGCAAAATCGCGTCTGCTGCTTCATTTTTGCTGCTTGTACCAGTTAGTTCTGACGCGCGGGTGAAGCAGCTTTGCTGCTCTGGCTGCGCGGTGCAAAAGTGTGTCTGATGCGCGTTGGGCGGAGCTTCACTATCCTTTCTCTGCCTTGCAGCTATATTTGCTGTGATCAGTGGGAATAAAGTAGTTTTCATATGTTTTTAAGTGAGAAAATCCACCTGAAAACTTAATTACTGCAGTCAGTTCATCCAGATTACCATCCTGCCTTCCAATGTTATTTCTGTTGGAGCCGCTCAGACCCCCACATACCAGCGGTGCGCTGTCAGTAGGAATCCCATTCAACAGCAGCCTCTGGCCGGGTCGCCTCCTCATGGTTCACCGCGGCGGCTGGTAGGTGTTTTTCATCTAAATAATCTAAACTGCAGGCACCAGGATAATAAAAGCGAACATATTCTGCCGGCAGATTTCTGCATTTTAAGTTAATTTATGCGTTAACAAACTGTTTCAGAGGAGCGATCACAGTGCTCTGTGGGCCGGATTTATCAAGATCCAATTTTGCGTGCAGTAATTTGCGCTCGCAAACTGGAATTTTGCGCGAGGGGCTGAACCATGGTTTGCGGGTGATTTAACAAGAGCGATTGCGTAACTGGTGGCAGGTGCAAAACTGTAGGAGACGCCCTATTTAAATGATGGTTTTGCGCGTTTTGCGGCAAAGTAGTTTGTAGTTTGTGCAAACTAGTGCATTAAGAAATTTTAATCTTACAGTAGTGTTAATTTCGTTAACGAAAACTAAACGAAAATATTTTCGTCAACGCACATTTTTCACCCAACGAAAACTAGACGAGACGAGATGAAAATCCCCACTAATAAACAATAACTGGGAGTAAATCAGAAATATTTTTCGTTGACTAATAAAGACGAGACGAAAATGCAGTTTGATAAATAAAGACTGGACTAAAATCTATGGACATTTTAGTTCACGAACAAAGACGAGACGAAAATTACATATTATTATTTTATGGTTTTTTCAAATCCTATCTCCTGCTCCGCCTCCTCCTTGTCAGCTCCCACACACCCACTTTCAAACCTGGAGCGGGCGGCACAGAGTAGCCTACTCTGGGGCTCGGGAGAAAGAGGAGACGTGATCTATGGACACATTTTCACTTCATTGAAGTGGAGAACAAAACCAAATGCTTGATTTTAGTCGAAGGGAAGGAATATGGCCACATTATAACTGGAAAAAACACAACCTGAAGAGACACGTCGCTGTTCAACACAAAGACATTACGGTAAGTTAACAGAAATATTGGTGGTGGTTGTTTATAATGTAACATTAATCAACAGCTATAATGTCCTAATGATAAACTAACTGATGTTGGCTAACTTTCATAGCATTTAGTATCCAGGCTGGCTATGTTACGTTAGCTTGTTAGCACGTAGCGACCGTAGCCACTTGTTGATAGAACTTAGATATGTTATACTGGCCGGGAAACTATAGTTTCAGTTACATTGCAAGTTTGATTAAAGCAGACAGATGCTTTAGGTAAACTAGGAGCAGCAAGTGAACTATAGTTAACACAAAACACCTCAGCAGCTACACATGTATGCTAAATGCTAAAACCAACTGAAACTATCGGTCTTTGACAGTGTGTATCAGGATAAGAAAATTAAAATAATATGCCACACATAATTCAGAACAACTTTAACCTAGATTTTCATACACAAAATAGCCATTGCTAGGGGAACCACTGCGGGGATTTGGATGCAAACATCAATATTAATCAATATTAATAAAACCAAAATGCATGCACACATAAAAATGTCTGCAATTTATTCCTGCATAAAATGATAGTTACGGTAGGTTGTTTGTATGAGTTTGAAATGGATTGTCAAATGTAGTTTTTACAGAGACTTAGTTTTTGTTAAGGAAAAAAAGAGACCTATATGCTACTTATACACTTGGAATTCCTGTTATGCTGTGCATCTATCCTGACATTGTATTAATTTCTGTTCCAGATTGAAGATACACCGACCACCAACAACCACCCAGAAACAATGACAGGCCAGCTTTACAAGCTTCCTTAATTGCCCACACCAAATACAAAGCTGACTCTCAGGACCAGCAAGCTATGCCTTGTTTCACATAAATACTGTACCTTTATAAACCATGTGAACTAGCTGGCAGGAAAGCACTTTTGTTGTATCAGTTGGAGTTATTTTTTTCACATCATTGATCTCAAATCTATTTATTTCTATCTATTTATTTTATTTTTCTATGTGAACTAGCTTTAAACAGCCAGCACTTGTGTTAAGTTCATAAAACACTTAATTTTATTTATTTTTTTCTTTGTCAGGTGTATTTTATTTGTTTTAATGCAAGCATTTGTGTTTGTGTCTTTAAACCTTAACAATGTTCAAAATAAATATGCAAATATTGTCAGAACATCTTCCATGTCTGCATTTGTTCCTTAAAATAGTGGGGGGGGGTTTATCAAAAAGATGAGATGAAATGTGAAATCATTTTAGGAAATGTTAAATATTATCTGCTGACAAAAAAGTAAAAGGTTAAAATTATGTCCTGACTAAAACTAGACTAAAATGTTGACGGTTTTTGTTGACTAAAACTAAACTAATAAAATTATGTTTTCTTGGACTAAAATAAAGACTAAAATGCTCGACTTATAGTCGACTAAAACTAGACTAAATAAAAATGGGATGATGTCGACTAAATGTGATAAAAACTAACAAGCGATGCTGAAACTGGACTAAGACTAAAACTAAATTTAAAAATGGCTGCTAAAATTAACACTATCTTACAGTGACACCCCCACCCCCTCCAAAAAAAAAAAAATACAAATATATAAAATATTTATATATATATATATATATATATATATAAACTTTGGCAACCTTTATTCCCTTCTCTACTTCACTGCAGTAAAAAAAAAAAAAAAAGTGGGAAGTCGGGGTTCTCCGTTAGGGCGTCAGGGCGACATGGCATTTAGAACGTCGGACAGCACTTCTGAAAAATGAGATTGGGAGATCCCAGATGCAAAAAAGTGCAATGTTGCAAGGAGTTTTGTGATATCTGGTATTGCGTGCGTCCTCCTTGTGGCTGACTCCAAATCCATTCGGAGTTCCCCTAATAGCACCAAAATGTCGATGCTGGATAAACGATATGTTTTGATGATCGTTTCCTCGTTCATTCCAAAAATATTCACACGGAGTGAAAAAATGCATTCTCTGCGTCTCCTTGCCTCATTTCGATGTCTCCTTCTTGCGACAATAACCGCTGCCATGTGTGCGCAATTACGCATACAGACCATTTGCACCTTCTTTTGAAACGTGTTAAATATAGAGTCAGATACCGTTAGCAAAATTGCTTTCAGGTTTGATAAATCACTTTGCGAGTGCTAAATTAATATATTTACATGTTCTCCTCCCACAAGACGCACTTTTGCGTGTAAACGCCCCATATTGCATATTCATTGCAGGAAAAGTACTAAATGGATAAGAGGCGCTATTTAGCACGTTTTAAAGACCAAATCCTTTTAGCACGCTGTTGATAGATCAGTTTGTACATTTTTTAGCATGCGCAGTGAAATAGCTCACGTTTTTATACACGCAAACCTTTGATAGATCCGGCCCTGTGTCATCAGCGATGTGTCTGTCTCCCTGCCAGCTCCCAGATCAGCTTCTATGATTGGTTGACGCTGCTCGTTGAGCAGCAAAAGTTAAATTTTTCCATCTCGAAAAGCAGCGCGTTTGCGGCGTGTCACGCGCGTCAGATGCTTAAACGCTCCCGACGCGCTGCTTCAGCTGCTCATACGCGCTGCGGGACCTTTTGCTGCGCCTTGACGCGCGTCAACCATTGACTTTGCATGTAAACTCGCTGCTTCTGCTGCGCCTGCTGCGTCCGGTGTGAACGTAGCATAAGAACTGTTTAAAAGCACCAGGAAGAAGATTCTAGACCAGAAACAGGCGACAACAGGGAGCAGGGTGGTGAGAATAACTATGGGAGCAACTGGAAGAAAATGGAGAACTTATATAACCATTAATGGTCTCCATTGATCTGGGAAGATCTCATTCTCTGGGGTTAAAATGAGAACAATGAGCAAAAATCCCAGAACTAGATGGAGGGACCTGATGAATGAGCTGCATAGAGCTTGGACCAAAGGAACAAAGGCTTCCATCAGTAACACACCACGACCCGAGGGGACTAGCGTCTCCCTGCTAAAGACTCTACATGTCCAGGCCTGTCTGAAGTTTTTGAAGTTCTGCAAAGGGGAGAGGGCGACCGATCTGTGTTAAAGTAAGAACGAGCTGAGCCATGAACGGGGAGATTTTAAGCCTCTGTGAGAGCATTGAGGATGGATCATAGCTGGCTCTTCTAGCAGGACTATGATACTAAACAGAGTAAACTGTATCCACTCGCACCTGTAGAGTTCAGAACCAAGACCCAACCTGTGACCCGCAATTATCCCCATTTAAAACCCGGCCGGAACTGCTCCGACCCGTGAATAATAAAGTGCGACTTGGCCTGTGATCTCTAAGTGAACACACAGCCGTTTCCAACAACAGAGGCAGTATAGATCATTGCCTCACGCTTACACTCAGTGTGCGCTGCGATCACAGATTAAAAGCCGTAAACTGAAGTACGAAGGTTTGCTTCCTTGCTTAAAAAAAATACTGTTATCTGGATGTTTTTTTAAATCAATTAATTTTTTTAAGATGTAGAATTAACAAATAAGAAAATACAAATAAGTTTAATTCATGCTTTAACTCTCTGTATGACACCTGCCCACATTTTGTTCATTTATACCCCATACCCTGACACGGTGCAGGACTCTGATCCTAAACGCAGAACTCAGGACACTAAGGAGTGGATCCATAAAAAGTCTGAGTGTCCCAGCGATGGAAACATCATATCTGATGGAGGAAAGGACCAAAATAGCAGCAACAGTGTGAGAAACATGGAGAAGACTGACAGGAAACGTCTGACCCGTCATCGCCAACAAAGGTGATGCTACAAAGCATTGATCTGAACTTTTCTTAATGAGCAAATACTTATTATTATTATTATTTTTGCTTTAACTGCACTCATAAAAAGCAGTACTCTAAGCAGTAGAACCTGCACAATCCGTGGCTGACTAAATACTTTTTGGCTCCACTGTAAATACAGTGGAGCCAAAAAGTATTTAGTCAGCCACCAATAGTGCAAGTTCTCCCACTTAAAAAGATGAGAGAGGCCGGTAATTTTCATCATAGATATACCTCAACTATGAGAGACAAAATGAGACAAAAAAATCCAGAAAATCACATTGTCTGATTTTTAAAGAATTTATTTGCAAAATATGGTGGAAAATAAGTATTTGTTCAGTTACAAACAAGCAAGATTGCTGGCTCTCACAGACCTGTAACTTCTTCTGTAAGAGGCTCCTCTGTCCTCCACTCGTTACCTTCATCAATGGCACCTGTTTGAACCCGTTATCAGTATAAAAGACACCTGTCCACAACCTCAAACAGTCACACTCTAAACTCCACCATGGCCAAAACTAGAGAGCTGTCAAAGGACACCCGAAACAAAATTATAGACCTGCACCAGGCTGGGAAGTCTGAATCTGCAATAGGTAAACAGCTTGGTGTGAAGAAATCAACTGTGGGATCAATTATTAGAAAATGGAAAACATACAAGACCACTGATTATCTTCCTCGATCTGGGGCTCCACGCAAGATCTCACCCCGTGGGGTCAAAATGATCACAAGAACGGTGAGTAAAAATCCCAGAACCACACGGGGGGACCTAGTGAATGACCTGCAGAGAGCTGGGACCAAAGTAACAAAGGCTACCATCAGTAACACACTACGCCGCCAGGGACTCAAATCCTGCAGTGCCAGACGTGTCCCCCTGCTTAAGCCAGTACATGTCAAGGCCCGTCTCAAGTTTGCTAGAGAGCATTTGGATGATCCAGACGATGACTGGGAGAATATCATATGGTCAGATGAAACCAAAAATAGAACTTTTTGGTAAAAACTCTACTCGTCGTGTTTGGAGGAGAGAGAATGCTGCATCCAAAGAACACCATACCTACAGTGAAGCATGGGAGTGGAAACATCATGCTTTGGGGCTATTTTTCTGCTAAGGGACCAGGACGACTGAAAGAATGAATGGGGCCGTGTATCGTCAAATTTTGAGTGAAAACCTCCTTCCATTAGCAAGGGCATTGAAGATGAAACATGGCTGGGTCTTTCAGCATGACAATGATCCCAAACACACCGCCGGGTAACGAAGGAGTGGCTTCGTAAGAAGCATTTCAAGGTCCTGGAGTGGCCTAGCCAGTCTCCAGATCTCAACCCCATAGAAAATCTTTGGAGGGAGTTGAAAGTCTGTGTTGCCCAGCGAAAGCCCCAGAACATCACTGCTCTAGAGGAGATCTGCATGGAGGAATGGGCCAAAATACCAGCAACAGTGTGTGAAAACCTTGTGAAGACTTACAGAAAACGTTTGATCTCTGTCATTGCCAACAAAGGGTATATAACAAAGTATTGAGATGAACTTTTGTTATTGACCAAATACTTATTTTCCACCATATTTTGCAAATAAATTCTTTAAAAATCAGACAATGTGATTTTCTGGATTTTTTTTTTCTCATTTTGTCTCTCATAGTTGAGGTATATCTATGATGAAAATTACCGGCCTCTCTCATCTTTTTAAGTGGGAGAACTTGAACTATTGGTGGCTGACTAAATACTTTTTGGCTCCACTGTATTTATGTTGTTTTTTTTTTGTTTTTTTTTTGTAACCATAGAGAACCTTTAACTGGCACCACGATAAACTACATCACTTTGTCTGAAAGGTTCACAGAGTCAGTTTTAAATGCGGAATCAAAAAAGACACTTCTCTCAGGTTCCATTTCTGCTGTTTGTTATCGCACCAGAACTTCCTTTTCAGAAACTGACGTTTTTTTTCTCTTCTTCTCACAGTTTGGTGGCTTATTCTAAGCCACCAAACGCCCTCCAACTTTCACACTTTGCAGCCACTGATTGCCTCTTTGCAAGATGCAGCTTTAAACCTATAAAGATCCTCCTCAGTCTGTTGGACTTATTAAAGAATTAACCTTACTTTTACTAAGTGAGATCTTTTAAACATTTAACCAGTCATGTCAGTAATGCTCATTCATTGCTGGTGTCTCATCGTTGGAGAGCAGAAGTCATCGGCGATTTTAAATGTGTAGATTAGGCTAGAAGACAATTTTTTTTTTACAAAAGTACAATGTTTTGTAATCTGGTGCATTTTAGATCATGCATACAAAGAAGGCCTACATAATGCACCAACTGCTGAGCCAGCTGAAGCTGTAGGTTCAAATTTCAAACCAATCCTGTGTATTTTTGCTATGTTGTAGTTTCCTGTAGTTTCTACATTGATATCTGATTCTTCTTTCCTTTTTTTGCAGTCAGGAAAAAACAACAACACATTTAATATTCAAGTTCCCTTAAGTAAAACAGATAGCATGTCTATTGTTCTCTGACTTGATGCTTAGATTTCACGCCTCTTTGAGCACCACTTGGTCTGACACATTTCAATAGTACGAGTAAAATGTAATGGCTTAGATCAAACCAAATGAGCCATTACTACCATGCGGATTGTACATATTTTTATTTGATTTTTTTATTTCTTATCATTATTTTGTTTTTTCATTGTGTACGATACATGTACACTTGCACCTTAATCCTTATTTATCTTGATATACTGTATATACCTGGATATACTATCTATATATATATATATATATATATATATATATATATATATATATATATATATATATATAGTTTATTCTTAATGCACCTTTTTCCTCCTTGTTTGCACCTTCTTTAACTTCTATGCCAATATGTGACGAGTAAATTTCTCCGCTGTGAGATCAATAAAGCTCATCTAATCTCTTATCTTATCTTACTACCCTTTTTTAAAGATAATTTATTATTTATTACAAGAACAAAGCATAATTGTAGCATTTCTGAAAATAAGCCAGCCAACCTTTCACCTACAGATCCCACTTTTTTTTTTAAGAACAAAGAACACACACAGAACACCTCCAGTAGTAAAACATGGTGACATACATATATATATACATATATATGAACCCCAGTGGGCCTCAGCAGATGGCCGCTCACACCGAGCCTGGTTCTGCTGGAGGTTTCTTCCTGTTAAAAGGGAGTTTTTCCTCTCCACTGTCGCTACAAGCATGCTTAGTGTGAGGGATTGTATTTGAGTCAATGAATCAATGCAATCAACTGGTTTTCCTTAGATAGAAAACTTTGAATCAATTTGACTGGATGATCTGGTTGAACTGTAAAGTGCCTTGAAATGACATGTGTCGGGTTCATAAATGTAGGTTTGCAAAAGAAGAACTGAAATACACAGTAAGGGATTTTTTTTTATACGGCTTCTGCAGAAGGAGAGACAGTTGAACCCCAGACTCAAACACACTGCCTCACAACGGACCTCCTCTGCAGTGCATTTTATTAACAGAACATGACACATGGTTACAAACAGAGTATTGTTCTGACAGAACAATTGATCAGTTCATAAAGACAATGGAGTTACCGTTATTATTTTTCACGTCATCAATACCAAATTCAATCTAATTGGATGGGAATCTACGTTGCATTTGACGCACCACTACAAGATGAATCGACAGATTCGACGGTATTCATTGGCGGCAAATCATTGCAGCTTGGTGGCGGTGGCGTTAGCATAGTAGCATGGACGACGAGATGATTGAAAATGAACACAACGGAGATCTAGTCCTATTGGCAGACATCCATTTAAAATGTAGGCAACGGCATGAAAAAAGTGGTTTCTACTTTCACTTTTATACTTTAAGTAAATTTACAAGCCTGTACTTTGTTACTTTTACTTGAGTAAAGAAGTTTAATCAGTACTTCCACTTTTACCAGAGTATTTTTTTAACACAAGTATCTGTACTTTTACTCAAGTACGGAAAGTGAGTACTTTTGCCATCTCTGCTCCTGACTGAAACATGAGACAGGAGTGGAGCATCTCATTTCTACAATGTTTCATATGAACACAAGTTACTTTAATAATCATCATTGAATGAACCTAACAAAGTGATGTGAATTGGCGCTATAGAAATAAACTGAATTGAATATACTTACACATACACACCTCTGGAGGAAAAAAAAGTAAAGGAAAAAGAGAAAATAAACAACTAGATTAATAAAGGTAATAGAAAATAAATAAATAAATAAATAAAATAAAACAAATAACTAAATGGGGGGGGGGGGGGAGCTGGGTGCACAGGGGGGATTTTATTTCTACATTGAAACAACAAATTCAATAACTGGTTGCCATTTAGGGTAGAATTTGTTCATATTACCAGTTTTTTAATATCTAATTTTCAAAAAAGGACATGACCTCATTTATCCTCATTGTTCTGGATGGGGCTTTAGTGGATTTCTAGTTAAGGAGAAGGTGACGCATCGCGATCACAGAGGTAAAAGCTATCACTTCCAACTTTCTTACGGAGTATTGACTATATTGCTCCGGGAGACCAATGATTTCATTACTTCCCGTTAAAACTGCTGCTCTGATCTCACCCAACACAGTTAGATGCTGTCAGTGTCTTTCCTGGATGCTCCATTCTGCCCCCGATCGCCCTGCTCTACTGAAGAGGCTTCATCTTTGCCTTTTTCTGGTTAGAACTAAAGGACATAAAATAACGGCTGGAATTAAAGTCACAATTCATACTGTGAAAAGAAACACAAAGAAGACACCTGTAGCAATAAGCCCACAGTCTGATACTGAGCTCAACTTAAAATGAAAAAATCGAAATCTAGATAAGTCATTTTTTCTTAAAATAAGTGAATTTTTCTTGGATTGAGGAGGTAAAAGAGACATTATGCCAATGGAACAAGACAATTTACACTTAAAATAAGAAAAAACAATTGCATTGTCTTATTTCAAGTGCATATTATCTAATTATCCTATTTTAAGAGTAATAATCCTCATTCCATTGGCAAACTTTCTCATTAACCTGCTCAAATTAAGGGTAAATACACTTAATTTAGGACATTTTTACTTATTTCTAGATCGTTTTTCCAGTGGTACAGGTCACATCAGAGCACCAACATTATCACTCAGCTCATTTTCTATCATCAAAGCTTTACTGTGTTTAGAAATTGCTCTAATATCCAACTGGAACTTCATGCTAACTTCCTCCAAATAGAAATGTATAATGAATAATTGTTTTTTTTAGAGGGAAGAGATACCATTTCCTTAAAAAAATTAAAGGTATTGTGGAGGATTTTTGTGAATTTTTGAAAAGACCCACCCTCTCCACTTTAAAAAATGGAACATAGGAAAAGGAAACGCCTATTAAACGCGTGCGAGAGCGTGCACGAGCGTGCACGAGCCCATTTCTCCTTGTGCACGCTCTGTTTAAAAGTTGCTGTTCTCATAGCTCATTAAAACTTACTGTGTCCAAATGTCTGCTATAACCCCTAAATCACTCAGTCAATATATAGAGCGGGGATTATATAGTTGACTTTATAGTGAACTCAATTAACTTACCGCTTGCACAGATGATCATTATTACTTTTTGCTCCCCGAGGATGATATATTCCGCAGGATATATCGGCCTGCTCAGGTTAACCTGAATATATATAAATATATAAATCCATCTGGAAATAAGATTGTCCTCTATAGCTTTAAGTTTAGACGCAAACTCAAACTGGAAGACTCACCCCAGCATCCAATCCCCTCATCATGCCCCTCTGCTCCAGCCAATCACAGTCAAGTCCGTATATGTCTTCAGCCAATCATCCTGTAAGGTTCTGTAAGGTTCTTTATCTACAGACTCTCCTGATCTTCAGCCACGTTTCGGCTCCCCCTCTATCTCCTCCATCAGGCTCTTATGTTCCTTGTGGCTTTCTTCTCCGCTGGTCTTCACCTATGGAAGTAAATCTGTGTCGCTGGGATTTGAATTAAAAATGCCACTGAAATGTAAATGTTGTATGTTTGTACTTACTGTTTCAGTGTTAAAATATATTCAGAACACATTTTTGACCTAAAAAGAAGTTCATTGTCATTATTTCTACACAGTTGAAATTTCATTTGTTATTTTCTGTTTAAGCTAAATATTTACATTACTATTTCAAAGGGATTACATTTTCAATACTTATTTTTCAGTTGAATTTTTCGGTGTTAAAAAAATCAGCATATAAAAAAATTCAAACTTAATATTTTCAGCCTCCTGAGATTCAACTGGCTCTATTTCACTGTCTTAAATTCGGCGTCTAAATACAGTTTAAAAAGGGAAGGGTTACTTCAGGTCACAGACATTAGCAATGGATTGTGGCGTCCAACACCCAGCCAATCCCGTTACGTTTTCTTAGTCACGTGACGTGACGCTTGTGGCGCTCATACGGAAGGAAAACCAGAATGACGGAGCCGGTCATGCAAGCTAACGCTAACTCAACTACAGAAAAATTTAAGTAATAAACTCACAGTTGAGTTAGCGTTAGCTTGCATGACCGGCACCGTCATGCTGGTTTTCCTTCCGTATGAGCGCCACAGGCGGACACCATAATCCATTGCTAATGTCCGTGACCTGAAGTAACCCTTCCCTTTTTACACTGAAATTAGACGCCGAATTTAAGACAGTGAAATGTCCAGTGTCCAGATCCAGAAGAGGACATATCTAATCCTAATCTCACAATGATCATCTGAGCTCATCTTCATTTGCAGCTCCTATATCTTCTGCCGGGGTCAGAGCGCCAAAGAACGGTCAGATTTACCAATAAATCTCTCTAATTTCTAATTTGGTGCATATGCCCTAAAACTAACAGGAAATATAGAGAAAGGTCATTTTAGCTACTTTCTTTTGTCAAACTTTAATTGCATTTAGTTATAAACTTTAGCAGATGAGTTGAAGAGTGTTCAGAATGGTGTCATTTACTTGTTGTTGGATATTTTTTAATCATGCAATGATAACCGGTAATGGTGACCAGCGTTTCATCAGATGCTCTAATTCCATCCAATGTTTTCCTGCAGGTCTGCCTTCTTTCCCCTATTCTATTTATCTTCAAACCAGAAAAATTTAAAGCTACCATGATAAGCAGCACATGGTATAATATGCTGAAGACTCTGTTATTGTGTCTCCACTCCATAGTGACTACAGTTGACTATCAATTTTAAACACTGATATGACAAAACTCAAATAAATGTTATTTAACAAAAACTCTATTGACCCCTAACCCCTCCCCTCCCCTTCCCATATAACCAGCTATAGAAAGATTGCCGCAGTAGAAACATCCTCAGACTGTCAATAACAGTAACTTGTACTTTGAACTCAACATGGACTGTAAACAACCAAAAAAAAAAAAAAGATCAGCTGGTGCCTTTTCATTATAAAGGTTTTGTTAAAGTCAATCAAACTTTAATGTGAAATTTTATTCATCTATTCTATTTTATAGCATCTACACCAACCTTTTTTTTTTTTTTTTTTTTTTTTTTTTTTTTTTTTACAGCACTTAAGATTTATAGCATCTGTTCTTACCCACAAGGAGAACCACCTTTAAACTCTTGTAAAAATGTACGGTTATTTTCGATTACTTCCTTTAAGAACCACAGTGAAAAAAACAACTGTGAAAAAGCAGATCAAGTCTTGTCAGCATTCATCCCATAAAGGCAGACCTTGTCCTGCTCCCTTTAGGCTGCCGCTGGACCCTGCCACCATGCGGAACTAACTAGTCTCACATTTTTTAGACTTGTCTACGTAAATTAATGTGTGTTGTGATGCATCTAGCTTTTTTGCACCCTTTTTCTACTGCTTGCTGTAAATTAAATGACCCTCAAAGCATATGCAGAAATCTAATATGAATTTATATATATTGATTTAGCTAAAGTACATAAAATGACAACTTGTGGTCAAAATTACAAAAGTGAATGGGCTTCTTCATTTTTATTATTTTTCTTTAGTTTTTTTCAACACTAGTGGCAGTTTTTTTTTACAGTAGGCTGACAGGAAAGGGAGTATGAGAGAGGGGGAGAGACATGTGGCAAAGAACCACAAGTCGAATTTGAAACCGGGTCAACCGGCGCCGAGGACTAAGGCCTCCGTACATCGGTCGAGTGCGCCAACCACTGCGCCATCAAAGCACGCCCCACGCTTCTTGTTTTTAAAGAGCTTAAGGCAATGAGCAGCTCCAGGTTTCAGTGTTCCACAAACTCTGGAAAAAACTAGGAAAAAGAGGGGAGAAGTAATGCTAAATTAAAAAACAAAACCAGACACGTTTCTACTGCTGTGCTGTTTGGATGTTGCTCCCAAATATCTCAGCAGGACAAGACATTTGGACAACACTTTTTCACACATTCTTACTGATTTCTGGTGCACCTCAGGGCTCTGTCCTTGGACCTGTCATGATTTAACTAAAGATCAGACCCAAATGCAGAAGACCAAACAGAGAGACCAGGGAAAAAGTTTAACAAGTTCATTTAGGAGATTGTGAAGAATCCAGTGTTGCTCTGAACACTGCTTAACCGGAACTGAAAGGTGAGGGGAAGACAATGCGGTTAGTTCAGGCTCGGTGGGAAATTTGATTCTCGAACTTGAAGAGGAGAAATAGATTGTTGACTCACGTTTCCAGAGGAGTTGTTGAATGTTTGATTCCAGTCTGTGTGCGGTAGTTCCAGTGTTTGTCTGATTAGGGGGAGGGGGGGACTGGGTTTACCCAGAATGCGGTTGTCTGTAGGTGAACGGAGAAGCTGACTGCCTCTCAGATTTCTTGCGGTACTTGAACGGGTCGTAGTGGAGATGAATCCTTTGCTCAGTGTGAAGCTCAAACGATCTCTTGAGGAAAAGTTGATTCAAACCTCCAGTTTAAATCCTCAACTCAGCTTGAGCTCAGATGATCCTTCCAGCGAGAGAAGGTCTGAAAAATCCAGTTTGCAGGATGACTTCCTGCCGAGGGGCAAAGACAAAAAACAAGATTGAAACTCAGGTTGACAAGAACTCAGTTTGACTCAGCAAAACAACAAACACTCTGGCATCAAGGTAGTGGCAATCAGCAGCTTAAGAACACTCCATTAATGAGGTAACTCACAGCAGGTGTGTAGGGAGGCGGACCAGAACCAGGCGCCTCCTGGTGGAGGAAGGGAGACAAACACAGAAACACAAGCACACAGACAGGAATCCTGACAGGACCTCTGCTCTTTATTATATATCTTCTGTTAGGGTTTTGCCGTTTTTCTGGAGAGTGAGCTTCCTGTCGCAGAGAGGATCTTTACTGGTGGCTGGGCCAAACCGTATTACTAGAAACCTGAGAACAGTTCACAGTCAAGATGACTCTGTGGCGGCGCGCATAGACGCAGTGACCCTCTCTCTCTCCCGTGTTTTTTTGTTTTGTTTTGTTTGTTATTTGTAAAAAAAATGTGCGTTTCAAAGTGTCTTTCGCGTCAGTGTGTGTCGGAACGCATGAACAGCCGACAGGATTTATTGGATATAAGGAACAGAAAGATCTGGAGTTTGGAAGAGGAAACAAAGAATCTGCTGCAGGAGCTGGGAATCCTGCGCACCCCCACGGAGTCGCCTAAAGCATCTAACCAGGCAAGGAGGCACCGGCCGCGGTGCTCGAGGACAAGGAGGAGGGGGAAGCGCGGGGGTAGCTTCTACAGGCTAGCAGCTAACCCCTCTCGACCTGCTATACCGTCCATTCTGCTTGCAAACGTGAGATCACTGGACAATAAAATGGACCATATCAGACTCTTGAGGTCGGGGAACCGGACAGTAGACAACTGTTGTGTGTACATTTTCACGGAATCCTGGTTACACGACAACATCCCAGACTCGGCCATACAACTGGATCAGCTGACATGCTACCGTTCGGACAGAGCACTCAAGAAAGAAGGTAAAACATGAGGAGGGGGTGTTTGTGTTTACATTCGGGATGAGTGGTGCAGGGATGTAACGGTAGTTTATAGACACTGTTCACAACTGGCTGAGTTTATGATCACCAAGTGCCGCCCATTTTACTTGCCGAGGGAATACAGCGCGATTTTGCTCGTCGCAATTTACTTTCCCCCAACCAACAGCAACAGCGAGAGAAATGCGGCTATACACGAACTGTACCAGGCAATCAGTGAGCAACAGACAAAACACCCGGACGGTTTTATGATTCTCGCCGGCGATTTCAACCATGCCGACCTAAAAACCGTCCTTCCAAAATACCACCAACATGTGAAATTTCCAACAAGGGGAAAAAACACTCTGGACATGGCATACACACCCATCAAAGATGCCTATAGAGCAGCGCCCCTCCCCCCAATCGGACTCTCTGACCATCGAACTGTTCTCCTACTCCCTGCATACAGACAAAAGGCAAAACTCGCCAAACCGGTTTCAAAGGAGGTGAGAGTATGGCCAGATGGTGCTCAGGCCGCTCTCCAACACTGTTTTGAAATAACTGACTGGGACATTTTTAAACAAGCTGCCACCAACAACAACAACCAAATAGACATTGAAGAGTACACCGATACAGTCACCTCCTACATCACAAAATGCATAGATGATGTCACGGACACAAAAATAATAATCACCCGGGCCAACCAGAAGCCATGGTTGACAGGGGATGTCCACAGGCTGCTGAGGGCTAGAGACAAAGCCTTCAAAGCTGGGGACGAAGCGAGCCTGAAAACAGCAAGGGCCAACCTGTCACGTGGCATCAAAAAGGCAAAAAAGGAATACACACAGGAAATAACCTCCCACTTCAGTGATAGCAAAGTTGCACGGAGCTTGTGGAAAGGCATCCAAGCTATCACTGACTACAAACCATCACCTCGGAGCTGCGACAACAACACATCACTGTTGAATGACCTCAACAGCTTTTTCGCACGCTTTGAGGAAAACAACAAGACCCACCCGCAGAAAACACCTCCCCCGCCACACGACCTAGCACCCTGTCTACCTGTCAATAGCGTGAAGAGGGCTCTCACCAGGATCAACCCACGCAAAGCAACAGGCCCAGACAACATCCCCGGACGGGTGCTGAAGGACTGTGCAGGAATTAAAGCATGTTTTCACCGACATCTTCAACACCTCACTACAACAAGCCATCGTCCCCTCCTGCTTCAAAGCCGCCACCATTATACCGGTGCCAAAGAAGCCATCTCCATCCTGCTTCAACGACTACCGTCCCGTAGCACTGACACCCATCATCATGAAGTGCTTCGAACGGCTGGTCATGACACATATCAAATCCATCCTCCCCCCCACCCTGGACTCCTTTCAATTCGCATACAGACCCCGGCGCTCCACAGAGGACGCCATCAACTCAGCTCTGCACCCAGCCATCACTCACCTGGAGAAAAAAGACTCTTATGTGAGAATGCTGTTCATCGACTTCAGCTCAGCATTCAATACAATTATACCCCAACAGCTGATATGCAAACTGGACAAACTGGGCCTCAGCACCTCCCTCTGTAACTGGCTGCTGGACTTCCTGTGCCAGAGACCGCAAGTTGTGCGCATCGGTAACAACACCTCGGACACTATCACGCTGAGCACAGGAGCTCCACAAGGGTGCGTGCTAAGCCCTCTGCTCTTCACCCTACTCACACACGACTGCAAAACAACCCCAGCACTAACCACCTGGTGAAGTTTGCAGACGACACAACCCTGGTGGGACTCATCTCCAACGGTGACGAGACACACTACAGGACAGAGGTGGACCACCTAGCCAAGTGGTGCAGTGACAACAACCTCCTACTGAATGTCAGCAAGACAAAGGAGATTGTTGTCAACTTCCAGAAAGGTCCCCGCCGACTCCTGCCACTGACCATCGATGGCGCTGCTGTGGAGAGGGTGAGCAGCACTAAATTCCTAGGAGTGCACATCAGCGACGACCTCTCTTGGACCACCAACACTGCATCACTGGTCAAGAAAGCCCAACAATGCCTCTACTTTCTGCGGAAGCTGAATCAGGCCAGTGCACCACCAGCCATCATGACCTCCTTCTACAGAGGAGCCATTGAAAGCATCATCACCAGCTGTATCACTGTATGGGGCGGGAGCTGCACTGACTACAACAGGAAAGGCCTGCAACGTATAGTGAACACAGCTGGGAGGATCATCAAGGCACCTCTCCCCTCCCTGCAAGACATCTACTCCAGCCGCCTCACCCGCAAAGCCCTCACAATTTTGAAGGATGACACCCACCTAGGACACAACCTGATCCGTCTCTTGCCCTCTGGAAAGAGGTACAGGAGCCTACGGTCCAGAACCACCCGGCTGGCGAAAACCTTCATCCACCAGGCCATCAGAATGCTGAACTCCCTCCACCCCCTCCCCACACGGTCTGCTCCAGCCACCAGGCAGACAGGAAGCTAAGACTGCCCCTCTCTCTCTCTCTCTGTCTCTCTCTCTCTCTCTCTCCCTCTCTCTTTCTTTCTCTCTCACACACACCCACACACCTCTCACACACACATACACTGTACCAGAGACTGCACCTTACCTGCACTACCTCAGCCTGGAACAAACTATTGCTGCTGTTTTTATTGCTTTTTATTGTAATGTTTATACTTCATATTTATATTTATCTTACCACTGTTACCTGTCATGTCCCGCACTTTATGTCAGTTTTTAAATGTCAGTCTTGTATATTTCTTGTATATTTGTATATTGCAGAGAGTAAACGTAATTTCATTTCCCTTGTATGTCTTGTACATATGTAGAAAATGACAATAAAAGCTGACTTGACTTGACTAGCGTGTATATAAGGAGGCGAAGGAACATGTCTCTATGCCGAATGATTACTCCTGATTGTATTCCAGCCAATCACCTAAGCAATGAAAATCCTTGTTGAAATTAATCCTCTTATGAATCTCTTTTAATGTAGACTGTTATCATGCCAGACAACCAGTGAACTTCCTGTTATCACCATTCGTCATGATAAAATTATTACCTTTGTACAACAGTTCTCAGTCTTCAACACCTGCCTTTCTGCTCTCCAGCACGACGTCTCTTGTAAGTACCAATACACTCAGATCTTACTCACATTCTCCTTGACCCCGTCCCAATCTGGACCTCGGGTGTACAGTCTGCAAAGCCCGCTGAATCAACCCCCTACAGATTCATGCTACCATGCTACCTCCCCTTCATCCCTCAAGTAAGCAAATCAAAGATTCATCACTTGTCATCAACCAACTCCTTCCTGATCAGTCTGCTTTCTCCTCTCAGACCTTGTGTAAATGAAACATTAAAATTCACCGGTTTGTTCGTGTGATTCTGCAGGTCAAAAAACTGAAAACCAACAAGACATCTGCTTCCCCTTGGTAATATTTTCCATATGTTTAACATTTAGTTTCATTGTTTGCAGATGATACCCAGCTCTACCCATATAGAAAGCCTAACTGTGCTTCCACTTTCCTCCCTCACCATATGCGTGTCTGAATTAAGATCTTGGTTTACTTCTAATTTTCTAAAAGATAAAAAAATAAAATATCCGCCTTGTAGGAAATAAATCAGTATAATCAAATACACAGTTTTTCTAATTATATTGACTATTGCAACTCCCTTCTCTTTGGTCTCCTGCAAAAATAAATGAAATTTCCAAAACTGGTCCAACTGGTCCAGAACTTCACTGGCTGGTCAAATTCAGAGTTCATTTTAAGTTCTCGTTTTTTATCTGATTAGATCAGTTCTTTCTCTTTCCCTTTTTTTCTGCCTCAGTGCTCTCTCATCAGTCGTCCTTAAAGGAATAGTACACCCAAAACATGATTAGCCTTCATTTTCTACTCACCCCCATGCTGAACAACACTCTGGAGTACTTTTTTGATATCTCAAATGCATCTGGAGATCTGGGAGGCTTCTTGCTGTCTGCTGACATTCAAATAATGGAGGTCTATTGTGCCCGAGACAGAAAGGTCCATAAAAGTCCACAAAAACGTGTCAATATTCCTCCATACTGCTCGTCCAATGTATTCCAATTGTCCTGAGTGGGTAGCATCCAGAATTTACTCGAAACGAAGTCATTTAGAATGTTTTTAGAGCATAAACAGTAGTGTATAGGATTTCCTGAAAGCGCGCACATGCGCGTTCACGAGCCTACGGAAGCCGGCAGACCAAACCAGATGAAAGTTAGCATTCAGCTCGGCAAAGAACTCCTGCTCTTCCTCAACACTGAAGTTCTCAGACATTTTTCTTTCGTTGTTTCTTTCTTTGCACAGGTAAACAGCACATTTCTTCTTCTACGCTTGCATTATCAGCAGAGCAGACGCTGAATGCGCACTTTTATCTGGTTTGGTCTGCCGGCTTCCGTAGCGTCCTGAACGCGCTGGCGCGCGCTTTCAGGAAATACGATACACTACTGTTTATTCTCTAAAAACATTCTAAATGACTTCGTTTCGAGTAAATTCTGGATGCTACCCACTCAGGACACTTGGAATACATTGGCCGAGCAGTATGGAGGAATATTGACACGTTTTTGTGGACTTTTATGGACCTTTCTGTCTCGGGCACCGTAGACCTCCATTATTTGAATGTCAGCAGACAGCAAGAAGCCTCCCAGATCTCCAGATGCATTTGAGATATCAAAAAAGTACTCCAGAGTGTTGTTCAGCATGGGGGTGAGTAGAAAATGAAGGCTAATCATGTTTTGGGTGTACCATTCCTTTAACCTGTTTAAATCCAGACTAAAATCACCTGCTTTTTATTTTTTTTATTTTAATCGACGCGTTATCTGTTTTTTGAATTTTTTTTATCTTCATTTGCAAAGTGGGGAAAACAATATTAGAGGCCCCAAACAGTAAATAATGCCACCTGCTGTTCTGGTTTACTTGTCTTGCAGTGGTGGTTTAAATGGACCCATTCAGAACAACACAATTGTAGTGTTATTTAACGTGCTGCAGACAATGAAGAAAGGTTTTGACACACCTATTACCACAACGTCACGTCTCCATTAGCAAATATAAAGCCCTCTGCCACAGCTATATAAGCTCCAAACTCAGGGTTAACCTCATATATTTGTGTGTACCTGTACAAATATTATTTTTCTTCTGTTCTTTTTTACTTTTTAGTCTATTCTGTTTATCAAGGAGTCAGACATTAGGCGTTTATTAAACTACATTTTAAAAACTGAGCATAAGTTCACTATCAAACAGCTATATATCAATCATCCATGACTTTTGGCTGCTTCTAGCTATCTATCTTTGAAGAGGCATCTTTGAATTAAAAGAAATTTTTTACAGATATTAAAAAAATGTTTTCAAATTAAATACCAATCTTTTCCTTATATTTAAACATGATTATGATTAAATCAGTGGCACACTATAACAGAAGCCATTTGAGAATGAAGAACTGAGAACTTTAGCAGTCTGTATTATGATTTTTTGCTTTCCATTAATCCAGTTTTAAAAAATTGCCTCATTCCAAACGTCATCTCAAGGCTTTTTAAAGAGACGATTCAACCAGATCATCCAGTCAGATTGGTTCAGTTTTCAACTATAAAGCAGAGTTAAGAAAAAGTGTTTACTATATCCTCCAGCAGTGTCACGATTTTCTTAAGGGATCTGACCCACATGCAGTAAACCACTCAGAGAAACTAGGGTAAAAGTTTAACAGGTTTATTGAGGAGATGAACGGGGTTGGATTCAGGAAACTCAGGGTACTGGTGAACTGGAACTGGAAATGGGATGGGAAGTATGAGAGGTTAGTTCAGGGTCCATGGGAACTTTGAACGATGACTTTGGAGAAACAGAGAAAACGGGACTCATGTTAGTTGAGAAAACTTTCTTCCCAGAATTCAGTCTTGTGCGGGATAACCAGAGGGAGGAACTCGTTGGAGGGTGGACGGGTTTTAATTTGGTTGGTTCCTGAGGCACTATGTAGCGGACTGCCACTTGGAATCCAGGAGGTGTTGAACGGAACTTGTGGAGGTTAATCCCCTGCTCAGTGTGAGACTCAAACAATCCTTCCAGGGGAAGAAGGCCAAAAACCTCCAGCTTGCAGGATGGCTTCCTGCTGAAAGGCAAAGACAAAAACACAGTTGGAACTCAGAGAAACCAAGACTCAGTTAGACTCAGCTAATCTCAGCTTGGTTAGAGTACCCAAAACTGGCAAACACTCTGGCATCGAGGTAGTGACAGTCCACCGCTTAAATAGTCCTCAGTGATGAACAAACCAGCCGCAGGTGTGCGAGAGGACCAACCAGAAGAGAGCACCACCTGGTGGTGGAGGAAGAGAAAGACACACAAAAAAACCACAATCCACACAAACTGGATTCCTAACAAGCAGTCTAAGCCTATAGCAACAAAATGCAGAGATAGCCAAGGATAGCCAGTATAACTATAAGCTTTATCAAAAAGGAAAGTTTTAAGCCTAGCCTTAAAAGCAGACAGGGTGTCTGCCTCATGGAGTAAAACCGGTAGTTGGTTCCACAGGAGAGGAGCCTGATAACTAAAAGATTTGACTCCTATTCTAATTTTGAAAATTCTAGGAACCACTAGTAAACCTGCAGATTGAGAGCGAAGTGCTCTGTTAGGAACATAAGGACCAATCAGATTTCTCATATAAGATGGAGCTTTATACCTGAGGAGGAGGATTTTATTTCCATTCTCATCACAAGCTTGTCTAGGAAAGGAGCGCTCCGATTGGCCAATCCAGAATTACCAGAAATAATGGGCCTCATGCAACATTTTCGTATTTTTGTTGTAAATTTCCTTAGTTTTTCTCCTTCTGTGTGCTGTTATGAACACGCCACATCAGATAAAACATGTTTAAATTCAGTAAATGACCTTAAATGACCCTTGTAAACGTGATGCAGTCCACCTGTGTGTGTGAGTGTGCGTAGAAATCGGCATAATTAGTGCCCAATAAGGCTGTATAAGGCTACAACTTTCCAGTCTGTCAGAAGGTGTTCATTCACAAAAAATCGGCATAGAAAATAAACAAGAAAAAAAAAACAGTTTGGAGATCGAGGTTCTGCTTACTGAGAGTTGAGCAGCAGAACTAAAGGAACAGTAAAAGCAAAGTAGAGGTATAAAGAAAGAGCTGGAATTGATGCGGTTCCATAAGTAAAAATAAAATAAAAAATATAGAAATACTTTCCTCCAAAAACTGTCAATAAAATCCACTGATGGAAGCAAGATGTGCATCACATGATGTAAATGGTTAAATTGAGTTCAACATCACCTACACGACAAAACATTCTTTTAATAAACATGCAGATGTGAACTACATCTCCAGACCATGTCTGTCGTCCCTTCATCATACTCTCCATCTCTCTCATAAAGTACGACGCATGAACATTATAATGTTAATGGCAAAACAGCAAATAAAAATTTAATTTATAACTTCAGAGTTTCATAATATATAATGATATAGCAAAACAAAATTAACAATTGTATCTAAATTAAACAAAAGTAGTCATTTAATAAAAAACTAGGTTTGGATAACAGCTGATTGGATTGGGAAAGACTCTAATGTCAAGTCTGGAGAATTAAAGAATGAGTTCATACCTGAGAGAAGATTAGAAATACAAAAAAAATGCTGAATGTGACATTTTCTCTTAAATCACTCGTTAAAGAAACAATTTAGGAACCAATTTACACCAACAGTTCTTGCATGAGGCCCGATGTGAGGGAACCAATTTTTAATTATAATAATAATAATAATAGAAAAAGAGGCTTCTTTTTTATTCTCATACCTTGTGTATTCATGAAAGGGTGTGAAACGGTGATAAAGGTGCAGCGCCACTGTTTCCCAACATCAAATAGTCCGATTTTATTATATATAAATGTTATCAGACTCAGATAAACAAACCTGAATCAATGCACTGACAAGATGAGCAGATTCAAATCCACATTTTCAATTCAATTTCAATTCAATTCAATTCAATTCAGTTTATTTATATAGCGCCAAATTCACAACACATGTCATCTCAAGGCACTTTACAGTTCAACCAGATCATCCAGTCAAATTGATACAAAGTTTTCTATCTAAGGAAAACCAGTTGATTGCATTGACTCATTGACTCAAATACAATCCCCCACACTAAGCATGCTTGTAGCGACAGTGGAGAGGAAAAACTCCCTTTTAACAGGAAGAAACCTCCAGCAGAACCAGGCTCAGTGTGAGCGGCCATCTGCCGAGGCCGACTGGGGTTCAAGGAGACAGAAGCAGAGATACAAAAAGCAGCTGTAAAAGGCGGCCCCGTCCAGGAAACACGCAGCCAGGCAGACGAGCTCCAAGGCAGCTCCCATGCCAGAGGACGAAGAGAGCACATCCACTCAGTCACGGTCAGAGAAACAGGACCACACTGGAAAACAGGCCGATCTCCAACATCTATAAACAAGGGTGTTGATAGAAGCAGCACAGCTGATGTTTCTCTCCAGGATGGCGTCACAGCCAAACAGGAACAGACGAGGCAAAGCTACTCTGAGGAAAAGCAGAGAGAGCAGAAGGTTAGAGATTGAACTAACAGATTCTGCAGAATAGGAGAACAGAGAGAGAATGAAGCAGAATGATGAAATGGGGGTCCCTATGTCCTCCAAAAGTCTAAGCCTATAGCAGCATAACTATAGAGATAGCTCAGGATAACCTGAGCCACCCTAACTATAAGCTTTATCAAAAAGGAAAGTTTTAAGCCTAGCCTTAAAAGTAGACAGGGTGTCTGCCTCACGGACTAAAACTGGTAGTTGGTTCCACAGGAGAGGAGCCTGATAACTAAAAGATCTGCCTCCCATTCTACTTTTAGAAATTCTAGGAACCACTAGTAAACCTGCAGATTGAGAGCGAAGTGCTCTGTTAGGAACATAAGGAACAATCAGATCTCTGATATAAGATGGAGCTTGGCCATTTAAGGCTTTATATGTGAGAAGGAGGATTTTATGAGCCAATAAAATTCCTGAATCATCATAAACATCTTGAAGTAATTTAAAAAGAAATTTTTACTTTCTTTTAAATCCTATCTTATTATTACCATGCAAACCTACACTGCAAAGGTTTGAAGCAGGTTTGAATAAATGCTAGGAACAAAGAAAGCTTTCATAAATATTTTTTGTTTTGTGCATTTCCTGTTTTGCAAATATAGCTCTGGAAATAAATGTCCCATAGCTAGCTGATAGCCTAACAGCTTTGCTTTCACAAGCAGACCAGTAGGACTGTTCCCATAAGGTTTAACTTGGTATTTGTAGATAAAACTTTATTGAAAATTAGTTAGGGAGTAAAATCTTATACAACGGTCACAGAGACAGAAATGGAGGTGTGAAAGAGGGTATAAGAAGTAAAGGGGAGAGAGAGAGAGATAGCGACAGGAAAGAGTGCATGAAAAGAGAGAAAACAAAACAAAACAATAAAGATAGACAACAAAGATATACACTAACTCCTAGAAGTCTGCTTCCACTCCTGTATGAGATGAGAGGAGGTGAAAACAGGCAACATACCAACAGAAAAACAGGACAACAGACAACTAAACATTAAAAAAACCCTACAAGAACAGCAGGTATCCTTTTGATTTCCATGTGTGTCAAAGGCATAACCTATGGTGATTACACAATATAACTCAGGGTGGTATTCTGCATATCTATAGCTGCAGCTTAGTATTTAGTATTAGTGTGATCGGTGAGCAGCTGGACCTAAATTCCCATGGTATGTATGCATGGGCATGTGAAGGATTTACAAAGCTTCTTCAGAAGGAAAGTGTGCTTAATAGCAGGTGTGGGGGGTACTAGACTCGCCCTGGACGGACCAGGACAGAAAAAGAAACGTCAGCACCAGGTATCCAGAGGCACCCCAGATCATTGAGACACAAGAAGAGCAGACATAGGGATGGCCGCATCCTCCAGAGAAGGGCAGACGAGAGCACCCAGAGCCCGACTCCTGAGGGGCCAAACCCCAATGGGGTGCAGTCCCTGAGGGGCCTGATCCCAGAGGCCATAGTGCCGGGGTCTCCCGGGGCCACGGCAGTGAGCACATGGTTCCATCCAGTGGCCAGTTGCCCAAGGTTGATCCAGATGAGAGCCCCAAGTTCTAAGATCGGGGGCGTCCCACCCCCCAATGGGGACCACACAGAGGCAGGAGGCTTAGGCTCGGTCCGCTAGCCACTTCAGAGTTGGGTACTTCAGTGAGCGCAGTCTCACTGAAGTACCCAACTCTGCACCTAGAGAACCGTCAACACGCCAGTAGACACAGGAACATGTCACTGGTGGGGAGCATGAGAAGGGGAAGGAGGCAAGCCCTGTTCATAGTTTGGGGAAAGGATGTTCATATGTGGGTCGGACAAGTAGACGAAAAAACTTCACAATTATCCGTAAGGGTAAGGGTGGGATTAACACAATCCCACCCTTACACCCTTACGGACATTTACAAGCACTCAAGGGAGACGCACACAGGTGGACAGTAAAGCCGGGCATACGCTGTACGATTTTTTGCCCTTTTCAGGCCTTGCGAGAATTTTTCGATCGGGCCGACTTTCAGCCTGATCGTGCTTCATGTAATGCCTAGGGGGCAATGAGGGGGCGATCAGCCTCTCATGGACACCTCCCGATCAGGAATCGTAAGGTTGGGAGAAAATAAAACATGTTAGAAATTGAGTCGGCCGTCGTAAGGTGGTCGTGGGCAAATCGCTCAGTGCTCAAACAAAGATTATTTTTCTTCTTCTTCCTCGAAGACAAAAACAAAGACAGATGGCGGGGTGCGAATCAAATGGCGTTTCTTTTTAGGACTTTCAGCACAAAATTGCACAAATTGCCAAGGCAGCGCGTTTCACTCCAATGAGCTTCATATTCCTCTTCTACTCGTTTGACTTCCGGATAGACGAGGCCGAGTAGCGCCGGTCAGCGTCACTGTGGAGCTGCGTCTGACGTGGTTTTTAGACATACAATGTGAGCACGTAGATTACATCAGAGCGTCGGGCCACTACGACAAAATCGCAGGGTTTTACAGTGTGCAGTGTGAGGAAAAAAATTTTACAGCGTATTTTGGCCCCGTCCACACGAAGTCAAACCCTGGCCTAAATTCACAAATTTTTCACCAGACCAGCCTCTCATCCATACGAAGCCGGCGTTTCGGGGGTCTGTAAACGATCTTTTTTTTATGAAGCCTTCAGAGTGGGAAGATTTTGAAACGCCGTTTTCGCGTTTCCATCTTTAAGGTCTGACCGTAATTTTTTTTTTACACGCATGCGTCATAGCGTCGCCTCTAAACACGCATGCGCGACACAGTATCACAACAACAATGGCGCCGTACTGTGTTGAATGGTTGCTGCTCATGCTACTCACCCTGCTGTCGGGCTTACAACAGAATCTTCTTCTTCTGGAATATCTCCAGGAAGAACAGAGCAATATCGACCACATAGTTCAGCACCTTAATTTGACTGAACCACGAAAATGGACCCGCAGGGCCATTTTCCGGTTTTCCTGTTTGGTTGTTGTATAAATATTACTGCGCATGCCCAACATTTCGTTGCCTGTTTTCGCCTATTTTTGCTTTGGCACCACAGCGCCACTTACAGGCCTGGCATACATTTTGTAGCGTTTTCATGCATTCTTGTGGACGATCACATTTATTTTACGTCTCCGTCTTTAAGACAAACGTTCTGGAAAATATTAGTGTTTCGTGTTCGTTTTGACTTTGTGTGGACGGGGCCTTACAGTCCTCATACATACACCATTCCCCCTTGTCTGGGGGCCAATCCCAATAAGGGGCACATGTTTTTGTATCAGTTGACAAAATGAACAGTGAGCAAACAGTGCTTTCTTATAGATACCCCAAGACAAAGTCAGGAATTTTTGAAGGACTATATCCAGATGTTTGATCATCCAATTATATCCAAAGGTTACTAATGATTCTCAATGTCACAACAAGGTTTAAGCAAAATCATCAACTGAGAACAAAAAAACATCTATGTAGACGGCTTAACAAAGTGAGGTGGTAAAAGACAGTTTAATGTCATTGAAAGTTTGAGCACAGGATATAACATGTTGGTTAAAGCGCTTCAGCGAGGTCTCTTCCTGGCAAAGGTTTCAAAGCATACTAGGTTTCAAAATATGCTGTCTATGTTCTTTTGAAGAAGCACAAAGAAACGGGCAACGCTGACAATCACTGTTGCATTTGGAGGGACATTTGTTCCATTATTTTTACATGCAAAGATACATACTGTAAATTGAATTGTGAAAAATAATCCTTGAGATTATTTGATATAAATGAAAAGAAACATTTTCAATCAATATATGTTTTGAGAGCAACTTTGCTGTTGTTTCTGATAAAAAAAAAAAAAAATATATATATATATAAGTTTTTCTTTTTAAGCAATTTCAGATTAAGTTTTAGGAATGGCATTCTTTTCAAATTACATATTGCAGATCCGATTCTCTTCACTTCTGGCAGGCTTACCCCTGCAGTAAGGAACAAAAAAGCAAAGTTAATCACAAAATCTCTTTTTATATAAAATTTTGTTCAAAGTTTCAATTTTTGATGGCATTTCGATTGCATGTCTTTCAGATTTCCATTCACAAAAGGTTTACAAAATTTACAGCTAGGATTTATAGTTGGGCAGCAGCAACATTAACGCTGCTCTCGATGCTGAGGAATACAGAAATATTTAACCTTCATGCATAACCATCCGGGAGGTGTATGTTTGGCCCCAAATTTACTCTGTATGTGTTTGGTATTTAGCCTCTCTGTTTAAACTGCTCTACTGGGCAGAAAATGATCTAAAGATGCCGATTCGACTGACAAGTGCACATTTCTTTTATTAATTTTTTACCCTTTTAATGATTTGACCTACATAGTTGTAAAAGTATACTTTTTTTTCTATCTTACTGAGAATGGTGCGAATCAGTTGCCATAAAAATGTCTACCTGAAAGGAAAGAGAAAGGACCTGGAGAAATATGGTCCCTAACACTAATTCAATTAGCATAGGGCCTCCTGACATTCCTAGCCACCGCTAGAAGCTGCAGGTAGGTAGCCCACAATCCTTTGCATGACAGAATGTTTAGGCACGGTGCACCTCATGGGCTTCACTGTACTCTGTATGAAACATGCTTATATTCACACCTTCACAGTTTTTGGTTATTTTAATGGATTTGAATGGATGAATAAATTTTTTTAATCGTTTTTTTCTCTGGAAGAAAATAGTGTACTAGCTATATCCATGTGTATTTCCTTTGCGCAATGACGTCCATGTGGTTAAAGGCTGTGTGCATTCAGCACAGCAGCCCAGAGCTCCTTTCCTACCCACCATGACTGCTAGGGTTACAAAAAAGCGCTGCAGGATTGTGAGTAATTCTGCCGCTCAGAGTAAACTCCCGCCTCCTTCGCAGTGATTGGTTCAGTGATTTTCAAACTGGATAGTCTGAGCATTAAGGTGTGTAAGCTGTAAATACAACCTGACTGGGTTTAAATGATAAGGCGTATTATAGGACGCACCACTAGAAATATCACAGGAACCACAGAAAGTAAACCATCCGTTGGCTGGTATTTGGGGTTTTCAGCGATGTGAAACAAAACTTAGAGCACTTTTCGTTTTGAGTCACCAGTGAGAATAAAAAGCCCCAAAGCTCCTCTGATCAAACAGCTCGTAGATTCAGTCTCTGAGGCGGGAAAAGCTTCTCCATGTTGTTCAGTAGAAAGTTTGAAACTCTAACCTAATCAAAGGTTACTTGCTGTGGGATTATTACTCATGTGGGTTTAAAGGTGATAGCTATGGCTTAATGTATTCCAGCCAGTAGGTGGTGCTCCCACTCGTCCACTTTCAATCCATAGTTTAATAACTTCTGTTACTGTTCTGCCCACATACAATATATGTAAAAAATTGCCAAAGGAGGAGGGCAGAGGGAGCTGAGTGTTTTAAATTCTTATTTTTAAAATTTCAATGCAGTAACCACTTTTTAAACTGAGGAGGGCGCCAAACAGGCGGTTTTAGACACAAAAGCAGGAATTCAAGAAATGTGCGGTACATTTTTTTAGACCGCACTAAAAGACATCCATCTTTACAGTTTATTAGCAATAGCAACTTGACTTCTAGGTAAGTAATCGTTTAATTTACCTGTCCAGAAGAAAAGTCGTTACGCCACTGGATCGATATTCAGCCTCCTTTATTTTTTTTTATTTTTTTGGGGGGGCTGGAATCTAAGAAGAGCAGCAATACATTCAGTGGTAGCCTTTAAAAATTTTAGCGAAAGGATTTTTATCAGAAACATAATTAATGTGCACAGATAAGGAATATTTGTAATAAATATACATCAGTGGCGGCCGGCCCATAGGGGGCGCTGGGGCACCGCCCTCCCTGATAAGAAGAAAATATATTTTTAGAAATTAACTCATAAATGTCAGTTTTACTCTCTAGAGCAGGGGTCTTCAATGTTTTCAAAGCCAAGGACCCCCAAACTGATTGCGAGATGGAGCGGGGACCCCCTAATTATATATATTGTATGCATTGTGTTCTATCAAACTGGTCCTATAGTCACTCTATTACAGATGGAGTAATGTAACGAAAGTAATTTCTTTCTGGGATTATTAAAGTATTTCTGAATCTGATTCCTGGTTGATGGGACAGGTGTTGTGAATGAAACGGTGCCCAGCTTGAAAGAGCTGCTGTGTGTCGCTGAATGTGTGCATTGATGACTGAAAGACATCTTCTGCCTCCATTTATCTGTTTACTACAGTGTGTTGTATTCTTGTTAATGTGGATTTAAAGACATTTTAATTAGTGCAAAAAATTGCAGGGGGGAATATAAAAAAAAGTAATCAACCAAGACTTTCGCGACCCCCATGCAGTACTTCCACGGACCCCCTAGGGGTCGCGGACCCCCTGTTGAAGACCTCTGCTCTAGAGTGTGTACCTATAAGCAAAATTAAATTATGTAAACCCCATTTCCCTATCTACTGTCATTCCTTTGTGGATATGTACTATTGCTAGGTGAATTTAATAATTTAATGGCCAATCAGCATCTCAGAATTCTATGGTCTTGGGGCTCTGAAAGTACCGCCCTTTAACAGGCTTCTGCACCCAAAGCGCAGGTGCAGACAATTAGAGGGACGATGGCGAACGTAACGAGCGAGGTGCAGCTTCCACCAAATTCGGTGAGATCCTTATTTATCTACCCGTTAACCAGAACATCCCTGTTGTAGGATATGAAAATTTCATGTCATGGTTATTGTGACCAAAATCATCACTGATACTGCTATTATATAGTAAATGAAATCATTATGTTAAATTGTATTTATTGTTCAATTGTTTATTTGAATTCTTATTCTGGATTAGTTGGAGACATACAATAGCCTATATCAGCCCCACCAAAAATATTTTTCACCAGCCGCCACTGCTATACATGTAAACATAGTTTTATGGAGCCCCCAGGAACTTGGGGCCCTAGGCAACTGCCTAGTATTGCCTAATGGTAAATCCGCTCCTGGCCCTTGGCTGGTCCCCTAAGGTTTCTTTTTTAACAGCAATCTCTGTACTAAAATATTCTGTCATGATTTGAGGACATTAAGATCTAAAGAGAAGCACCTTCTCCTGGTCAGAACCTGTAATTCAGTGAAAGGGGGGAGTCAGAGTAAACAAATATGCATGCCCAGGAGAAGGACGGGGTCACTCCAGTGGCTGGAAGTTGGCGGCCATTTTGAAATGCTGCTATGGTAGTAGATGATTATAGAATCACTACATAATGAAATTTAAAAATAAATTACATCTCAAAATATACTACGGTAATGCTTTAACAATGTTAAACCCAAATAAGTTACCAGAAGTAAAACATTTTGAGGCGGTCAGGTACCTAATTTAGCCCCAAAAAACTTAGAATTACAAGTTATCATAACATTTCTTTTTATTCTTAATTTAGATTTCAATGAACAAGCAGTGATGTATTCTCTCAATACTTCACTATTTCTACTTCATTTCTTCTTTGTTTTCATTCCCTTGTGTTAAAATCCTCATTTTGTACTCTCCCCCAATAAAGGAAAATGTGAAAGTTTGCATTGCTAAAAAAAGTTTAAATTTAAAGTAATATTTACAAGATTTTGGTCTGGATTTTAACCAAATCCTAAATCATGTCGTCGAACTTCGGGCTAAATAGAAGATAAAGGATTATCAGGATAATAAAGGGATTTATGTTTTTTCCCTGGTAATTGGTAACCATCTTGAACCTGCTTGCCTTGTGGCATGCTGACACTAAAAGAAACTAAACATGAGATAAATGATGGAGATGAGCAACAAAGACACACCGGGTGCTGGGCATAAATGCATCACTTGTCGTGTAAATTTTTGCCACATGTAAAACAGCGAACATGACTCCAGAGGGCTGAATCTGGGTCATCTCACCTTTTAAGCAGCTGCCTTGCTATCTTTGCAAGTGCCTGGAAACAGATCATTGCTTTGATTGACAGATGTGTCAAAGCCCTATACAATAAAAACTATTCATACAGAAATATCAATTAAAATCCAAGTATATAATGTATTCAAAGTTCATTACATACATTCCAATAAGACAATGCAGTCAAGTTCAATTTAAATGAGCCAGCAGCAAAAAACGTTTAAAAAAAAAAACGTTAAAAAAACCCCACAGCAGATTGTATAGGTTCACCTACTCTAAAGCAACATAAAGCCACATGCATACAGAGCATGCATGTAGCAAAGGTGTAAAGGAAAAAAAAACTTGAACAGGAAGAACCTATAGCAGACAAAGGTCACATGTTTTTACCACTAGGCTTTTGAAAGATGGGCACACATTTGTAAAAGAAACTGAAGTACTGATTCAGGATTAGTTTAGATGTTAAAGAAAAGTAGAAAGTTAATGCCAGAAGCAGTTAAAAAAAAGAAAGGTTGTTGGTCACAGCCATAGCTCCACGTCTGCATGAGAGACACTTAAAACAAAAAGAGTCAGTCACTTATGGGGAAAGAGTTATTTCAGAAGTAGTTCAGGGTATGGCTTCTCCAACATACGGTTCATTTCAAGACAGAAACACTGAGGCAGATTATCTTCTATTAAAAAAAAGGAGGGTAAAATATTGCCAAAATAACAGAATTGCAAAATTTGAGAATATTAGTAAAATAATAATTCCCCGTTTTCCTCGTAGCTACGCATAGACTGTCCCCCATTTTTGCCAAAACCAAAATAAGTGTTTAGAAACTTTAAATGTGCTGCCTCAGCAGCATTGCAAAGTCGTTTATTTTCGACAGTGGCACTGAATGTTTCTCACACACTGTTTTCTATTTTCAGGTGCGACCGAAGAGATTCTCAGCCCTATCAGGTACTTATTAGCTAGCCGTAGCCTGTTAGCCTGCTAGCAGCAAATAAGATTAAAATGGACACACTAGCTCAGGCTTATAGAAAGCACAGGCCTCAGTGCGGAAAATAACAAGAAAAGGAGTGGATAACCTACACGAAAATGTAGATATAGCATAGTAAATATCCACAACATAAACATTTAAATGTTGATACAACATATAGCGACACAAATGTTTCGAAAGAAGCGGTTTAGAGAAACGACAGAGGGAGTTTCCACTGCAGATCGAAGCTAACGATAGCTAGCTAAAATAATAATGCTGAACAAGGGAAAGTGGTCTTTTTGTTCTCCAGCAGCATAAGCCTAAAGTAGCATAACTAAAGCTACATCAGGATAACCTTAGCCTCTCTCACTATTGATCTTTGTCAAAAAGTAAAGTTTAAAGCCATGTCTTAAATGTAAATGAGTCATCTGCCTCACAGACCAAACTAGTAGTTGGTTCCACAGAAAAAAGCCTGAAAACATAAAGGTTCACCTTGCATTCTAATTTTAGAAACTCTAGGAGCCACTAATAAGCCTGCAGCTTGAGATCAAAGTGCTTTTTTTTAGAAACATATGAGACATTCAGTCATCTGATGTATGATGGAGCTTGATTAGTAAGGGCTAATATAATGTTAATTCTTATCAGAACACTTGCTGGTTCAGCATAACAAAAGTGACTAAATTTCTAGACTTCCTGACAGGAAATGATTGCATTAACTAACCTTTGAAGCAACAGGTGGATGAACTAGTTTTTTGCATAACTCTGAACAGTTCTAATTTTAACAACACTGCAGCAGAGATAGAAGGAAGTCCTAGAAACCTGTTTTAACGTGATAATTAAATCGCACATCCTGGTCAAAGATAATACGAAGGTTCTTCACATTATTAGGGAAATGTAATGTCAGCTATATTAAAAGGACTGACTAAGCAGTTTCTTTTGCAAACACTTTGATGAAAAAAAAAGACAACCTTTCAGTTTTTTACGTGATCAAGACATGGGTAGCTAACTGACTGAATGTAAATATACAGAGTGCAGTCAGCAAAATGATGTCAATTTTTCTATGATGGAAAAATACATGAAGAAAGTTAGTCCAAGCACCGAACCCTGTGGCGCTCCACCATAAACCATTACTTGCTGTTTATGAGAGAAATATTATCTGTAGGTCTACAGCAGTGTCAGTACCTGCTCAGTTTTCCTCTTATTCACAGGTTGTCAATTTTTCCATTTAAACGCTGCACATATGTTTTCTCCCTTTAACAACCTGTCAGCCTTTTGAACCAGTTAAATAAGTCTGATACATGAGTTCTGTAGCGTTTACACTCCGGGCCTGATCTCGAGGTTTGCATGACTTAAAATGGGCTCAAACGTATTTTCACGCCCAATGCAGATCTTAAAGGAAGGTACCAAGTGCCTTGTGTTTGCAATTAAAGAGACAGCAGGTGCAAACATTAATTTCTACATTTGTGCAAAATCTGGGGCCACTATTAGCTCATAGGCTTGGAAAAGTTTTAACGACTGAGATTATGTTTATCAATTTGCAGAGTTAAATTGTGGAACAAACTAAATGAGAACCTAAAGCAATGCCTAAACATATTCCTTTTCAAAAAAATGTACAAAGAAATTATTTTCAAAAGGTATAGAGAAGCATTGTAGAAAGTTTTGTTTGTGTTTTTTGTTTTGTTTATTTGTATATATGTATATATATTTGTATGTATGTATATGGATATATATAGCCACATAATCATAAATATTGTAAATTAAAGAAATACAAGAATTAAAGGGGTAGGAGCACATAAGTTTTACTTCTTCCTACTCCTTTTCGCACATGTAATAGAGGTATATTAACTCAGGAAAGAAGGGTACCTTGTTTGTTGTTTTTCTCTCCAATGTTTTTAAACATTGTTTTATTGTTTTTTTGTTTTTCTCTTGCATGTTCGAAATAAAGAATAAAAAAATTAAAAAAACCACAATGTTCAGAATTCGACTGGGAAGCGTTTTGTCATTTCAGCAAGACATGACTTTCAAAATGGAGCAATAGTTGGGTGCAGCATTGCTAATCCTTCAAGATTTGAAAATTCTTGTTTCTTTACAGCAGTGGAATTACTGTAAACATGATACAACTTGGACCAATTTTATTTATCTAAAGCCGGGCATATACTGTGCGATGTTTTGCTCTTTTCGGTTTTCCAGTCGTTTGAGAATTTTTTAGATCGGGCCGAGTTTCAGTCTAAATGTGCGTCCGGCGCTGTGTAGTGTACAGGGGGTAATGAGGGGTGATTATCCTCTCACGAACACCTCCGGATAAGGAATCGTAAGGTCGGGAGAAAATCAAACATGTTTGAAATTGAGTCGGCCGTCGTGAGGTGTTCATGGACAAATCCTGCTGTTAGGGCAGAACTACAAGCCGATTTATCAGAACCTCCAGCACTATGCATGTGCAAAAAAGGGAGTCATCTTCTTCCAGATTGTCGAGTCAGACCAGTGCCATCTCTTGGCGTCCAGTCCGATGTGTGTTTTTTAGACGTAGTGTGAGCAGGTAGATCGCATCAGAGCATCGGGTCGCACAGTGCGAGAAGATACATCATGAGCTATGAACTTTTAAACCCTGCGGTTTTGTCATACAGTTTGAGCTGTAGCTGCGTGCAACATGTGGAAATATTGCACAGTGTATGCTAGGGGTGTAAATAATAATCTTTTTGTGTCAATGCATCGATCCAACAGATGCATCGACACGCCCGCAAGAGAATCCATTCAAGGTTTTTTTTTCTCCGGTCTATTTTTATCCATTTGCTCCTGGGTGTAATTCTCCCTCCCGTGCTGCGGTGGCGCTAAACCTATTTTGCCCTCCTACCGCGCTTCCTGGTTATACTCTTACAGCAGTGTGTTGCAGTGAGCTTGATGCAGACATTTTTGATTTATGCTCAATATTGAAGTGTGGTCTGCGCTACACGCTGTGGGTCTAGATACGGCCGAAGCGGCGAGGAAGTGGGGGCGAGTTTAGTCCGACGATGGAGGGACGTGAGGGCCAAAAAGAGCGGAGATCCAGGTGGAAAAAGGGTCCCAGCGTTCTCGCGCACCTCGCTCTTCTAGTGAGTCAAACTTCACAAGTTGTTTTCCGCAATTTCGGTCATAAAAACAAAACAAGCCGGCCTCCTGTCTGCGGCACTGTCTGCGGTCAGCTACAATTTGGGAGAGGAGCAGCGGAGTGTCTGTGGAGGGGGCGGGACGTCTGGAGCCGAGGTATCGCATTGCACTCATTGCACTGATTATGTGCAGTATTTTTTGATGCAACTTTTCTACTTCTGTTATTTGCTGTTGTTTCTCAAAAAAATTATTTCAAATTTGAAACATTGTCTAGCCTGTAAGGTGTAAAAAAAAAAAAAAAATGAACCAATTAATCAAATCGAATCGCCATGATGGTTGTGATTTACACCCCTAGTGTATACCCGGCTTAAAGGGCCACTAGTCTGGAGTAGGAGCAGCAAGTAGCATCTCAGAGTCAACAAGTTCAATTCAGTTTATTTATATAGCGCCAAATTCACAACACATGTCATCTCAAGGCACTTTACAGTTCAACCAGATCATACAGTCTGGTTGAACAAGTCTCCTCAACAACCATCAGATGCCATCTACCTGCCAACTAGATATTTGGAAGAGTAAACATAGGCAGTTTGACAACAAAAACCACAGGCAGGTTTGATGGATTAAAGAGTATGTGGAAAAGCATCCCATGCCTAAAGTGAAGGCTAGTGCATACGACTCTTTTAGAAATACAAGGACATTTTGAATTCTACTGGAAATAAGCCAACCTGGACCAGATGATATATATATATTAGGGCTGTCAGTTTTACAGCATTATTAACGCGTTAACTGCTTTAGACTATAACGCCGACATTTTTTTTAATGCACATTAATCGCGCATCAAAACAAACGCACCGCGCGCTTTTGTTCTTTATTTTTCCGCAGCGCTCGCTGTACTGTTTGTTTTACCCTCTGCGCTTTCTGTAGCTTCAGGAACGCTAAGTTTTGGGAGAGACCGCAGCATAACAGACCCGTGCTTTGAATGAGCAAAAATGGCCAGCAGACGAGGTATCCTGAATGATAAGTTTCATTTTAAAGTTATCCCAGAAGGCTGTCTTGACAAAACCTGAGTCCTATGTCTACGTTGTCCAGAAGAAACGAGCGTCTCACTGGCTTAGTGCCAACAAGACCAAGAAATAAATGAAGTCATGTGGACTGCACTGCTGCTGCAATTCCTGTTCAGACCAAAGGAATATTAAAGCATTTTGAAAATGTTCTACATGTAAAATGTTATGTTGTTGAGATGACTGCAAAGCCCTGTTATTGTAAATTCGTTTGATTTATTTATTATTTTGTGAGTAACTTCATTTTATTTGAATGAAGTCTGAATTTTATAACGGAAAGTGCACTCTATTTTAACAGTACATCTTTATTTTTGTCCCATGTTTGAGAAAAAAATTAATTTTATGGAGTACTTTTTGAAGTACTGTTTACTGTTCTGTAGTTTTGTAATTTTTTTTTTTTTTTTTTACAATTTTTGAATAATTATTGGCCGGAATTTAAAGCAGGATATTTTTATTCTAGTTTTTTTAAAAGTGCTTTAAAAAATAATAATAAAAAAAAACTTATTGTATAAGCAAGTTTTTTTTACATTATTGCACATTTGCATTTTTTAAAATGCCCAAATAAAATAAATTAAATAAAAAGATAAAATATGCGATTAATCTTGAGTTAACTGTTGATATAATGCGATTAAATTTTTTAATAGTTTGACAGCACTAATACATATATATATACACACACACACACACACACACACACACAGGAAGATAGATAATCTTGCAAAGTATCTGCTTTCTTTCTTTTCTTTCTTTACTGTTTAACAACTGCCTGTCCCTTTTTTATTAAGAATAAAGTGGGCTGCACACACACTTGAACATACCACTATCATCCCATCCTTTTTATCTTTAAGCTTTCTTCCTGCAAACTTTTGTGCTTCAAAATGTTGACTCAAACCAGGCGATTACAGTCGATTCTGAACTGGTATGCTTCCATCACCGTTAGAGATTTTAGATAGAAATCTGAAAGTAAAACTGAGCCGATGACGAGTAACAGCCTCCTAGCTCAGCATTTTAGGTCTTGCACATTTATTTTTTTTCTTCAAACGATTAATTTCCTGTTAAAAGTCTTTAAAGCCCTTAAATCTCCCAAAATCAATGATGTATTGTAATAGTCATTTTACATAGCCTGGCACAAAGGTGGCATATTTGTGAAGCAGAGTGTTATGGAGCAAATGTTGTTCCATGATTGTTACAAGCAAAGAAGACATTTTTTAATTTGAAAAAAAAAAAAAAAACAATTCTATGAAAATGTGATTTATGTTTTTATTTCTGTTTTACCAGAAAGCATCAACATCAATATTTCTCCAAGTGTCTCTGTAGATTTTAGCCAATTGAGTTCAACATAATTTTATTATTTCTACATATAATGTAAATTTCTGACAACTTGGAAAACTGTTTATCTTTCTTTTAAACAGAGCTGACATGTGTTGGGCACATTGCTATGAAAAAATCGGCCCTCATAAATTCTCCATTGCATTTATAGCCAACAAAGAAGCCTCCTGTTTCAAGGCACAGGGCTTGCCTGAGGTACATCTGCAGGAAGACACCCACGCGCACACTTGCAAAAGTAGAAGCAAATTTAAAAAACCTCAACCAAAGAGACTAAACAGGGCATCTTTGTTTAAGCAATGTCAAGCATGATGTTAAGATAAATAGAAAAATGGATAAGACTTTAGGAAGGAAATGGTTAAAACCCAACAACAGCTCACCATTCTGATGAACGTTATCTCTCCCTGAAGTAGCAGTTTAAAAAACGTATATTGTGAATTCTTAATCTGCTCCATCCGACAAAAAGAGAAAGAACATTTTCACAAGCCAGAGCATTGAGACATCTTTGCAGAACCTTTATTTCACATTCTTTGGTCAGCGCACAACACCAGCATTTTTGAAAAACAGACAAACGGCGACGCTTCCCTGACATGCAGGAGATCTCACAAAGACAGCGGCCGAACAGCCCGGTCTCTCTGGTTTCTGCTTGCCACGGTAAACAAAGCAGTGTGGGGTAGATGTCCTACTGAAAGGACTGAGGTAATTTTCCAGAAGTCAACCCTAATCTCATTACCTATTTCATCTCATGCTCTAGACATTTTACTCTACTTTAAGAACGCTGCTTTGCAAGGGTAAGTGTCAGCAAAGCGGGGTGTACAGAGGAGGAATGTTCTCACAGCTGCACAGTACAGCCTCCCGAACAGCCCTGAGCTGCTCTGCTTCACCTCTGGGTGTGTCGCCGCCCTCCACAGCTCATGAATGTCCTCCACGTGGCCGTGAGAGGTCATCATCTGTTCGTAGATGCATGGGTGGTACGGTGCCTTGCCCTCCCCTGAGAAATAGTTGTGCGTCTGCGGCGACACATTGACGGCGTTGGCGCAGATGCCCATGAATACGTCATCGATGTAGATCGAGGCGTTCAGGGTCAGCGTGGCGTGGTAGATCTTGTTGGCCACGTCGCTGGAGATGACGTAGCCGGCCCCTGCGGTGTAATCGGGGTAAGACGACCACTGGTACATCTCGTAGGAGACGTAGTACTTGCTGTCCTTTTTGCGGATGGGCGGCGCCCCGACATGCACCCGGCCGACCCAGAAGTCGGTGACCCCCCTGCTGCTGAGCTCCTGCAGGTAGGCCACCAGGTTGGGCATGTGCACGAAGACGTCGTCGTCGGCGGTCATGAAGAAACGGGCATGGGCGCAGCGGCTGTGCATCCAATGGAACTGCAGGAGGAGTTTGAGGGTCAGGTTGTGGAAGGAGTCCAGGAAGTTCTTCTGGATCAGGTCGCCGTGGAGCTGGTCCTCCTTGACCAGCAGCTTCTGGAATCGACCACTGCTATTTTGTCTCTTCGTCCTGAGGGATCCCAGGGCGAACACCACCTTGACTGTCACCCCCAGGGTGTTCTGGATGTAGGTCTCATTACCCCAGGTGGATCTGATGGCGTTTCGCCTCTCGGTGTTCTCGGGGAAGGATTTCACAAAGACGAGTAGGAGCACGTCCTCGCCGGTGCACTTGTATGGGTGGTCCAGCAGGTAGGGAAAGTCGCTGAAGCTTCTGGCCTGCTCACGGGGAATGGTGAGGCTCCTGTTGATGTAGCTGAAGCTGTTGACCAGGTAGCGGAAGGAGTAAGACTTGACGTGGCTGACGACGACCGAGTCCAGGTGCTCCCAGCAGATCATTACCACCGACAGCAGCAGGCAGCTGGTCGTGAACTTAACCAACTTGCATTTTCTAATCCGCCGGTTATTCAAAATCATCCTGGAATTCGCTCGGCCGTGCGGCAGTGGGTCAGAGCGCGGGCTTGAGAGATGGCAAGGTAAGGGTGTAACAGTTCCTCAGAGCAGCACTTGGCAGGCCTTCCATCCTAGCCTTGCCTCATTTAGCCAAAGGCATATGTAGTGCGAGTCAAAGGTTCTGTGTGGAAACGGCCTCCATCATAGCAGAACTGACAGTCAACCAGAGGATCATCTTCCTTCCATGAAGCAGTAGTTCTGCAAAACAAAACAAAAAAGTGTATTGTTATAACTTGGATTCCACCTTAGGCCCTTTTTGTTAAAACAGAGAAGTGCAGATAATGAGTAACGGCCTCGTAGGTCAGGGTTTGCACCAAAAGGATTTAGATCCTGGTAATTATTCTGTTGTTCTTTTCCCCCCATATAATGAACTTTAAAAAAAAGTATTTAAAACCTTCAAACATTCCAGAAACATTTATGTATTGGTTTAGGTTGAGACACATGTGGTTGAGGAGAAAAGATGAGGAGGAATGAGGAGCAAAGATGCGTTTTGATTGGTCTGCATGAACTGTTTTGGCCAATGAGAGTGTAAAACTAGATCTAACCTGACTCCGCCAGATGGATTTGCTCTGCATATCCATCTGGAAACCTTCCGTTGAAGTAATTTTGAGAAGGGGCGAAAATACTGGTTAGCTGATTGGCCTATGTTGGTGATAGACGGGCCAAATAAACCAATCAGATCAACGAAGCATATGACGTACTAACAGAGCGACGACGAAGAGGAGCCAATTGATAGATCAAACTCTTGCCGAAACCAGTCGGGAGAAGAGCAAAAACATCTTTTCCTCTGAGAAAAGCCTCCAGAGCAGTGTTTTGCTCTTCTTTCATTGAAGAAATACTCTGTAATTCCGACAAAACTTGCTCGATAGCCACGCTAACGCTAGTTTCATCGGCTGAAGCCGCCATGTTTTCTTTAACGGAGAGTCTCCAGACTGATCTGCGAGTGAAACCTTGAAAGCTCCCGAGATCAGGATGGTCTCACGAGGCTAAACTAGATTAGGCATGGGGTGAAGAAAAAAATGCAATCTGAAAAGAATTCATTTCATAAAGCTTAATTAGAAAAACAGAAACACAAGCAATTTGAAGATATAAAATATTTTAAATAATCTTTAAGATAAAACGAATATGGAAAATAAATCTGAGAAAAAAAATCTTTTTTGATTGCCATTTACAAAACTTATTTCCTTGAAACAATAAAATTATTACCATGATTACAGCAGCAAAACCCTCCGAGTGTGGTTGCTCAAAACAAATATTTTTTTATTGATTCATTTTCAAATCTCCCTGCAAATTGGATTAGGGAGTGCACAATGGCTGGGTCATTCTTAATGTTCTGATTTATTAATAAAACTTCCTTTTTTTGTAGCAATAATTGGCAGCACATACTGGGGATCAGTTAGGCTGATGTCAAGATGATTCCCATCAGCCTGAAAAAGCTGTATGAGTCGCTCTCTAATCTAACCCCGAGGTATTTGCGGTGGAGTTGTAATGATTATCACAGACCAGAGCACCTTTGTAATGTTTACTGAGTGCAACTGGTCGTACTGGTTTTCCTTTAGGGGTATTGCAGCAAACAGGGTTCCTACAGCATAAGGCAAGTTAAATTCAAGACTTTTTAAGACTTTTTAATGCCACTTGAAATAAAAATTTAAGACCAAATTCACAAGAAACACAAGAAAAACCTGCTTGCATCAACTTAACCCAAAGGTTTATTTTAACATAAACCACTGCACTAATGTTTCAAATGTTGAAAAGCTTCCCATACAGGAAGAAAGCTAAAAACACACCAATGACAGATATATTTGAACAATAATTTAACTGAATTCACAAACTTTGTTTTAGCAGGGAACAAAACAAATCAGTTTTAAAGCCACAACATAACCAGTGCTTAGTCTTTTTTGCAGATATTTTTCTTTGTATGGTTTTCTATGTTTGATTTGGTGATAAGTGGAGGCGTTGCAGAGACAAGGGTGGAACTAAACTGAGAAATACCGGCTGTTTCTCCGTAACTCCATTTTCACGCTTTGTGTTTCGTGCTTCGCATGTGCGACTCCACTGCCTTAATTCCCATCGTTCTGAGCTTGAATGACTTCTTGCACTAAATCCACTGAGCCTCATGTATGTTCCCTGGTTTTAGCCATGGAGGAAACTCTTGGCTGGAGACAATTTTCGTTACATTTACACTTGCTCATATTTTCCAGACAAAAAGTTAATGGTGCATCTCCCAAATGTCCCGGCCGCAACAACGCTTTTATTGGTTCCGCTATCGGGACGGAACCAATAATGGCGAGCCGTTATTTTTTTTAAATAAAAAAAAATTGTCAATTTTAATGTTTTATTTAGATTACAAAAATAAATCATGATAAAACTAATCCTATTTATGATGTTTTAAAAATTAAGACCTACGAAAGACTGATTTAAGACATTTTAATACCAATTAAGGCCTTAGTTTTATTTTGAAGAATTCAATGCCTTTTAAGACTTTTTAAGGACCCGCGGGAACCCTGAGTAAAGGAAGCCCTATACACATGCATGCCACTTTTCAGAATTTCTACATATTTTGCGTTTTAAAATTCCAGCTCTGGTGCCAAAACTATAACTCTCATACTTACCAAAGTCAGATAAGTGTATCCACAAAAGCTCCACTCTTTAACAAATTAGTAAAATGTCCAGAGATTTGCAACTTTAGTCTTTTAAACCCGACCCTTGCTCTGTGAAACATGCATATGAAGGGGGGCTGCAGCTGTTGATTATTTCAGGATCGATTTTTTTGTTTGTTGATTGATCGATTGATCTAAAAAGACATACTTTTAGGAAATTCATATTTCTAAAAATGTTTTTGAAATTTTATATAAAAAAACTATTAGACATTTTATATTATTAATTTAAATACACACCCACACATACACGTATACACACACATTTATTAATCATTATATTAATAATTATTTAATTTACAGTTAATGCTTACAGATAATTCTTCTGATTCGTTTTAGCCCCGATTAAAAAATCTAGTGAAACTGACACTTTTACAATTTATCCTCTAATGTTTAATAGTCAAATTATCACAGGTACTATGCATGTACATTATTAGGTTTTGGTTACTCAGAGAAGATCCAAAAATAAAATCTGGAATCAAACTTTTCTCTAAACTCCACTTTCTTTTCTTTTTCTTATCCTAAATCATCCAGAAAAAACATTAGTAATGCACTGATCTGATATTAAAGGGACATTATCTAACAATTTCTCTTTTTTTTCTCCATTTTCCTGTTAAATCCAGAATAGAATTTAAAGTCCTCCTTCTCACATATAAATCCTTAAATGGCCAAGCTCCATCTGATATCAGATCTGATTGTTCCTTATGTTCCTAACAGAGCACTTCGCTCTCAATCTGCAGGTTTACTAGTGGTTCCTAGAATTTCTAAAAGTAGAATGGGAGGCAGGTCTTTTAGTTATCAGGCTCCTCTCCTGTGGAACCAACTACCAGTTTTAGTCCGTGAGGCAGACACCCTGTCTACTTTTAAGGCTAGGCTTAAAACTTTCCTTTTTGATAAAGCTTATAGTTAGAGTGGCTCAGGTTATCCTGAGCTATCTCTATAGTTCTGCTGCTATAGGCTTAGACTGCTGGAGGACATAGGGACCCCTTTTCATCATTCTGCTTCATTCTATCTCTATTCTCCTATTCTGCAGAATCTGTTAGTTCAATCTCTAACGTTCTGCTCTCTCCGTTTTTTTTCTCATAGTAGCTTCATCTGGTCTGTTCCTGTTTGGCTGTGACTCCATCCTGGAGAGAAATATCAGCTGTGCTGCTGCCATCAACACCTTTGTTTCTAGATGTTGGATAAGGCCTGTTTTCCAGTGTAGTCCTGTTTCTCTGACCATGACTGGCTGGATGTGCTCTCTTCATCCTCTGACATGGGAGCTCGTCTGCCTGGCTGTGTGTTTCCTGGGCGGGGCCGCCTTTTACAGCTGCTTTTTGTATCTCTGCTTCTGTCTCCTTGAACCCCAGTCCGCCTTGGCAGATGGCCGCTCACACTGAGCCTGGTTCTGCTGGAGGTTTCTTCCTGTTAAAAGGGAGTTTTTCCTCTCCACTGTCGCTACAAGCATGCTTAGTGTGAGGGGTTGCATTTGAGTCAATGAGTCGATGCAATCAACTGGTTTTCCTTAGATAGAAAACTTTAAATCAATTTGACTGGATGATCTGCTGAACTGTAAAGTGCCTAGAAATGAATTGTGTTGTGAATTGGCGCTATAGAAATAAACTGAATTGAATTGTCTGCATTTATATATGGGTTATTATTGGAGTATTATTAATAATCAGATACCTTTTCATAAGTAAAGAATTTTGTATTAGTTAATCGATAGAGCATAGAGCTTGGAATCCTGAGGTTGCGAGTTCAAAACCCACTCCCACAGACTGCCACTCTGGGTCCCTGAGCAAAGACCCTTAACTCTGCACTGACATAAATGGCAGCCCACTGCTCCCCAAGTGGAGGGGTTAAATGCAGAGAGTGAATTTCGTTGCCCTGTACTTTTGACAGTGTAATAACAGTAAAAAGCTGGGGAAATAAGGATGGTCAACCGTTTGCAAAGAGCCATGACAGTCTGCCATCTTGAAAGTACAGACGCCCGCGAGGAATAAAATAGTAATAACGAGTGGAATAACAGCAGGTTTCCCCCTGCTGGCAGGTTAGTTTGATTAAGTGCATTTCAATCAGCTTTATCTAATGCACATCTTAAAGTATCGCATCAGAAAAGCTTGGTGGAAAAACTGCAGCGTTCGAAAAAAACTCCCTCAAATTCGTGAACATTTTTACACTTGATTGTTTGAGGTGTTTTTTTTGCGAAAAAGGGTTCATGCGTAAACTGGGAGACGGTGTAGACACCAGATTTGCTCGGGTCCTGCTCCATGCCAGTGACGTTACGCTACATGATTGGCTAAACATTGCCACATGATGTAAAACATTGTGGTTGCCTAGTCAGGAGCATCTGTAGCGTTAGCGTGTCTAATGATTGATGAAGTTTTACCTGATTGATAACAAAACTGAAAAAAATCTGTTCATGGTGAACAAAGTAACTGTTAGACCGTGATATAAAGGGGGAAAGCTGGCTAGCGCTGTGGCTAGCTGTGCTCAGTAGCTAACAGGTTAGCCACTTTTAGCTCGGTCAGTTAGCCGTATTAAGCTACACTACTTTTAAATTCGTGTTAATAACAACCGTTTGTTTTCTACAAGTAGAACAACTGTTTTATTTGCCTAAAATCGTAGTGCTAGCTCGATCACACAGCACTTTGTCAAAACAGGGAACTAACAAATTAGCTCATTTGTTAATTTATTTTTTCCAATAGCCTACAGAACAGACATTATTTCGTTCATTACTGAGGCTGAGTTGAGAGTTACTGTATTGTTAACTTTTATTGTTAAGTGAGGGATGTTTAGATGAGACACTATTTCTTTCATTGTGCTTTTCATTCATTACAGGACTTGTTAAGCATTTTTTAATAAATACATTTTGAATAAAATTATCATTTGTTATTGGAGTTATTGCTGTTGACTTTTACTGAAAAGCATTTTTAATAAACCAACTGTAAAAAATGTGTTGTTGTAGGATAACGTAGGCCTATGTTAAATGAGTGCATGCCACAGACATCTCTATGCATGGGAACGGAGTAGTAGTGTGCAAAGCTGTGGTTTTGTCACACTAAATGCCAGCTTCTAGAGACTTCACTTCAGTTGACAGGGTTGCATCTGCATTGTCGAGGCTTTTTGGCAAACGATGGCTACCGTCGCTGCAATACGTGTTTGAGGCTGTGTAAGAAGCGTTTGCAAGGACCCTTAAAGAAGCATTTTTTTTAGGATGGAATTTGTCATATTAAGAGTTTATTGATTTCACAACTTAGTTTTCTGACCTTACTCCCTAATCTTAAAGGAATAGTACACCCAAAACATGATTAGCCTTCATTTTCTACTCACCCCCATGCTGAACAACACTCTGGAGTACTTTTTTGATATCTCAAATGCATCTGGAGATCTGGGAGGCTTCTTGCGGTCTGCTGACATTCAAATAATGGAGGTCTATGGCGCCCGAGGCAGAAAGTTCCATAAAAGTCCACAAAAAACGTGTCAATATTCCTACATACTGCTCGTCCAATGTATTCCAAGTGTCCTGAGTGGGTAGCGTCCATAATTTACTCGAAACGAAGTCATTTAGAATGTTTTTAGAGCATAAACAGTAGTGTATAGGATTTCCTAAAAGCGCGCGCCTGCGCGTTCACGACGCTACGGAAACCGCGGCAGACCGAACCAGATGAAAATGCGCATTCAGCGTCTGCTCTGCCGATAATGCAAGCGTAGAAGAAGAAATGTGCTGTTTACCTGTGAAAAGAAAGAAACAACGAAAGAAAAATGTCTGAGGACTTCAGTGTTGAGGAAGAGCATGAGTTCTTTGCCGAGCTGAATGCGCACTTTGGTCTGGTTTGGTCTGCCGCGGTTTCCGTAGACTCGTGAACGCGCTTTTAGGAAATCCTATACACTACTGTTTATGCTCTAAAAACATTCTAAATTACTTCGTTTCGAGTAAATTATGGACGCTACCCACTCAGGACACTTGGAATACATTGGACAAGCAGTATGGAGGAATATTGACACGTTTTTTGTGGACTTTTATGGACCTTTCTGCCTCGGGCACCATAGACCTCCATTATTTGAATGTCAGAAGACAGCAAGAAGCCTCCCAGATCTCCAGATGCATTTGAGATATCAAAAAAGTACTCCAGAGTGTTGTTCAGCATGGGGGTGAGTAGAAAATGAAGCCTAATCATGTTTTGGGTGTACTATTCCTTTAAGGTGCCTTTTAGGGGATATACTTTTTACATGCATACATATCCCTATAGAGAGGCATTTATGACAGCCTATAAAAAAGAAAAAAAACAGAAGTATGATAAGAAAATGAAAGCAAACAGCTCTGGTTTCAGAAAAATTCTGGTATCTGATCTGAGGTGAAAATAAATGTGAATCAATGAAGTAAGATTTAAAAAGCATGCTACTTCCTACATCTTCCTCCATGCTGTGCTACTTAAGTTGGACCTTTACAGAAAATACCTTGAAGTTTGTGGTTGTAACATGCAGCACACATGATTCAAATAACTGCGTGACCTCCTTAGCAGCCTTCAAGTGCCGCAGCAGCCTGTTAATGATTTATTCATACAAGTCAGGTGTTTGGCTTTAAGGAGAAATCTAAAAACATGCCTGCCATTGAGAACCACTGCTGTATAGCATTTCTGATTAAAAAAAAAAGCCAATTAGTTGAAGGTATAAAAAATGTTTATTAATATGAAAGATTCACAATTTAATTTAAGCTCAAATTGAACGTGCTTTCTCAACAGAATCAAATCTGCAAATTTAAAGACCTAAATATAACACAATATGACAATATTTTAATGCACAACTAATCTAGTTATCTAAAACTAACAATCGCAGAAAATATGCAAACAACATTTGCATTCGCTACCGATACCATGACAACTTAGCAGTGTATCCGGATACAGAGTTTGAATATTGAAATGGTTGAAAACCCTAGTTATATTATGATTATTAAAAGTATTGTGGAGGATTTTCGCAAATTATTTAAAAGATCTGCTCTCTCCACTTGAAAATAAAATGCACATGGACAATCCTATTAAAAGGTGTGTGAAAGCATGCAGAAGCCCATTTCTCCTTCTGCACGGTCTGTTTAAAAGTAGCTGTTCTCATAGCTCCTAAAAGCCGCCCTAACCCCTAAATCACTATATAGAGCGGGGAATTCATAGCGAACTCAGTTAACCGACCGCTCGGACAGATGATCACTGCTTTTTGTTCACTGTTGGTCACGCTTTGCAAAGCATTTTGGGATACATCTGCCCTCTTCTGAGGGATTTCTTTTCTTCCAATAAACTTCGTAGACACTTTTTCTCTTATGACTCTGCAATTTTCAAAGAAAGGTGAGCTTCAATGATTTTTTTGAAACCTAAGACTACAGATATACGCCTGAAAGTGCAGAAGCAGAAGAAAATTAGTGAAAATTAAATACACCCTTCGTTCTTCAGAATGGAAATTTCAGAAAATTTGGCAACCCTTCCACGATCATGTCAGGTCTCTCCATATAGAAGTTGACCCTGATGTCTAGATAACTGGTTATGCTTCCCCCACTTCCAAAAGAGAGAGGGGAAAAAAATGGAAAAAAAAGGGGAAAAAAGAAAAGGGGGGAAAAAAGAAAAAGGGAAAAAAAAGAGGGAAAAAAGGAGAGGGGGGGAAAAAAAAAAAGGAAAAAGGAAAAAGCAATAGCACAGTAGCTGGTTTGTTTAACCTGGTTGTGGATGGTAGACTTATAATTTTTTACATTTTTTTTATTTATTTATTTATATTTATATATTTTTATTTTTTTATTTTATATATATATAATTATTATTATCACTTAATGGGAATTGTTTTTGTGATATTTAATTTTCACCTTGTGAACGATGAGCATGCTTGGCTTGCAGTTGGGTGTTGTCTGCCTATGTACTGGTATGTGAAGGCATGTATGGCCTAAATAACATTTTCACTATCGAGATTTCCTGTATCAAAACCCACTATACCCCATTTCACAGGCTGTTCTGTAAGGGAGGGTAGGGGTCGGAAGGTGAGAGTTGGGGGTAAATTGTTTAATTGTTAATACACAATTAATTGTTAAAAACACAATTAATCTTTGTATTAATTTCACTTCATGGATAAGGTGTAATATGTATCTGTAATACCCAAAATTCCATAAATAAATCATAAATAAAAAAAAAGAAAGTGCAGAAGCGCAGAAAAATACAGCTAACAGGATGAGTACGTAGGACGGCCTTATGTAAACATATCACCAGAATGATTGACAATTAGGAGAACCAATTATTTAGATGATCCACCCACAAATAAAAGTAATGGACGCTTTTAAGTAAAGAAATGACTGATTGTATGATGAATCTTCTTTTTTTGTGCAGTCGGAGCTCAAATAAAAGGCAGAAAACACCCACCAATAGCACTGGTGGGTACTATGCTGGGAAAAAAAAAAAAAAAAAAGTACCAGATGGGGAAGTGGTTGGTGGGTGAGGGGGTCTGGGTGTCATGGCACTGAAAGCAAAAGCCAACACAGCAAAAACGTGTCAGTCGGTTATAATGGAGGGGCTTATGGTGCGGCAAAAATCGCTGAGAGTTATTGGAAGCATTCATGAGGTGCATCCTGGCAGAGCACAAAGGCGAAAGAGAATAGCCTGCTTCCGTCTGCTGGGAGAGGCTGGGAGGGGGGGGGGGGGATCCCACTGAGGATTTATTTTATCTTTTTAACATCACCGGATGGCCCTCACCTATTGGGGTCACACCGGCGGCCCCCTGCTTCTGACAAACAGTTACAAGCTTCTGACTTTATCCTACATAGCAAATGACTCCCGGCCTTACATGAAACTCTGCCTTCAGGGACACAGATAAAGAGCGGGCGGTGAATTACAACAGCTTTCAGGAAACTGTAACACATATCATAAAAGAAAGAATCAGTTCCAAAAGTCATGGGGGAATAACAAACGCAGCGGCAGGGATACTACATCTTCACCTCTAATGATCACAGTAAACACTTACCGGGTCAGAGGAACAGGCGCGTGTGGAAGCGGCAGGAGGGAGGGTCCCTTGTTCCCTCAGTATGGCCTCTTCTCCGCTGCTCAGACTTTCTCCTTCTGCTTCAAGTTTTAACGTTGAGGAGGTGGGGGGGGGGGGGTTCTCAGACTCGGTTTGAAGGCTGCGTGTCTGCATGAAGGCGTGAACTAAAGTGCAGCAGTTATTTCTAATGCCTCGTCTGACCTGAGTGTGATGATTGTAAGTCGCTTGTTAAATGAGCAGCTGCTACTCTGCTTTTTCCACTCCCTCCCTCCTCCCATCAGGGTGGACACATGTTAAATAAAATGAATTGGTTTCCCCATAATCTACCGATGCAAATGAACAATTTAAACGGCCTAAAGTTACTGCAATGATACACAATGTTTAAGAACTTCCTTTTTTGTTTCCCAACGTAAAAATTACAAAATAAATGCAATGATTTCTCAACTACTCGTCGTTTCCTCTACAGCATGGGCAGAAATTCTTAAATGCAATGTGACGCAAAAGTATTCACACCCTTTTTTTTTTATGTTTTGTTCCGTTACATTCACTATGGGGTGAATTTTGTTTCTTTTTGTTGAAAGCATGGAACACTTTTTGCATATGGAAATTTGAAGAAAAAAGGGATTCAGAGATCAAACTGAAAACTGTCATAAAAAAAAAAAATGAAAAGTGAATTTACTATTTCCTTGGATTTTATTTTTTCAAATAATTTTTTTCTTTTACACTGAAAAATAATATACTATAAATATATAAAATATAATAAATATATTTTCATATGCTGATATCAAATTGATTTTTAAAAACGCGGTATCGATCTATTTTACTTTCAAAATCTCATCGTTCTGTTACAAACTCTCGTGATATTTTGCAAATCCTTGTGAGATTTTGTTAGTAAAATAGATCGATACCGCGTCAATATATCAACATATAAAAATATGGCAACATTTGGTGAATTTTCGGGGGAATTCGTAGCATAACGATGACATATAGCAATATTTCATTAGTAAAAGAGATTGATATGGTGTTTTTAAATGGCAATATATCAGCATATGAAGATATTGTGATATTTTAATGTATCAATATTTTTTCCCTCGTCTTTAGAAGTTTTTAAGTCTGTAAAAAAGAACTTTTTGAGGTTTTTTAGACTTTAGAAACTCAGAAGCTGATCAAATATCGGGTTAAATATCGGTGGGGTGGCCGATGTCCGATATTCAGTTTTAAGGCCGATACCGATAGGGGGCCGATTATATCCTGCATCCCTATACAAATTTATTGGTCTTGATGTTAGTAGAAACATTTTTATCTGTCGGTTATTGAAGTAAAGAGAATGTAAACTGAAAAACACATTTAAAAAAAAAAGCAAACTGTAAAAATCCTTGAAAAAACAAAATAACTTAAAGCTACATTATCTGTAAAGAAGATTGAAAAATAAAAAAATATTACAAAGGTTTTTTTTAAAAGTGTAAACAATTTGTAGAAAGATTTAATATGAGAGAACAGCAAATTTACTCTTAAAACATTTTTTTCCCCCATGTTTTTACAAATTGAAACAATAATGGCACAAAATTCCCTCCATAGAAGAGAAAGACAAAGTGGCACCTAGTGGGGAAGGGGAGGGAAATGGACAAAAGATTTTACAAAAAAGAAAAAAAAAAGGTTATTTGTATGCATTAACCAGGGTCTTCAATGTTTTCCAGGACAAGGACTCCCAAACTGATGGCGAGATGGAGCGGGGACCCCCTAATTATATATATTATATGAAATTTTGTAATATTAAAGTGGTCTTATAATCACTCTATTACAGATGGAGTAATGTAACTAAAGTAATTTCTCCCTTAGATTATTAAAGTATTTCTGATTCTGATTCCTGGTTGATGGGACAGGTGTTGTGAATGAAACGGTGTCCAGCTTGAAAGAGCTCCTGTGTGTCGCTGAATGTGAGCATTGATGACTGAAAGACATCTTCTGCCTCCATTTATCTGTTTACTACAGTGTGTTGAATTCATCTTAAAGGAAAATTCCGGTTTTTAACACTTTTAGCCCCTTTTTTGTAGTGTCCAGGATGAAATCGAATGATCGACACCAAAATTTTGACGATTGGTCCTGTCTCTGCTATTTGGCTCATGCAGAATCCCCCCCTGGCTGCTTCAGAATGGCTTTCATAGTGCATGTCCGATAATGTCCTTAAAACAACCTTAAACATTCTTTTTTTAAAATATGCTACTCACCGGGTCGTCAGCGCTGTTCAATGACGTTCAAAAACAAGTTTCGTAAAGAAAAAACGTTCCTGTAGTTTTTATAAGGGGCTAAAAGTGTTAAAAACCGGAATTTTCCTTTAATGTTTATTTAAAGACATTCTAATTAGTGGAAAAAAATTGCAGGGGATCACGGACCCCTGTTATAGACCTCCGGTATAAACAGTTCCCTTTACTCTATGCAAAAAAAAAAAAGAAATCAAGTGCAAGCAAAAAGTGCCAAAATTAAATAAATAAATATAGCATTAAATAAATATATAAGCATGGGGGTGAGTAGAAAATGAAGGCTAATCATGTTTTGGGTGTACTATTCCTTTAATGTGCAGGGTGACCAATCAGGTGTTAGATAACCGCCCCCTAACTTTGATGGGTGAGTTTGACAGATTCTTTTAATGGTTTCGATGCACTGCGACACAGGACCATGAAATAATTAAATGCACACTGAAATAATTATATATATTTTTTTAATACAATGAAGACGTATTTTATTAAATTAATGACAGATTTATATATTTAATTCCTTAGTTATTTAATGAATTACACATTTAATTAATTGTTTAAGGCTGTATTTATTTATTTAATTGTGGCACTTTATATTAGTGACGTGATTTTAATCACTGAATGACACATTTATTTATTTAATTCCATATTTAATTAATTATTGACACATTTAATTATTTATTTAATGCTGTATTAATTTATTTAATTTTGGCACTTTTTATCCTCCATATCCTTGGCTTAGGGCATGCATAAAATGTACGATATTTTCAATCATTGTACTCAGCTACAGCTACATTGTAGACTTTAAAGTTCACAGATCACTTAGAGCAGAGAGATGGCGCTGGTCGGACCCAAATATATGGCTGTGTCTGAACGTCCGCTCTAACCTCTAAATCCCTCAATCACTATATAGAGCGGGGACTATATAGTGGACTTTATAGTAAACTTAGTTAACTTAATGTTAGGACAGATTATCACTACTTTTCACTCTTCATTGGTCACGTGACTCCACCTCCCCGCACGGTGCCATCTTTGTTATTCAAATGCGACAGCAGGCCGCAGCGACAACAAATTCCATGATCCTGCATTCCAGGATATATCTGCTCATTTAGTGACCATTGATGATCGCTAGATTTCAAGGTGCATTTTGGGAAATTTCGAGTCCACTATTTTTTCATCCACTAGACAATCACAGTCATCTAAAATGGCGCAACTACTATATAGTGCCCTATATAGTTAACTAAGGCAGATATTCGGATACATCTGTTTTTAGTCAGAGAAGATGAAGAACTCCTTTGTTTGCACAGTGCAGGAGGTTACTATCTTAATATGGATACTACCTTAATATGGATGCTACCATAATATGGATGCTACCTTAATATGGATGCCACCTTAATATGGATGCCACCTTAATATGGATGCCACCTTAATATGGATACTCCCTTAATATAGATACTACCTTAATATGGATGCCACCTTAATATGGATACTACCATAATATGGATACTACCTTAATATGGATGCTACCTTAATATGGATACTACCATAATATGGATACTACCTTAATATGGATGCTACCATAATATGGATGCTACCTTAATATGGATGCTACCATAATATGGATACTACCTTAATATGGATGCTACCATAATATGGATACTACCTTAATATGGATGCTACCATAATATGGATGCTACCTTAATATGGATGCTACCTTAATATGGATGCCACCTTAATATGGATGCTACCATAATATGGATACTACCATAATATGGATACTACCTTAATATGGATGCTACCATAATAGGGATGCCACCTTAATATGGATGCCACCTTAATATGGATGCTACCATAATATGGATACTACCATAATATGGATGCTACCTTAATATGGATGCTACCTTAATATGGATGCCACCTTAATATGGATACTCCCATAATATGGATGCTACCTTAATATGGATGCTACCTTAATATGGATGCCACCTTAATATGGATACTCCCTTAAAGGAATAGTACACCCAAAACATGATTAGCCTTCATTTTCTACTCACCCCCATGCTGAACAACACTCTGGAGTACTTTTTTGATATCTCAAATGCATCTGGAGATCTGGGAGGCTTCTTGCTGTCTGCTGACATTCAAATAATGGAGGTCTACGGTGCCCGAGACAGAAAGGTCCATAAAAGTCCACAAAAAACGTGTCAATATTCCTCCATACTGCTCGTCCAATGTATTCCAAGTGTCCTGAGTGGGTAGCATCCAGAATTTACTCGAAACGAAGTCATTTAGAATGTTTTTAGAGCATAAACAGTAGTGTACAGGATTTCCTGAAAGCGCGCGCCAGCGCGTTCAGGACGCTACGGAAGCCGGCAGACCAAACCAGATGAAAGTGCGCATTCAGCGTCTGCTCTGCCGATAATGCAAGCATAGAAGAAGAAATGTGCTGTTTACCTGTGCAAAGAAAGAAACAACGAAAGAAAAATGTCTGAGGACTTCAGTGTTGAGGAAGAGCAGGAGTTCTTTGCCGAGCTGAATGCGCTGGTTTGGTCTGCCGGCTTCCGTAGCGTCGTGAACGCGCATGTGCGCGCTTTCAGGAAATCCTATACACTACTGTTTATGCTCTAAAAACATTCTAAATGACTTCGTTTCGAGTAAATTCTGGATGCTACCCACTCAGGACACTTGGAATACATTGGACGAGCAGTATGGAGGAATATTGACACGTTTTTGTGGACTTTTATGGACCTTTCTGTCTCGGGCACAATAGACCTCCATTATTTGAATGTCAGCAGACAGCAAGAAGCCTCCCAGATCTCCAGATGCATTTGAGATATCAAAAAAGTACTCCAGAGTGTTGTTCAGCATGGGGGTGAGTAGAAAATGAAGGCTAATCATGTTTTGGGTGTACTATTCCTTTAATATGGATACTGCCTTAATATGGATACTACCTTAATATGGATGCTACCTTAATATGTATACCACCTTAATATGGATGCCACCTTAATATGTATGCCACCTTAATATGGATGCCACCTTAATATGTATACCACCTTAATATAAATGCCACCTTAATATGGACACTACCTTAATATGGATGCTAACATAATATGGATGCTAACATAATGTGGATACTACCTTAATATGGATACTACCTTAATATGGATACTACCTTAATATGGATGCTACCTTAATATGGATGCTACCTTAATATGGATACTACCTTAATATGGATACTACCTTAATATGGATGCTACCTTAATATACAGTAGATGCTACCTGAATATGTATACCACCTTAATATGGATGCTACCTTACTGCACAGAAAGAGCCAGTTAGAGCAGTAGGTGTGTCATTGTTTGTCTTTACACTATTAGTAAAGCTTAGAAAGTTTTCTTCCAACAGGTGTTAAATAAACATCAAACCTCCCAGCTTCAGGAACTCAGCTCCTTATCCGCGTGCTCACCTGCAGCCATGGCGTCTCCGTGGGAAATCACTGTCTCCACAGCAGCGGCACAGAGAGAAAGGTTTAACAAGAAATAAATACAGTAAACAGGCTACCTTTCTGTTGTTCCACGGTCACATCCAACTGCCGTTGACCAGCCGGTTTTACAACCTCGATTTTTTTTTTTCAAACAATAACTTTAAATTTCCGGTTATGTTGCATTCAAGGAAAAACTAAATCGTCATTTTAAACTGCCAAGTTAAAAAAGCTCAAAGTTTCTTTTTATTCATTTTTTTTTTTTTTAGATATACCGAATGAATTAAAGTGAAAATAAAATTGCTTTTAAATGTTGCTGCTTAGATAAGAAAAACTAAACAAAAACAAATAATGCTATTGATAAAAATATTTATGGTTTCATCTTTTCTGGGATCCAGTGAATGCAGCACTCGTAAAATGAAGTCACCAAAAATATTTACACTTGTCTGCATATTAAAGTGCGTGTTTCCATTAATAATAATTCTATATTAAGGGTGAAATATGTGTCATCCTCCCTATTTTTCATAATTATGAAACTCGAAATCACAAATTTTAAAATAGAAATCATAACTTAGTATTCCATGATAAGGAATTTAAAAAAACAAGTTTAAAATTCATAACTGTGGCGAAATCAAGTGGAAAACAATACAACAGCACTGTGTAAAAAAAGGGGACAGCAAACAAATAATTACAAGAGAACTTTCTAAGAAATTATGAATATCTGTATGTTCTTTGTATTTTGTTTAATTTTAAGTTCATACTTTTTTGCCCTGTAAGCTGCTGGTAACTTAATTTCCGGAGGGTGTCTTCCCAAGGGATCAATAAAGTACTATCTAAGTCTCTCTAAGTCTAAGTCTATGTTTTTTGATGCAATTGTATTAAGTATAGGATAACATATCTTGCAGATAAACAAAAATACCTGAAGGATTTATTGGTAATTTCTGAAGCCTGATACTAGAATAAATAAATAAATAGTTTTTAAATTGACAATCTTCTTAGGAATCCAAGACAAAACAATATTTTCTTCTTGGCAAGTAAGTAAGAACGTGAGGATGAATTGTTGGTAGCCCTCACTAATCGGCATTTGTTTTAAATCCTTCGATGAAGCATGGTTAAAAAAAACCTACTTCAAAATGTCATAGGATTTAAATTTTTGTTATTACTTTTATCAGAAGTCACTGTGAGTTATTGTTTCATTTAATGAGGGGATTTTTCCATGTATATATGTATTTTGGGACCTCTCGGAAAGGGAAGATTGGGGCAGAAATAAGCAAGATTATTTTACCCAAGATATCCCAACACGATCCAGGAAAAGACTAAAAATGTGCTGCTACCTTAAAGTTACATTCAATTCAATTCAGATTATTTATATAGCTCCAATTCACAACACAAGTCATCTCAAGGCACTTTACAGTTCAACCAGATCATCCAGTCAGATTGATTCAGTTTTCTATCTAAGGAAAACCAGCTGATTGCATCGACTCAAATACAATCCCTCACACTAAGCATGCTTGTAGCGACAGTGGAGAGGAAAAACTCCCTTTGAACAGGAAGAAACCTCCAGCAGAACCAGGCTCAGTGTGAGCGGCCATCTGCTGAGGCCGACTGGGGTTCAAGGAAACAGAAGCAGAGACACAAATAGCAGCTGTAAAAGGCGACCCGTCCAGGAAACACACAGCCAGGCAGACGAGCTCCCATGTCAGAGGATGAAGAGAGCACATCTAGCCAGTCATGGTCAGAGCAACAGGACTACACTGGAAAACAGGCCGATCTCCAGCATCTAGAAACAAAGGTGTTGATGGAAGCAGCACAGCTGATATTTCTCTCCAGGATGGAGTCACAGCCAAAAAGGAACAGACCAGATGAAGCTACTATGAGAAAAAGCAGAGAGAGCAGAACGTTAGAGATTGAACTATCAGATTCTGCAGAGTGGGAGAATAGAGAGAGAATGAAGCAGAATTATGAACGTCAGAAAGAAAGCTAAGCTTAAAAAAAAAGGGAGACGGTTAGACTCCATTGAAGGTGCTTAGCGACATAATCTGGGGATCAGAGATGCCAGACCGATGCATAGAAACAGGATATTGCATCAATCAGAGCACGAAAAAACAACCAACTGTCACATTATCAACTCCTTATGCTGAATATGTGTCTGCACCATCAGCCATCCAATATCTATTGACTTAAAGGGATGGACAAATATCAGTATGAGCAAACAAAAACCTTTGAGGACAACCATGGTGTCATAATCCTCGCCTAAAACTCAGCAGAGGGGCAAAGGTTTTAGCATATTGGGTTCAGATCTCACTTTGTAAAAAAATATTTCTAACAGAGATATGATGGACTTGGAGTACTGTCCAACTGAGAAGATGGTTGCTGATAAATGAACAAATCCAGCAACTTAAACTTAATCAGAAAAGGTCCAAATATAGCCTGACGGTAAACGGAAGGAATTAACCAATACCTTTATTTATTTGTGGGTTAACACCTTGTTTATTTTTGTCTGTAGTGCAGATTAAGAGTCAGTGTGGGCATTAAGTGTCTTGTTTAATACTTCCGTGCTCATATTTTTCTTTAGAAAGTAACTGCTAATCAAATGTTCTAGATCATACATGGTAGTGAGGTTTTTGAAGAGTTTCAGTCAGGTTTTAGAGTTCATCATAGCACTGAAACAGCACCGGTGAAAGTCACATATTCTCATGGCCTCAGATATTTGTACTTGTCCTGTAAGATCTCAGTGCTGCATTTGATACAATCGATCATAATATACTTTAGGATAGAGGTGAACATCTTGTAGTGATCTAGGCTGGTTTAAATATTATTAAATTTTGTCCATGTTAATGTCTCCTTCATGCTCCAGGGTTATCTGAGGAGTACCACAGGGATCAGTTATATATATATATATATATATATATATATATATATATATATATATATATATATATATATATATATATATATATATATATATATATATATATATATATATATATAAAAATATAAAATACAGCACATAACTGCGGGGTATAAGGTGCTGGCAGGGAAAGCTTACATAACAAAGTGGCTGTAATAGTGTACAGGAACATCTGTGCAGAATAAGGGCTAGAAACCGCGAGGTCAAAGTGGGAAACACCCCCATGGATGGTAGAGAATGACCGAGCCAAGATCCTGTGGGACTTCCAGATAAAGACAGACTTAATAGTAATGGTAAACCAGCCGGACATTGTGGAAAGCTGTTGTGGTTGACATAGCAATACCAGGTGACTGCAACATCAGGAAAAAAAGAAAATGAAAAACTAGAGAATTACCAGGGGCTCAAAGAAGAGCTGGAGAAAACGGGGAGGTCGAGGCGTCAGTGGTACCCGTGGTCATTGGGGCCTTCGGGGCAATGACCCCCCAAACTGGAGGAGGGGTTACAGCAGATCCCTGGAAATACATCAGAGGTCTCCGTCCAGAAGAGTGCAGTTCTAGGGACAGCAAAGATACTGATACTGGCAGAACCCTCAAGCTCCCAGGGGACCCCAGCTTGGAGGAAAAGAGGGACAAGTTTGAGGGTGCTGTGCAGTATCTTAGTTGTTCATATATATATATATATATATATATATATATATATATATATATATATATATATATATATATATATATATATATATATATTAGGGCTGAACAATTAATCGCATTTTTAATATAATCGCGATTGAAAAAAATGCAATTTCCAAATCGCGGACGTCTGCAATTTTTGGCTATGTAACAATTAGTGAATCAGACGCGTTCTTTAGGTGTCAGTAAAATGTTTTAAGTGGATTTGCCTCCACATGGAAGGGAAGACAGTTGCAGCAGTGAGATAATCTAATTTTATTACTTGTTTTAGAGTTTATATATTCATACATAGCACTAAGTACCAGTTAATCAGTTTAATACATAGACTGGTTTGTTGGTTGCACTTTGGACTTCATGTTCAACAAGGACTGATGTCCAAATCAGTTAAAAGCTGTTCTCTTGAATAATATTCTGATTAATAAAAACATTAAAAGTTCTTGATTTAAATAGTCCTTGTTTACAATTGTCTTTATTTAGAGGCCATTTTTGTTGCTTGTGGTTATGTAGAGAAAAGTCAAAATTAAATTGCAATTTTGGTTGAAATATATCGTAGGAAGAACGCGATCATTAATTAGGACACAGCGTGTCTTTTAGCACCTAATCTGCACAGCGATGAAACAGATTGATTTGTTGTTTGTATATGTTTAAAAAAAGACATGATCATTTAAACTGGGGGGAAAAATTGCATTAAATCAAAATATAAAGAAAAAAAATTGCAATTAGATTATTTTCCAAAATCGATCAGCCCTAATATATATATATATATATATATATATATATATATATATATATATATATATATATATATATATATATATATATATATATATATATATATATATATATATATAAGAACAGTTTCTTCACTAGGCAGAGCCCCTTGTGGAGCTAGTTAAGTGATACTTTTTTCTATTGCATCCTTGTTCCTTTGGTATGTCTGCTTTTGTCTTGTGTGACCACCAGTCGGCTTCAGCAGAGGTCACTCTGAGCCGGGAGGTTTCTTCCTGCTGTTTTTCAGTTTTTCATCTGCACCTGTGAGATGCTTGGAGTTAAGGATTGCTATACAGACAAGGGAGAGAAAAAAGCAGTCAAATATCTACTGTTGCCACATGCTCATCTGGGAGGAGAAAATGTTTAGGGAATAATGTCATATTTAGTTATTTAGCAACCTGCATCTGACTTTAGATTAGATTAGATTAGATGAGCTTTATTGATCTCACAGCGGAGAAATTCACTGGTCACATATTGGCATAGTATTTAAAGAAGAAGGTGCAAACAAGGAGGAAAAAGGTGCATTAAGAATAAACAATATATATACAGTATATCAAGATAAATAAGGATTAAGGTGCAAGTGTACACATATCATGACCAGAGTTTTTCTTTAAAACTGCACAATGGCGCTGTTACAATTATTACGAAACACTTATTCACAAACTTATTTCTGTTTAACTAACATAAACAGAGATGATTTTAAGTTTTAGAATCACAAGAAACTAGCAGAGGGTCAACTGGCCAGTACAGGAATAAGTACCATGGCCATCTAATCAATTAATGTTAATTAACTAATTAATTAATGTAATTAAAACAACGTAAAATAATCCAAGGAGAGTGATGAAGAAGATGACTGGAGATCAAGATGAACCCTGTACACTGCAAAAAAATGAAATCTAAATAAGTAATTTCTTCTTAAAATAAGTGCATTTTTTCTTGAATTAAGGATTTAAGTGAGACACTTTGCCAATGAAACAAGACAACTTACACTTAGAATAAGAAAAAACAATTGCATTGTCTTATTTCAAGTGCATTTTATCTAGATACCTTATTTTAAGAGTAAAATACTAATTCCCTTGGCAAATCATCTTATTTACCTGCTCAAATTAAAGGTAAATACCCTTAATTTAAGACATTTTTACTCATTTTGAGATCATTTTTGCAGTGTATGTAAACCTTGAACTGTGCACTGCAAAAACCATCTACAAATAAGTAAAACTTTCTTATATCATGTGTATTTACCCTTAATTTGAATAGGTAAATAAAATGTTTTGCCAAAGGAGTGAGTATATTTCCTCATAAACAAAGATATTTAGATAACATGCACCTGAAATAAGACCGTGGAATTGTTTTTTTTTTTCTCATTTTAAATATACATTTTCTTATTCCATTGGCAATGTGTCTCACTTCCGTCCTCAGTTCAAGAAGAAATGCACTTATTTTAAGAAAAAATTACTTATTTAGATTTCAGTTTTTTGCTTCCTTTGGCAAAGCTAGTAAAATCATCAGAAACTAATTAGGATATAAAAGCTGCAGTTTAAAGAAAAGTTATAAGGCTCTGTTTAGTCAGGAGTACTTCAGTAATATATTTCTCTTAATATGAATGACATGCCGTCATGGCTGGGAAGATAAACCTTAATTTGCATATGTAAAACGTGGCATGCACAAATAGTGCATAAATGTCAATTACAGGGGGTGGGGGGGTGTCTGAATCACTTGAGGGAGGCGTTATAGAGATTGATGACAGGCAGGAATGATTTCCTGTGGCGCTCTGTGGTGCATCTGGGTAGGAGGAGTCTTCTGCTGAAGGAGCTCGTCTGCTGGACCAGCGTGTCATGGAGAGGATGTGAGTCACTGTCAGGGGTGAACTGGGACAAAAAAATCGGCCCTGGCATTTTGGACTAGACTGGCCCACCACATTTTTTTTTTTGGGTGTACTGAATGTGTTTACCAACTGTGCAATACCTTCAGGCCAGGTTAATGGAAATTAGTGAGTGGACACTTAAAATACTTCCAAAATCTTAATTTATTAACACTGTAAAATGTAAACTCCACCACAGCAACAATTATTAGATCAGAGAGAGAGAGAGAGAGAGGTCACAGTCAATTACACACATTACCATGTTATATCATCATAAGTTATTGTGAGTTGCTCATCAGATCTATTCAGTCTTCCAGATACTGTAGGGTAACATTGGACTACTGAGCACTCATTGTGTAAAAAATGATGCCAATGACAAAATGACGAACCATTAGAAATCCTGTCAGAGAGGATGCACTCAGTGTAGGCTACAAAAAAATCATCATTAGCCACTAGCGCTAGCTTGAAGTTAATGGGTAGCAGCACCTGTGTTTACTAAACTAACTTTACCATGGAACATTAACCAACATATTTTTATTGGGGTTATTTTATCATATTCATCAAGGGGTTGGTTGGTTTATCCCATCATCATTACCAGACATCCCAAGTTCCAAAAACTCATTTTGTGGAGATGCTTATCTATGGAAGTAAATCTGTGACGCTGGGATTTGAATTAAAGATCACGGAGCCGGTCATGCAAGCTAACGCTAACTCAACGGTGAGTTTATTACTTTCATTTTTCTGTAGTTGAGTTAGCGTTAGCGTGCATGACCGGCTCCGTCATTCTGGTTTTCCTTTAGTATGAGCGCCACAGGCGTCACGTCACGTGACTAAGAAAACGTAACGGGATTGGCTGGGTGTTGGACGCCACAATCCATTGCTAATGTCTGTGACCTGAAGTAACCCTTCCCTTTTTACACTGAATTTAGACGCCGAATTTAAGACAGTGAAATAGAGCCAGTTGAATCTCAGGAGACTAAAAATATTGAGTTTGAATTTTGAAAGGTTGAATTTTTTTATATGCTGATTTTTTTAACACTGAAAAAGAAGTATTGAAATTTTAATCACTTTGAAATAGTAATGTGAATTTTTAGCTTGAAGAGAAAATAACAAATGAAATTTAAACTGTGTAGAAATAATGACAAGGATTTTTTTTAGGTCAAAAATGTGTTCTGAATATATTTTAACACTGAAACAGTAAGTACAAACATACAACATTTAAATTTCAGTGGCGTTTTTTATTCAAATCCCAGCGACACAGATTTACTTCCATACTTATCCCCCAACTGCCCGCCCCCCGGGGACCCACACCGTGCCCCATAGATAAACTCTTAATGCCAGCAACTTTTCAACAACTGTTTTTGAATTAACAGTAATTTCTTAAATACTAAACAGAGCAGTATTGGTCTTTTATTTTTTAATATTTTCAATCTTGTAGCCTTGAACATCGGTTGTGCTTTCTGTTTTTCATGGACTTCAGCATACAGTGCACCTAGTCACGGTGTCATCATTCCTCCCCATGGCCGGTTCTAGACAGGGGCCAACGGGGGCCAGTGCCCCTGTAGATCATGTCCTGGCCCCTGTACTGAAGACATAATACTTAAAAGATATTCTAATGATGATATGCGCTGGAACAGACATGGTTGCTGATAGGTCATTTGGATCTATTTCACTGTTTCATTACAAATTCTGTTTTACTAATTATTCAAAAACAATAAGGTGATAGCTTCAGTGGGATTGAGATAGGATCCCAGTTTTCATCTGTCAAATGTTTTTTTCCCCCACAACAAATAAAAAAATGCTCTTTTACTGATGAATTTAACTGTTTTTCTTGAGTTCAAATTCAAATTTATAGAAAACTGTAGTTTTAACTTAAGTCAAAAATATGTAAAATTCCTAAATTTTAAATGTATATTGACCTCGTAAGAAATAGAATTTTTATTGAACCTCATTGAAAAGAAATTTCATGCAGCTCTCTTAATATATTTGAATCTCTTGCCCTGATTATTTATTTCATGCTTTTCTGGGCCCCAATGAAAACATGCTGGCCCCCTCCTGGCCCCCTGGTAGATTTGGTCTAGATCCGCCACTGTTCCTCCCCTCCACTAGACGTAGATATACTTTAGTATATTCTGCTGTAAAATTAGTCCAATATTACATTTTTTTACTCAAGGATTCAACTTCTGCTGTTTCCCAGGATGCACAGGTTTGAGTGGTAACAAGGTGACTGTCAGAGAGTAACTAGAGAAACTTATCGGACTGATCCAATCAGCTCTCTGATCAACCAGTCGCCTGGAACGCTGGTTGATCAGAGCATCGCTTTGGACAGATACGCTGCACAGGATTCACAAGAAACCTCTTCCTCCTCACACCACGCTCTCTCTTGTTATCTGCACAATCGAGTAGATCTAATCAGCACATGATGCACGAATTATTGTACTGCCTGCTCGCTCTCACTTGCATTAAAAAACCCCACCTCACATAGTCTAAAATCCGGGATAATTTATCAGACTCGCGGGCACGGTACACCCGATTACCAGTCCATGCCTGGTCATTGTCTAAGATGGACTGAAACCTGGACAGCATCCTCCTCTCTTCCCGTAAAGCGGGGAGAATGGCGCTAGGCATACCGTACCGTGACGTCACTGCCGGAAGATGGCAGGAGGGAGGTGTTACTATATTTGGACAAAAATCTTCTCCTTTAAGTCTTCAAGGTAAACTGTACATGTTTTCATCTCCTTACTGTAGGCAAGGTGAAATAAACTTACCTACTGACTCACATTCATTTCACAAGTATCTTATTTCACTATAAAAAAGAGAAATTTTTAATAAAAAAAAAACACATTGGACACATGATGTCAGCAAGAACCAAGCAGGGTTTGAAGAATCTGCAGAGATGCCAGAAGAAATATATTTTCTACTTGTGTCTCTGAATGCATTCATGTTTTAGGAAGATGCCAGAAACATCCCCAAGAAAATGAAAACGGTTTTAGTTGTGTTATTTGAGAAGAGACAGAGAAAAGAGACAAGCTGAAGGCAACACCTGTCCCAACTCATTGGAAAACTCCCCATGTGTTGCAGCAACATGCTGCACGGTGGCAGTTTGTAGCACGGTTGCCTTGCAGCAAGAAGAAAAGCTTTGGATAAGTAGCAGGCCCATCAGATCCCTGACGGATAAACAGGAGAAGATGGATGAATGGAGTTACTGCAACATTTAATTTACCTTTAGAATTAAATAAATTATTCGAACAACTGGCTGTTTTAAAGGCTCTTCTTTAAAAAAAAAAAAGAAATATTAATGATATATAAAGCTCTTTAATAAAGGTCATTGTTAAAACCACTCTTGAAACCAGTTAAAGGCATACTATGCAACATTTTTCAGTTCGTCTTGCTTTACGGCGAGAACTGCTACACGCCCCCAGTGAAAGGCATGCTCGTTGCTAGCGCAGTGGCGATATTTGTGCAGTTATCATGGTGAAACCAGTGAGAAAACAGCTAAATTTTTAAATTCGAAAATTGGAGCAAAATAGTCACTTACCGCAGTAGACATGGTGATTTGTTGCGTTCGCCTGTCTGCTAAGCTCAAAACAACCGCGCCTGGCTTGACGGAGAAACCAGGAGAACAGCTGAGCATATTTACGACAGTGCACTTTTACTCTCGCCCTCTTGGGGGAGCCTCGCTGGAAAATCAACACCGGTTGCATAGTATACCTTTAAAACCATCTACAGTTTACCTTGAAAGCCTAATACCAAACTAGCCTTCTATGTTGCAAAGAAGCAACTAGCATTGCACCGATACCGATACCAGAATCGGACGCGGCCCCGATACTGCACTAAAATGGTGGTGTCGGTATCAACGAGTACTGGCATAGATACCATTTTGAGAGCCAAAAGTGTATTCAACTATCATACCCATTCCAGGAAGGCAATGAAAAGTTCTACTAGATTCACTTTTAGTCTTTTTCCTGCTTCACAAAGGTAGGCAGCAGCTTGACAAAGCCATGATGGCAATTATTTTACATCTAAGTAGTATGCAGTTCTTCAGATACACCAGTGTTGGGCACGTTACTTTGAAAAAGTAATTAGTTATAGTTACTAGTTACTTCTCCCAAAAAGTAAGAGTTAGTAACTGAGTTACTCCACTATAAAAGTAACTAGTTAGTAGTAAAAGTAACTATTGCGTTACTTTTGCGAGTGTATGAAATTAATAACTGGGGATGTCTAATTCTGAAATCCTGTGTTTGGGTTGTTATAGATACTGCAACATGTAGCTACATCCATCAATCCATCCATCCATCCATCCATCCATCCATCCATCCATCCATCCATCCATCCATCCATCCATCCATCCATCCATCCATCCATCCATCCATCCATCCATCCATCTTTCTCGATATTGGCTAATGATCGTTCATGCTCTCCGTAGTTCTCCTGTGGCATGAGTACAGGCCGGTTGTTACGCGCCTTTAGCGAGCATGCGCGTTTCCTGTCGCTTGCATGGTGAATCGTGCCACCGTGCTGTGCGGAGATGCAGGGGAAACCGTATCTGATGGGGAAACGCAGCTCGACGTAACGCCAATATTTCCATCTGGTAAGCGCTGTTTTGCCGCTGGAGTCCTAATCACTCTCCATCCTCCCCTCTCTCATGACGCGCGCACGAGTCCTATCATGAAAAAAGGTTAATTGTGCGACCTGAGTAACATGCAGTAACGGGGTGTCGGCAATTGTAACTGCGTTATAGTTACAGTAAGAGTAATCATTTTGATTACTCGTTACTAAAAAAAAGGTAGCGACGTTAGTAACGCGGTTACTTTCAACGCCGTTACTCCCATCACTGAGATACACACACATCAATTTCAAACAGATGGTATCGGTATCGGCCGATAATGCACAGCCAGGTATCGGGTTTCGGTATTTGGGCCAAAAAAACGGCATCGGCGCAACACTAGTTTCAACACAAAGTTAAAAACAGATACGTTTTTGGCTTTCCTACTGGTGTCATGCAATGCTTTAATATTTCCACATATGATGCTCTGTTTAGTAAAGAGCACCAATCCCTTCTGAAGGAAACTTTTATTTTTGTCAGGCCTCCTGTCTGTGTGTTTGTTTTTGTATTTGTCTCCATTCCACCACCAAGAGGCGCCTGGTTCCGGTTCGCCTCCTCACACACCTGCTGACGGTTACCTCATTAACGGAGTGCTCTTAAGCTGCTGATTGCCACTACCTCGACGCCAGAGTGTTTGCCAGTTTTTGGTACTCTAGCCAAGCTGAGTTTTCACTGAGTCAGACTGAGTTCTTGTCTCCCCGAGTTTTAACTTTGTTTTTTGTCTTTGCCTCTCGGCAGGAAGTCATCCTGCAAACTGGACCTTTTCGGACCTCCTCTCCCAGGAGGGATCAACTGAGTCTAAACCAGTCTCATTTGAGGACGTTGAAATTACTCTCTGAGCAAGGGAATCATCTTCACCATGACCCGTTCAAGTACAGCAGGAAATCTGAGAGGCAATCAGCGTCTCCGTCCCCCTACACCATCCGAGTTCTGGGTAAACCCTGTTCCGCCCTCCACCGAGTCAGACAAACTCTGAAAAATCAACACACAGATTGGAGTCAAGGTTCCTTCACTTCTCTGGAAACGTGAGTCAACAACCAGATCCTTTGCTTCAATCATCGAATCAAATTACCCACTGAGCCTGAACTAACAGTCTGTCTTCCCCTCATCTTCCAGTTCTGGCTGAGCAGAGTTCAGAGAAACTCTGCACCGAGCTTAACCTCTTCAATAAAATCCGTCAAACTTTTCGATAAAATCATGACAATTCTTTTAAATGTACTCTAAAACCGGTGCAGCATGGAGTCCTGTGCAGGTGTGGTAATGGTGTTTGGTTTGCCACAATTAGGTTTCTGGTGCAAAGATACTGAAACAAAGTCCAGTGGATTGTTTTTTAACTTCTTTGGAATGACCGCGACCCGGATGACTGAGAATCTTCACCAGCACTCGAGTTGGGGAAACTAATACTCTATTCCAGATATTCAGGCTGAGTCCTTACTAGAGCTTTGGAGTTTCTAAACATTTTAGCTTAAATATCACATTGCCAAGAATGATTGAGGGAAGAGATAGCTTGAATTTTTTCATGAAATCATTAAGACATAATTTAGTCCAGAAAACACACCAGCTAAATTAGTAAATAACTAAAGAAAGTTTGTTTCATTAAACAATTAATTTTCATAACTGAAAATCGAGTATTTTATCTGCAAAACCAGAAAGACATAAATTTATAACAACAGGCTAGAGGTAGCCTGGCCGACCAGACTGACTTAAATTACTGGCATGATGAAAAAACCCAATGTATAAATACCACCTTTTATTTTTAAAAATGTGCGAATTTTTCAGTTGCACTCTAAAACCAGTGCAGCATAAAGTCCTGCGGTGATGTGGTAATTGTGTTTGAATCGCCAAAATTAGATTTCTGGTGCAAATATACTGAATGTGCACCCAAATATCTTTAGTACAAAGAAATGATATCATTAGTTCCTAGAAATGCATCAGAGACATCAGTAAATTAATTAAAGAAGCATTTAAAACAGGTTTATATCAGAGCCCTAGATAAATATCAGGGTTTATAAATATAAAGGAGTCATTAAACATCCTTCTGAAATCTTAAAATTTATTTTTTTATAGTTTCAGGGAAGAAAAACTTAACCCTTTAAAGCCCGATCCAAGAATAAAACGAAACAGAAAATAACTTTTTTTTGGTTTGAAGTCCTTATTTGGCCTTTTAACAAAATATGTAAAAAGAAAAAACAGAAATACATTTTTGACATTAATAATTTATTACTATGCGATAAGCCAAGAATATTTTTTGTGTAGTCTTCTGCCCTCTGTTATCAGGTATATCTGATTGTGTACAATAGGATTTTGAGCAAAGTTTTTACCATTAAATTATGCAAAAGGTGTCAGACGCAAAACATTTCAGAAACCGTATGTATCAAATACGATACATTTGGCATTACAGGGTTAAAAAGCTAATTCAGACCTTTTTCAATATCCAAAATCACACCTTGTGGACGGCGCGCTGTTGTGGGCTTTTAGGGTTTAAATAAAGAACCATGAAAAGACACTTAGGTCATAATTGAAGTCCAATACACAGATGCAAATTTACGAGTGATAACTCCTTCAATAGAGCAAAAATTATGACTCATCTCTAACCCAGAAAGATTTAACTAGGCTAGCTGGTTAGTAAAGGTTAGCTGTAATGACAGAGGAAACCAAACGTCCTCCTTCCAAAGCGGCAGATCCGCTCGTCAGGTTCAATTTGCATGTTTTCTAAGCTAAAAAAAGGCTTTATTTTTTTTGTTCACTCTATAAAGCCTCTAACTCAACGCTATCTCTGACATTTTGAATTGAAAAAGCTTCCTGGATGGGAAGCGAAACGTCTTCAAACTTGGAGAAAAAGTCCAGTTAATAGTTTTTTACACTGCAAAAATAATCTAGAAATAAGTAAAAAAAATTCTTAAATCAAGTATAATTACCCTTAATTTGAGCAGGCAAATAAGATGATCTGCCAATGGAATGAGTATTTTTACTCTTAAAATAAGATAGTTAGATAATATTCACTTGAAATAAGACAATAACATTGTTTTGTCTTATTTTAAAAGGAAATTGTCTTGTTCCATTGGCAAAGTGTCTCACTTACCTCCTCAATTCAAGGAAAAATGCACTTATTTTAAGAAAAAAATAACTTATTGAGATTTCTATTTTTTGCAGTGTACCTTTTTTTGAAATGACCAACTCCAGTGTCTGATCTTACGAACAGTGGTTCAAAGAGGCTGGAAAAAGCAAGGGTGGTGGGTTAGCAGTGAGGGTGTCATGCGGGACATGTTACCCCATGGGAAAAAATTAGTAAACATTTGTGTGAATTAATAAAAACTGAATGAGATAAAAAAATTTATTATCCTTTCTAGTTAGGGGAAGTGTTGGCCTGGTGGTTAGAGCAGCGCGCTTGAGCTCTGAGGTTGCAAGTTGTAGTTTGATTCCCACAACTTGCACTCTGAGTCCCTGAGCAAGACCCTTAACCACACACTGCTCCCAAAAGAGATCATTTCATTGCTCTGCACTTGTAACAGTGTAATGACAATAAGAAAGCTAAAAAAAAAAAATCTAATAAAAAGTAAAAGTTTACAATAATTAATTATTTTAAAGGGAACCTTGTTTATTCCATGAATTTTCTCATTCGTTAAACTGGGACTAGATAGTTAAATAATATTGTAACAGAGCTCAGCGCTGCAGCTACCTAGCAGAAATGTGGTGATATTAACACCACTGCAAGATCCCTGTAGGAATCCAGACGGCGTGACATAGACATCAGTAATAAACTGGAAAAAATCTAAATCTAGATAAGTAATTTTTTCTTAAAATAAGTGAATTTTTCTTGGGTTGAGCAGGTAAAAGAGACATTTTGCCAATGGAACAAGATTGTTTACACTTAAAATAAGAAAAAACAATTGCATTGTCTTATTTCAAGGGCATATTATCTAATTATCTTATTTTAAGAGTAATAATCCTCATTCCATTGGCAAACTTTCTCATTAACCTACTCAAATTAAGGGTAAATACACTTAATTTAGGACATTTTTACTTATTTCTAGATCGTTTTTCCAGTGTAAACTTTACTTAGTATGTCAGCGATTGTTCAAAAATAACTTTGCAAGTGAAAGTAGCCAGCCGTTTTTACTATTAGTCATGAGGGAAAAAAAAAAACACTGCAAAGTCAACTAAAACTATTTCCTTTTATGCATCTATTTGCACTTTAATGAAATAATCTGCAAAAGGAATAGGATTTTTCTACTTAAGAATATAAAACATATATATATATTACCTTATTTCAAGTGCATTATATATAATTATCTGCTTTAAATATCCTTATTCGCAAAATATACAGACTGTGTAATGATTTGTATCTAAGATATACACTATATTGCCAAAAGTATTTGCTCACCCATCCAAATTATTGGAATCAGGTGTTCCAATCACTTCCATGGCCACAGGTGTATAAATTCAAGCACCTAGGCATGCAGACTGTTTTTACAAACATTTGTGAAAGAATGGGTCGCTCTCAGGAGCTCAGTGAATTCCAGCGTGGAACTGTGATAGGATGCCACCTGTGCAACAAATCCAGTCGTGAAATTTCCTCGCTCCTAAATATTCCACAGTCAACTGTCAGCTGTATTATAAGAAAATGGAAGTGTTTGGGAACGACAGCAACTCAGCCACGAAGAGGTAGGCCACGTAAACTGACGGAGCGGGGTCAGCGGATGCTGACGCGCATAGTGCGAAGAGGTCGCCAACTTTCTGCAGAGTCAATCACTACAGACCTCCAAACTTCATGTGGCCTTCAGATTAGCTCAAGAACAGTGCGCAGAGAGCTTCATGGAATGGGTTTCCATGGTCGAGCAGCTGCATCCAAGCCATACATCACCAAGTGCAATGCAAAGCGTCGGATGCGGTGGTGTAAAGCACGCCGCCACTGGACTCTAGAGCAGTGGAGACGCGTTCTCTGGAGTGACGAATCGCGCTTCTCCATCTGGCAATCTGATGGACGGGTCTGGGTTTGGCGGTTGCCAGGAGAACGGTACTTGTCTGACTGCATTGTGCCAAGTGTAAAGTTTGGTGCAGGGGGGATTATGGTGTGGGGTTGTTTTTCAGGAGCTGGGCTTGGCCCCTTAGTTCCAGTGAAAGGAACTCTGAATGCTTCAGCATACCAAGACATTTTGGACAATTCCATGCTCCCAACTTTGTGGGAACAGTTTGGAGCTGGCCCCTTCCTCTTCCAACATGACTGTGCACCAGTGCACAAAGCAAGGTCCATAAAGACATGGATGACAGAGTCTGGTGTGGATGAACTTGACTGGCCTGCACAGAGTCCTGACCTCAACCCGATAGAACACCTTTGGGATGAATTAGAGCGGAGACTGAGAGCCAGGCCTTCTCGTCCAACATCAGTGTGCGACCTCACAAATGCGCTTCTGGAAGAATGGTCAAAAATTCCCATAAACACACTCCTAAACCTTGTGGACAGCCTTCCCAGAAGAGTTGAAGCTGTTCTAGCTGCAAAGGGTGGACCGACGTCATATTGAACCCTATGGATTAGGAACGGGATGTCACTTAAGCTCATATGTGAGTCAAGGCAGGTGAGCAAATACTTTTGGCAATATAGTGTATGTGCAGATGAGCCGGTGCTCACTGGTGTCAGTGTGTGGTTTTTTGGGTAAGCAGTAAGACCCACACTGCAAAAACAATCCAGAAATAAGTAAAAATATTCTTAAATTAAGTATATTTAGCCTTAATTTGAGCAGAAAAACAAGATGATCTGCCATTGGAATGAGTATTTTTACTCTTAAAATAAGATAGTTAGATAATATTTACTTGAAATAAGACGATAAAATAATTTTTTCTTATTTTAAAAGGAAATTGTCTTGTTCCATTGGCAAAGTGTCTTACTTATCTCCTCAATTCAAGGAAAAACGCACTTATTTTAAGAAAAAAATAAGTTATTGAGATTTCTATTTTTTGCAGTGCAGAGAGCTGCAGACGTTCAAAAACAACAAACCACAATATTATCAAAATAGATTTTATTCTAGACCTTAAAGGAATAGTACACCCAAAACATGATTAGCCTTCATTTTCTACTCACCCCCATGCTGAACAACACTCTGGAGTACTTTTTTGATATCTCAAATGCATCTGGAGATCTGGGAGGCTTCTTGCTGTCTGCTGACATTCAAATAATGGAGGTCTATGGTGCCCGAGGCAGAAAGGTCCATAAAAGTCCACAAAAAACGTGTCAATATTCCTCCATACTGCTCGTCCAATGTATTCCAAGTGTCCTGAGTGGGTAGCATCCAGAATTTACTCGAAACGAAGTCATTTAGAATGTTTTTAGAGCATAAACAGTAGTGTACAGGATTTCCTGAAAGCGCGCGCCAGCGCGTTCAGGACGCTACGGAAGCCGGCAGACCGAACCAGATGAAAGTGCGCATTCAGCGTCTGCTCTGCCGATAATGCAAGCATAGAAGAAGAAATGTGCTGTTTACCTGTGCAAAGAAAGAAACAACGAAAGAAAAATGTCTGAGGACTTCAGTGTTGAGGAAGAGCATGAGTTCTTTGCCGAGCTGAATGCGCTGGTTTGGTCTGCCGGCTTCCGTAGCGTCGTGAACGCGCATGTGCGCGCTTTCAGGAAATCCTATACACTACTGTTTATGCTCTAAAAACATTCTAAATGACTTCGTTTCGAGTAAATTCTGGATGCTACCCACTCAGGACACTTGGAATACATTGGACGAGCAGTATGGAGGAATATTGACACGTTTTTTGTGGACTTTTATGGACCTTTCTGCCTCGGTCACCATAGACCTCCATTATTTGAATGTCAGCAGACAGCAAGAAGCCTCCCAGATCTCCAGATGCATTTGAGATATCAAAAAAGTACTCCAGAGTGTTGTTCAGCATGGGGGTGAGTAGAAAATGAAGGCTAATCATGTTTTGGGTGTACTATTCCTTTAAGATCTTAGTGATTATAGCAACAGTCAAAAGTCAGGAGGCTGCAACCGTGACAAAGTACAATGTAGGACTGAAAACCGGTATTTACATGTTCTGTTGTAACACACCAACAGTTTGATTTAGACACATTTTTTATTTTCTATTTTGAGGACTTTGTTACAAACAAATCAAAAATTACAAAATGTTTTTCGATAAGTACAAAAATCTTCAAGGGCCGACAGAGTACAGTCAGGATCTTACGTTGGTATTTTTTGCCGTCACAAATAAAACCAGCATTAAACGCTGTGGTTGGCGGCAGTGGTGTTTGGATTTACCAAAGCAGATCCTATAAATAAATCCCCAGTTCAGCTCGAAACATTTCTGAAAGGATCTGTAACAAGTCAGCTGATAGGTGTTGATCCACAACCACCTCCACTCAGTTGATGGAGTAGGAAATGATGCTGAACGATGGACCCCAAAACAAATATGGTCCTTTATATCAGGCATCCCCAAAGTCGCTCCTCGAGGGCCGCTGTCCTGCAGGTTTTAGAGGTTTCCTTCCTCCAGCTGATTTCAAATTAAAGCTGATTGTTCAACTGCAATCATCATAACCATCCGTGCTAAAGCAGCGAAACCTCTAAAACCTGCAGGACAGCCGCCCTCGAGGACCGACTGCTTTATACGATCATTTATAACGGGTTGAATCAACACCTCCAGATTTCATTTACCCATTTTAGACTAAAGTGCAAACAAAATAAAAATAATAAAGCCTGCTAGTTGGTATGCAGCTATGACTGCTTATTTGTGTTTTATAGGATGTTTTCAGTGACACACAGTAACCACAGTTCCTACGCTGCATGTTTGCTTTATAAAAAGCAGACTTATCTCCGAATGCAAATTCTTAACACTACAAACAAAGCACCATCTATCACAGCGCACTGGCGCGTGGACGGCCTGCGTCAAGTGCGTTTCAGTTACCAAACAGAAAGGGTTGAACTTGCGTTTAGGTCAGAAACAAAACGGGAGGCAACAGGTGCTGCCCAGGCCGTCAGAAGTTGTTCTTTCAAAGAAAGGTTGAAGCAAAACCGTCTGATTATCGTTCAGATACCAGAGAAAACAAAAACAATTAGAGCTACCAGACACAGACGGCTTTGCCGTGGAACCGCACATGGCAGTAGGGTTCCGGTTCCCCTTTAAGGGAAGCTGGATCACCAACCTGACCATCTGTTGTCCCGGCAACAGATCAGCGATTCTCGCTTTACGTCTCAAATATTCTAATACGCGATCTGATTATTGTCTCATTAAGCACTTTGCAGAAGTAGTCGTGACTTTTGAAATTCCCACAACCTGTCAAGCTAATCCATGTGTCTGATCAGGTTTTTAAAACGACATTTCAACATAAACTGTAGCTTCAAGCAAATGGGAAAAGCCTCATTTACTCCAACGCCCTCAAAATAAAATTCAAAACAACCAATCAGTTTTAAAATGAACCTGATTAGTGATCAGAATTGGTTGGTAGGTAAACATGAGGGCAACATACAGATCAGCCTGAATGAAACACGGTGGTGGCAGTATCATGGAACATAGAAGGTGCTGAGACGTGTTGAGAAGATGGAACGATGGAACTTATGAAAACTTGGGCTGACCTCAGGAACGGCTCAGTCATGTTTTATAGATTTTCTTTTTTCTAAAAATTATTTTCTTTTCTTTTGTCAATTTTCTTTTATTAGACTGGGTCTCACAAATCACATTGCTTTCAAATTGTATTTTACTACGGAAGAGGATTAGGGCCTCTGAAAAAATAAAAAAAGTTAACTGGTTTTTCTAATTTTATTTCAGTTTAATATGGAAAAAAAGTCAGAAATCTGACTTTTTGCCCATATTAAACTGAAATTAAATTTTAATTTTAACTTTTTTTTTTTTCAGTGGCCCTAATTCTCCTTCCGTATTTTGCCCAAACCAATAAAAATACGTCTTTGCTTTTCACTGCAGAGGAAAGCCGAGGAGAACCTGATCAAATGCTGTTTAATATGAATGCATCGGTAAAAAAAAATAAAAACTCAGGAATAAAATATAAAATTAGTAAAACTCTGGAAAATAGGAACTGGGAAAAAATACAATTTGAGATTATTAAGAAGATAAAAGAATAAGAAAATTGTTACATTTCCATTTACAGAATGTGTTTTCTTTCATTTTTTTAATTTCCATTTACACGTTCCCTGCCTGCAACAATAATGGAACAAAATTCACTCCATATAACCACTGGTCTTAGACAGAACCAGAAAACGAATGTTATTTACTTTAATTCAAGAAATCAAATAGAAATCAATAAATCTCGAAATGAGAAGAAATGAATGACCGTCTGAATCTCCTCTCTTTCCTCCTGCTTACTTTTCATCAAACAAATCCAGTAAAGATCCAAATTCAGCTCTATGCAGCTCAGCAAATCTGATGGGTATAATATGCACAAACCAACAGGGAACAATAAAACTGTTCGATATATGAAAATGCAAAAATCAAACAAACAGAAAGACCCTGGAGATTTGGATGCTGTGGGGTCCAAATGATCAGAGATAGATTCCTCCAATCCATGCACTCTGGACCTGTTATGTGTGTCTGATGACCGACGTCTAACGGTGTGAGAGACGGCGAGCCCGCGATGTGGTCCGTGCTCCGGCCGTAGAATCCCATACGGCTACAGCAGTGTGGCCGACAGACGGCGACAGTCTTTTTGGCTATGTACACATTCCTAGTCGGTCCATAGCTTCTTCCCCCACGCAAGTATCATTTTCGCAAGTCTAGAACACAAACCTGCAAAACAGAAAGCCATAAAAGGTTAAAGAGGTTTCTGCTCAGCCGTCGCAGCCCAGCATCAACAGGAAACCAGTTGTTATGGGAAAACACTGAGATGCACAGTCATACAAAAAACTATCGGAAACCACAGACATGAGGGAACCCACAGACTGATTGCTTTTAGTGAGCTGATGGCTGGGGGTCTCGTTAGCGTCCCCCTTGAGGCTCCCTGGAGCTTTTTCAAAAATGTATGAAAATCGATTTCTTTTTTTATATATTAAATTAATTCTGTTTTCCAATGCTGTAAACATTTGTATAGTAAATAAATTGAAACAATAGTTTGAGTCATAGTAGTAGAGCTCTGTGGTCATAACTTGGAACCAGCACGGCGCGGTGCCAGGCTAACAAAAGCTGCATGTGTGTCTCGGACCGTGACTCTCAAAGGGAAAAGATGAGAAAAGATGATTCAAATAGAGCGAACCGTTTTCTTTCATTATTGATGCCAAAGGATTGCCTGCATTTCTGCTTTGTAATGAGAGGTTAGCAAAAAACAAAAATAAAAATGTGGAAAGGCATTTCCAGGGACGACTAAATATGCAGCCGGCCACCAAGCTGGGAGGGAGAGAAAACTTCTGGATAAATTAAGGAGCACAAAGATAGGATTGCATCTCCAAACTCCACTACTGCTGCTAGTTTTGTTGAAAGGATGGAAAAGCGTCTACAGATCAAACATGTAGCTCTCTGATGCAGGTATGTGAACTTTCTTCCATTTTTTTCCCCCAATCCTAAAAATATAAATCACATCCAGGATCGATGGTGACGGAGGATGTGGGTTTTCTGGGTTAGAGAGCACAGCTCTGATGGGTGTCAGTTCCTGCTTGGTTCCTCATGACTCAATAATCTCCTCCCAACAGAAACACGTCCACCAGAGAGATTCCTTTATTGTGTTTCTATAATTTCACCAATGAAACCAAACTTAAAACGTACGTTGAGACAGCTGCTCGTCCCTCACCTCATGCTACTATGTAACATTTGCTCCAGGATAAACATTTAATCATGAATGCTTATTATATATTTAAGCCCACATAGTCCCTTTCTATAGTGGGATAATAAACTTAAAGCCCATGTTGCCATATGAGGCATATATAAGACTTTTACATTTTTGCGGCTCCAGACAGATTTATTTTTTGTTTTTTGGTCCAATCTCTGAGCAGTTTACTGATTTTTTTTAACAACGAATTTTAAACACTGAATTTTTTTAGACATTGAATTCCTTACACTCAATTTTTATCTGGTAAAAATCTGGTAAAAGTTCAGCTGAAAAAAAATCAGCTGCAAAAAAATTCTGCTGCAAAAAGTTCTACAAAACAGACACTGGAGCAAGGCAGACAATGAGCTACAACCGCAGTTTCTTGAAAGCGAGTCTCCTATAGCGCTGGGAGAATTTTGGACTTTGGACACTATGGGGAGCTCATTGCTCCAAAATTGTGCATGAGGAGCGAGCTCTGCAAGTTGCAAAATAATCAGAGAGAAATGTTCAAAAGCGTCACCAAGGAGAGGTGGATTATTATCACATGTATTGGATTCGAAAATAATCCTTTACTGAGGAATTTCCAAAAGCCTAAATTACAAATGACACCTATTTTATTATTAGAATAAGTATAAAATGAGCAATGACTACACTATAGATCATTGCACTGCCTCCACACAGATAACTTCATCTGGGTCATACTACAAGTCTTACTTTGGGAAAATGTGCTAAACTAAATTTTTTAGAATTTTCATGTTTTCAGTCATAGAAGCGTAGATACAGATGAATCAGTGGAGGAAGCTGAAAATTAGGGTGATGACAATGAGGCCTTCCAAAGTCAAAGACTTGGAGCTCAGAGAAATCATCAAGGCTCAGCTATTAAAAGAAGTATTTGGCTGCTAAATCCAGTAAAGATGTTTCCACTGATTATTGAGAGTAAAACAAATGATTATCAGCCATCTTTTAATACGAAAATAAAGGGTGAAAACCACAAAACATGTTTATTTTGAACTGCTGCTCTCTTTTTCTGAAACCCTTTTCACACCTCTCCAGGTCTGTCAAAGACTCTAGTCGAAGCGCTGATGTGTTTAAGCATGTAAAAATAGGTGTTGAAACCTTTTCGGAGAATTAATGTCTCGTACTAAACGCTATTTCTGACATTTTGAATTGAAAAAGCTTCCTGGATGGGACGTGAAACGTCTTTGAACTTGGAAACAAAGTCCAGGGGATTGATTTTCAACTTTTTTGGAATGACTTTCCTACAAACTGGAAAAAAATCCAGTTGCCTTTGATTTAAAGTCGTAGGGAAGCGGCTGTTCCCATTTCCGAATTCTCCCGGGGGGCGGGATTGTTGTGGCGGAAGGTTGCAAGCAAGTTTCATTGTGGCCGGTGTCTCTGAAGCATCTAGCTAACCAGTTAGCAGCTTAGTGCTAGCAGGTTCCCAATGGGAAATTCCATTGGGACCAAGTAGCACTAATTGGTAACTTAGAAACGACACTGTCAAGGAACGCTATGGACAGCGGAAACATGCAAGAGGAGGAGAGTTTAGGGTCGGAGGTCGTGGATGAGTCTCCTCCGTCATCCATGTTTTATTTAGAGGAGGAAAGCGGGGACGAAGATGTTGCGGAAGAGGACGCCAGGGCGGCAGAAGCTTGGTTTGGTGTAGAAGGCTTCCAGCCGTACATGTTTGAGCCCTTGCCTCGCAACGCTGCCAGTTCTGTTAGCTCTACGCCTGCCGAAGACACAGACGTCCATCCCCGTGAACACTGGGACGCAACTCAATGGGAAAGGAAAGGATTCTGATTTCTTATTTCAACCGTTGCGTATATTAGCTGCGACATATGAATCAAGATGCTATAAGCGAAAAAATTTGATTGACAGATTACCGTTGATATATGATTGGCCGAATTTAGGTGTTCAGGCTGACGTAGAACTAACTGGCCTGCATAAAATAATGAAAAAAAAAATGCAGATTTTAAGACAGGATTTTTTTTTCTTAAATAGAAATTCTCTAAATTTTGGGACAATATGATCTGATAAAGAGTAGATTTATATACATGTTTAGGCCAGAATGATTTGAAATCTAAATAACATCCAGGTCATAGTCATTCCAAAAAAAAGAAAACGTTGTTTCCAAGTTTGAAGACGTTTTTCTTCCCAAACAAGAAGTTTTTTTTAATTCAAAATGTCAGAAACAGCGTTGAGTTCGAGGCTTCACAGAGTGGAACAAAAACAAAGCCTGGTTTTTGTTTAAAAAAAAAAAATACAAATTGAAACAGACGAACGGGTCGGCCCCTTTGGAATGGGGGTCGTTTGGCTTCTTTTGTTAGCCTGCAATGCCCCATACCTGTCTATGGCCCTGTCCACATGAAGTCAAAACGAACACAAAACGCTAATATTTTCCAGAACGTTTGTCGTAAAGACGGAGACGTAAAATAAATGTGATCGTCCACACGAATGCATGAAAACGCTGCAAAATGTATGCCAGGCCTGTAAGTGGCGCTGTGGTGCCAAAGCAAAAATAGGCGACGAAATGTTGGGCATGCGCACTAATATTTATACATGGTTGCCCTGCGGGTCCATTTCGTGGTTAAGTCAAATTCAGGTGCTGAACTATGTGGTCGATATTGCTCTGTTCTTCCTGGAGATATTCCAGAAGAAGAAGATTCTGTTGTAAGCCCGACAGCAGGGTGAGTAGCATGAGCAGCAACCATTCAACACAGTACGGCGCCATTGTTGTTGTGATACTGTGTCGCGCATGCGTGTTTAGAGGCGACGCTATGACGCATGCGTGTAAAAAAAAAATGCGGTTAGAGCTTAAAGATAAACGCGAAAACGGCGTTTCAAAATCTTCCCACTCTGAATGCTGAATAAAAAAAAGATTGTTTACAGACCCCCGAAACGCCGGCTTCGTATGGATGAGAGGCTGGTTTGGGGAAAAATTTGTGCGTTTAGGCCAGGGTTTGACTTCGTGTGGACGGGGCCTATGTCTCTGAAAGGGGGGGTCATTAAAGGGAATTGTTTTAACTCTGCAAGGTTATGAATAATCCTGATCCTGGATCAGTTCTGTTTGGCTTCAACATCTTCCTAATAGAATCTACGCATAGCTTTCCTGGTACACATGACTTCATTCAGTAAATGGAGACAAACATTGCTAATGGAGATGAGGTTTTTTTTTCCATTAAGCGCTCTATAAATGATCACATTATAAATGGATTTATAAACTGCTCAGGAAGCAGTTGTAGAAGGAAAGACCAACAGGGGAAAGCAAGCTGCCGGTGGGATCCCACTTTATGGCATTCACTTCATTCTACAGTTGGAACCATTAAAACAAAAAGAAAAAGAAGATATGACAAGCTTACACTCTTAGTTTTGTGTTTTAATACAATTATTACAATCTATAGATTGAGCTAAGCAATGAGTTCTTTCCTACCCACAGAAAGGGGGGTCACATTGTAGCATCGGCCTTGTTTGCAATGATGGGTCTATTACAGGTTTGCTCAGACAATAGCTGCTATTTTGGCCCATTCCTCCATAGATCTCCTCTACAGCTGTAATTTATTGGGTTTGTTGATGGAAAACACACACTTCCACCCCCTCTACTAATTTTCCATGGGGTTGAGTATGGAGGACCAATCCTGCCATAATTAAAAATAAATACATAAATAAATAGATGCTCAATAAATAAATAAGCATACAATGAATTGCCCCCAAAATACAATAAATAAATGTAGGTAGAAATTCAATTATACAGTGAGACATAAATGTATATATATCTCTTTTAATTAGCTTTTTTATTTACTCGCTTTTGTAATAATTAACTTATAATTAATTGCCTCATAATTACTTTATTAATTTGCATGAGGCTGAAATGCAGACAGAAATGTAAATACGACAGGCAGAAATAAATAGAACGGAAGAAATAAATAGGGTTAAAAAAATTAGGGATGCACGATATTGGGATTTTGGCCGATATCCGATATGCCGATATTTTAAAACTCATGTAGCCGATAACCGATATTGATACCGATGTTAAAGCTGAACAAAAATAAGTAGTCATTGAAAATAACAGTTTTGTTATCCATTTCTGACACTTTGAAAAATAATATACTCAAATATATTTTCATATGCTGATATCAAATAGATTTTTAAAAACGCGGTATCGATCTATTTTACTTTCAAAATCTTGTGAAATTTTTCATCATTCTGTTACAAACTCTCGTGATATTTTGCAAATTCCTGTGAGATTTTGTTAGTAAAATAGATCGATACCGCGTCAATATATCAACATATAAAAATATGGCAAAATTTTGTGAATTTTCGGGGGATTTCGTAGCATAACGATGACATATAGCAATATTTCATTAGTAAAAGAGATTGATATGGTGTTTTTAAATGGCAATATATCAGCATAGGAAGATATTGGGATATTTTAATGTATCAATATTTTTTCCCTCGTCTTTAGAAGTTTTTAAGTCTGTAAAAAAGAAGTTTTTGAGGAAGAAGAAGTAGTAGCATTTTTTTCTTTTTTTTTAGACTTTAGAAACTCAGAAGCTGATCAAATATCGGGTTAAATATCGGTGGGGTGGCCGATGTCTGATATTCAGTTTTAAGTGCCGATAACAATAGGGGGCCGATTATATCGTGCATCCCTAAAAAAAATGCAAATAAAGGATAATGCAGACAAAAATATTATACCATCCACATAAGTAAATACTTAAAAAATAAGTAATAAATAGATAAAGTTGAAGATTATTACAGATGATAAATAAACAAGGTAATTATTACAAAGGTTAAAAAAGAAAGAAGCTAATTATAAGAGATATACATTTATGGGTCACTTAATTTAGTGTGACATTTATGGGTTAATCATAATGTATTATTTCTAACAGTATCTATAGCAGTGATGTCTCCTCTCCTTCATGCACTGGTGGCTCCATCTAGTTTCCATGACTGGTACTGCAGCGTTTCAATAATCTAATGCAAGTTTAGGCCTGCTTCATGTTTTCCTCTCAGCTGTTTGGGCCCAGAATCATAAAAGAAAACCTCCCAGCACTGCAGGCTGAGAACCAGGAGTGAGTATGAGCCAGAATTGAAGCAGAGACATCATTCAGACATCGTATTAAATTCTACCTACATCCAACGCTTAAAACACAAACCGGAAAACTCACCGATCCATCTGATGCGCTGGCTCCTACTCTGTCGCCTGTGGCGTTCCAGCAAACCTCAAAGATCCCACCCGTCCCTCTGTAGCTGTGGACTAAAGCCCCCGTCTGCGACACACACAGAAAAATAAAAACACACTCTAAGAAGACTGACTGTTGTGATCATTTTCTCCCACTAAAGGGTTTGGTCTACCATGTGTGAGTAGAGTAGTATTTTTCTCCAACCTGTGTGTTCCAGATGTGGACGCACTTGTCGAAGGAGCCGCTGGCGAGGTGCTTGCCGTCGGGACTGAAGGCCACGCTGTAAACGGGCTCTTGGTGACGGGTCAGAGTGTGAATACAAACTCCACGCTCAACGTCCCACAGACGCACAGTCGAGTCAAATGAAGCACTTTAAAAGGAGGAACAGTGGATAAGGCGTCAGGGCAGGGTTATGAATGTGGAGCTGTAAGTTTGGAAACTGTGTGTTATTGAGCAGAGTGGAACAGCGGAGGCGTGCTTGGCCCATAACCCGGGGGCTGATGGATTGCTATACTTTTGGGGGAGTGTTGCCTCAGTGGTTAGATCCCCACAGCTAGGGTGACCAAACGTCCGTATTTCCCAGGACATGTCCGTATTTCACGTCTGGTCCCGGGTTTTTTTTAGAAAGTGAGGAAATGTCATGATTTTTTAAATCACCTTAATTGGACCATTAAATTTACAGGCACTAGGGCACTGCGCACGACGCTGCGTGTGACGTAATCCCTGAGCCGCGTCAGTCCGGGCAGCCCTGTTCTTAATCAGAATATAGATAGCGTGGCTGTCAGTACGCCAACAACATGCCAAAGCGCAAATGTATGTTTACCGACGATTTATGAAAGAGTTTCCCCGCTTTCAGACCGGATCGAAACAAATGGGAGGCCTTGTGCACATATGTCTCTGTGTCCAATGGAGGTGCAAGGGATCTGAAAAGCCACCTGGACACCGAAAGTAAAGATAGTCTATTGATATGTTTGTTCGTTTTTGGTACATTTTTTATAATTTTTGCTACACAAGAGGTATTTTTTGTTAATTAGCTCATTTGTTAATTTATTTTTTCCAATAGCCTACAGAACAGACATTATTTTGTTAATTGCTGAGGCTGAGTATCATCTGTTATTGGGAGTTGAGAGTTATTGTTAACTTTTATTGTTAAGTGAGGGATGTTTAGATGAGACATTATTTCTTTCATTATACTTTTCATTCACTACAGGAATTGTTAAGCATTTTTAATAAATAAATTTTGAATGAAATTATCGCTTGTTATTGGAGTTATTGCTGTTGACTTTTACTGAAAAGCATTTTTTAATAAATCAACTTTAAATATCATATTATTGTAGGATTAAGTAGGCCTATGTTAAATGAGTGCATGCCACAGACATCTCTATGCATGGGAACAGAGATCCCATAGAAAATAAATATGAAAAAATACACGCGAAAAATTATAAATTGAAAAAAAAAACTGAAAAGATAAAGGCTGTGTCCGAACGTCAGCCTAATTACTATATAGTGGTTATGCCTGTCACTTGGTTGATGTTTGTGGACCCAAATGCAGAGGCAGAGAGGCTGAGGTTATATCTTGTAGTTTTAATGATGAACAGCTAAAAAAGGCAGGAACTAAAAATGTAACACAGACTAGAACCATGGAGACATCAGGGGAAAACACGCACAAGAAGCCAGGGAGAGATGAGGTGAGCAGAGAACAGCGATGACAGGACCAGCAACAACAAGGAACCAACAACGAGTGACAGCAGAGGGAGAGTATATGTAGCTGACTGAGACAAAGGCAGGGTTAACGAGCTGACAAGGAGCAGGTGTGAGGAGACAACGAGGGAGCCAAGGTGAACTGAACACACACAAGAGGGCAACAGAGGAAAACAGAAAAACCTGAGAACTAACATAAATCTAGAAACTACAACAAAATAGGAATTAAACCAATAAAACTAGAAAACATGGAGCAAAGTAAAGCACAACAGAACCAAAACCATGACAATGCCATTTTAGATGTGTCCAAACCTCTATTGAATGAAAAAGTAGTGGACTTAAAATTTCCCACAATGCACCTTGAAAAGTAGCGTTCATCCATGGTCACCGGACGTGCAGATATATCCTGGAATGCTTTTATCGCAAAGCATTATGGGATTTGTTGTTGTGATGATACATAACAAAGATGGCACAGTCACCGTGCGGGGAGGTGGAGTCACATGACAAGTGGAGGAGCGTAAAGTAGTGATTATCTGTCCGAATGGTCAGTTAACTAAGTTCACTATAAAGTCCCCACTCTATATAGTGATTGAGGGGTTTAGGGGATAGGGAGAACGTTCGGACACATTGAAATATTAGAAAATATGTAATCTAAAGAACTATTTTAAAGACTATTTTTATTAAGAATAGGGATGGAACGGTTTTTGAAAACCGTCCGCACTGTTCGGTTCGACTGTCTCGGTTCGGTTCGCGTGTGTTTCGTTCAGTTCATGCGCTGCTTCTTTTTCTCATAGGCGAAGCGTTTACACTCCAGAGCAGAAGGTGGCGGTACTGCGACCAAAGCCAACCACCAGTAGTAAACAAGAAGAAGAAGAAGCGAAGCAGCGTAGCCGGGTGTAGCAGAAAAAAATCAGTTGTTGTGGAGAATTGTGTGGGTATGGCGAGTGGGAAAGAACAGGAGTTGGAAGACGCGCCAGCAGCACTTTATAGGTCTGCTGTATGGGACCACTTTGCATTTAGAGTGACCTACGATGACGGCGGAAAGAAAGTTGTGGATAAAAGTGCAACAGTGTGCAAGCATTGTGCAACACGTTTTGTTTATGCTAACAGCAACATGACCAACATGTCATGCTAACCCCGAAATCCCACATACTCCGTCAGCGCTCCGCCCCGCTGCGCTTCAGACCGCCTGCACAAAGCAAAGCCTACAGCCTCAACTGTGTCTCCCGTCCGCTCTGAGTTCCTTGGAGATGGTAGAGAGCATGCGCGAGATGATTAAATTCAAAGCAGCAAAACATGCGGAAATGATCCAGGGCTTCCGCAAATCATTAAAAATAATTACAATTCATTAATTTTTTTGGATTTTTTTCATTAATTTCAAAAAATTTTATTTTTCATAAATTTTTATAATTTTTTATTATTTTTCGGTGTAACAATAAACATATACCGAACCGTAAAACCGTGACCACGAAACCGTGAACCGAACCGAACCGTGGATTTTGTGAACCGTTCCACCCCTAATTAAGAACTTTTCAAAGTTTTATTTTTGGATTGATTTTTTATTGTTCAAATTTTCATTTACAAGCATGCTTTTTTTTTTTTTTCCAATTACATAACATGTTTTTTCCTTGCAACAACAATAATACAAAATTCACTCCATAAATTGAGCTAAGACGTTAATAATTTGTCTATAAACTGTTTTTAATTTAGATGAATCATTTAGTTGGCTTATTTGTAGCTATTTTCTTTGATGGGTGTTTTGTATTTAGTTAGCCAGATAGCTGTCGGGCATAGGCGTTATCTGCAAAGGGAATTATTGTATCCCATAAATTCTAACCTTGGATAAAGCGAGAGCTTCCTTTTATAAGATTGTGATCTGCTGCCTCTAGAGGTCAGTGCCATTTGAAGTTAATGTTTGGATTATACAGTAGCATTTACAGTAATGTTGGTTTATGAGCAAACTGCTATAACTAACACTTCCTACTGGATAAGCAAAGCAAAGTCCAGGTTGAACACAAGATGCTCGTAAATTCAGTTAATGATTGTTTTTGTTAAATCACAACATTAAATGCTAGATGATCACTACTTCCTAGTGGAGCTCAAAGATCTATTTGTTGTAGAAGAAATGCTTATAATCAGGGCTACAAATCCATTAATCGGTCAATTTAATTTTTTCAATTAATTGATTAATAATCGGATAGAAAAATGTTCCTTAAAGAAGACTTTTTACAAAATGAAACCAGGTGAAACTCTGAACTGAATAGAGCAGATTTACAGATTAATTTTTTTTTAACCTTAAATGCAAAATATTTCTATATTTTTTTACAAACTTGGCATAATTACTCCTTTAAGTCGGTTGCTTTGTCAGCTAAAGTCTCCATACTCCACTTAACGATTAATAAATTACTAAATTAGTTGAATATTATTCCGATTAATTGTTTTAGCCCCAGATTATTACTGAAGCAGTTTTTCCAATGTTCATAACAGAAATAGATGAAGTTCTTTCTGCATCCATGTCTCCATTGTTAGGTTTATTATTTATACATCGTGTGCGTTGTTATTCTGTTAGCCAGATTAGACAGAGTAGAAGGCCTTCCTTCACATTGTGGATGTTACTGTGTGTACGGAGGTCATCTAATCAGGACAGCCTTTAATAAAACACAGGATATGGGCACATCTTGGAGCCGGTCTGATAGAGGAGAGCTATCTGTAACCCTGAAGCATAGAAGCAAGCTGCATGAAGTTCAAGACATGGATGGCGTGTCAGTTTCTGATACGGACAGCTAAACATCAACATGATGCAACACATAGACTCATGAGCTATAAGAAGCAGGAGTTGACCTTTTTCGGGGCTCAATCTTTGCCGGACGCTCGCGGACGTGATTTTTGAGCCCACAGCTGTGCAAACTCCAAGCAATTTTTCTGTCCTATAACGACCTGATCTGGAATAAACTCTGTTACTTTTTTACTCCTGTTTTATAGTCCTTTTTATTTGGTTTTACCCAGTTTGAATTAAGAGTAGTAAATAACTTGCTCCCAGGAAAAGAACCGTGAGGAAGCCCCCAAGGCGCAACGGCTTTTTTAGGGGACATAACTTCCTCATTTTAACACCATCAAACAGTGGAAATAATACCGACCAAAGTCTGGATCCATTTATGTTTCTGCTCTAGCATGACTCCACTCTGACATTAGTTAAATTCCAGTGAGGATTTGCTTAAAGGAATAGTACACCCAAAACATGATTAGCCTTCATTTTCTACTCACCCCCATGCTGAACAACACTCTGGAGTACTTTTTTGATATCTCAAATGCATCTGGAGATCTGGGAGGCTTCTTGCTGTCTGCTGACATTCAAATAATGGAGGTCTATGGCGCCCAAGACAGAAAGGTCCATAAAAGTCCACAAAAAACGTGTCAATATTCCTCCATACTGCTCGTCCAATGTATTCCAAGTGTCCTGAGTGGGTAGCATCCAGAATTTACTCGAAACGAAGTCATTTAGAATGTTTTTAGAGCATAAACAGTAGTGTATAGGATTTCCTAAAAGCGCGTTCACGAGTCTACGGAAACCGCGGCAGACCAAACCAGACGAAAGTGCGAAACTGGAATACATTGGACGAGCAGTATGGAGGAATATTGACACGTTTTTGTGGACTTTTATGGACCTTTCTGCCTCGGGCGCCATAGACCTCCATTATTTGAATGTCAGCAGACAGCAAGAAGCCTCCCAGATCTCCAGATGCATTTGAGATATCAAAAAAGTACTCCAGAGTGTTGTTCAGCATGGGGGTGAGTAGAAAATGAAGGCTAATCATGTTTTGGGTGTACTATTCCTTTAAGAATTAACAGCAGTGCCCTCTATTGGACAACGGTAACCTACAACCCTGACAGAAATTCATTTTAAGACCTTATTAAATAATTGGATTAAAGAACTTGTTATCTAATAAACACTTAATTTGTATCCATTATTTGTATACATCCTTAGGATAATTCATGAACTTCTATACGGAGGCACAAAGCCAACGAAGTCGGCTTTGTATGAATAAATTCTGACCTGGCCAGCATGAGATTTGCACTGGGATTGTTTGTTCCAGGGCCGGTGGGGCTCCATTTGATGGTGTAGATTTCTTTACTATGGGCCTGGAGGTCATGGACGCATGAATCCTGCTTCATGCTCCATATCTACAGCAGCAGGAAGAGATGAACAAAACGAATCACTGAGTTCAACATGAGGCTTTAAAAAAAAACAAAAAACAGCCTATTTTTCAGTGTGAACTGACCTTAAGTGTCATGTCATCAGAGCAGGAGGCGAGCAAGCTGCCGGTGGGATCCCACTTTATGGCGTTCACTTCATTCTACAGTTGGAACCATTAAAACAAAAAGAAAATGAAGATATATAGAGTTTATACTCTTAGTTATGTGTGTTTTACTATTAAGAAACTGTGCAAGAAAATCATTACAGAAGTGACCAAATTTAAGGTTACAGAAATATAAGCAGAGGTGTCTAGTAAAGTACAAATACTTTGTTACCTTAAAGGAATAGTACACCCAAAACATGATTAGCCTTCATTTTCTACTCACCCCCATGCTGAACAACACTCTGGAGTACTTTTTTGATATCTCAAATGCATCTGGAGATCTGGGAGGTTTCTTGCTGTCTGCTGACATTCAAATAATGGAGGTCTATGGCGCCCGAGGCAGAAAGGTCCATAAAAGTCCACAAAAAACGTGTCAATATTCCTCCATACTGCTCGTCCAATGTATTCCAAGTGTCCTGAGTGGGTAGCGTCCAGAATTTACTAGAAACGAAGTCATTTAGAATGTTTTTAGAGCATAAACAGTAGTGTATAGGATTTCCTGAAAGCGCGTTCACAAGTCTACGGAAACCGCGGCAGACCAAACCAGATGAAAGTGCGCATTCAGCTCGGCAAAGAACTCATGCTCTTCCTTAACACTGAAGTCCTCAGACATTTTTCTTTCGTTGTTTCTTTCTTTGCACAGGTAAACAGCACATTTCTTCTTCTACGCTTGCATTATCGGCAGAGCAGACGCTGAATGCGCACTTTCATCTGGTTTGGTCTGCCGGCTTCCGTAGAGTCATGAACTCGCATGTGCGCGCTTTCAGGAAATCCTATACACTACTGTTTATGCTCTAAAAACATTCTAAATGACTTCGTTTCGAGTAAATTATGGACGCTACCCACTCAGGACACTTGGAATACATTGGACGAGCAGTATGGAGGAATATTGAAACGTTTTTTGTGGACTTTTATGGACCTTTCTGTCTCGGGCGCCGTAGACCTCCATTATTTGAATGTCAGCAGACAGCAAGAAGCCTCCCAGATCTCCAGATGCATTTGAGATATCAAAAAAGTACTCCAGAGTGTTGTTCAGCATGGGGGTGAGTAGAAAATGAAGGCTAATCATGTTTTGGGTGTACTATTCCTTTAAGTAGAAATGTTGGCTATCTGTACTTTACTGGAGTAATTCTTTTTGGACACCTTTTCACTTCTAATCTTTACATATTTTTGCAATTATCTCTACTTTCTACTCCCTATATTTTTAAAATAGACTTGTTAATTTTGTTTCATTTTTTTGTTTCATTTAAGTACAAATTTATTATGGCCTGTAGATATTTAAAACAAACAAACAAAAAAAAAACACTGTCTTGCACCAACTTATTGTTACCCACATACTAAAATAAGTTGTTTTTTTAAGATGATGTACAGTTAAATTCGACACTGTTACCATTTGTTATAAAACTAAGAAACTTCAGTATAAGGAAGTTATCATCCAGAATTTTAGAAAAATGTTTCTTTAATAGGTTAGTGCAGTAACCAGTATAAGGTTAAAGTATCTTTCCTTAACATTTTTTTCCTGCATTACTTTTACTTTTACACTTTAAGTAGTTTTAAAAATTGTACTTTTACACTTTTACTTAAATAAAAAAACTTAAGTTGATACTCTAACTTCTCCAAAACTATTTTTAAACAGTAGGATTTTTACTTCTACTTGAGGAATAATCATTAATACTTTTGACCAGTGATGGGAGTAACGGCCTTGAAAGTAACGGCGTTACTAACGCCGCTACCTTTTTTAGTAACGAGTAATCAAAATTGTTACTCTTACTGTAACTATAACGCAGTTACCATTGCCGACACCCCGTTACTGCACGTTACTCAGGTCGCACAATTAACCTTTTTTCATGATAGGACTCGTGCGCGCGTCATGAGAGAGGGGAGGATGGAGAGTGAGGAGGACTCCAGCAGCAAAAACAACGTTTTCCAGATGGAAATACCGGTGTTACGTCGAGCTGCGTTTCCCCATCAGATACGGTTTCCTCTGCATCTCCGCCGAGCGCGGCGGCACGATTCACCGCGCAAGCGACAGGAAATGCGCATGCTCGCTAAAGGCGCGTAACAGCCGCCCTGTGCTCGCACCACAGGGGAACTACGGAGAGCGTGAACGATCATTAGCCTATATGGAGAAAGAGAGAAATATGGATGGATGGACGGAGTAATGGATGGATGAATGGATAGATGGATGTAGCTACATGTTGCAGTATCTATAACAACCCAAACACAGGATTTCAGAATTAGACATCCCCAGTTATTAATTTCATACACTCGCAAAAATAACGCAATAGTTACTTTTACTACTAACTAGTTACTTTTATTGTGGAGTAACTCAGTTACTAACTCAGTTACTTTTTGGAAGAAGTAACTAGTAACTATAACTAATGACTTTTTTCAAAGTAACGTGCCCAACACTGCTTTTGACACCTCTAAAGATAAGGTTATCTTTGCATATGTTATGTTAGTAATGACCTGGTAAGAACCGGTGTTTGCAGAGGACAAAGGAGAGAAAAACAGTTGTTTTCCTAATTTTTTTGTATTTGGGGACAAAGAAAAAAAAAAGAAAAAAATCAAAATGTTACATTATCACAGGAAAAAAAAAAGAAATTAGATCATTTCAATGTAAACAGCAACAGGAAGAGATAAGATAGGAATCATATGTACCAGAAGAAAACAGAAACTCCTATAAAAGAGAGCTGCTCATAAACACTCAGATCATTTTTAGATCAGTGAATGCCTCATGCTCAATATAATAAAGATTTTCACACAGGTCCAGCTTGGTTTTCAAATGACATCAAATAAATAATTCCAATGTCTTGTATTGAGGTTAGAGTGATGCTCTGAAACCTTGAGGTGTGTCTAAACAGCAATAGGGGGTGAAGATACTGCGTCGACTGAATGTGGCCCACAGAGTACTTGTGGATGAGTATTGTGACGGCTGTCATACCGAGTGTCCCTGGAAGGTCTTGACGGGTCTTTCCTGGCCCAGCTTACACACATGGATGCACATGTCTGTGCTGCAGGAGGCAAATGTGTTATTGTTCTGCCAGTCTACGTCCAGAGCCGGTGCTGTTAGGGGAGGCAGAGAGCAGAAAGGCATCATGCAGACAAAACATCCCCCTTTCACCATCGGGACACACGGGGCTATTGTGAAACCTACAGGAGATAATCTTAGCTGCTTTATGATGACATCTATCAGGCTGTTAAAAAAAAAAAAAACGACCTGATGACAGAGAGAAACGCAGCTTCTTACTGCTAGCGTCTTGTTGCAGTGCGGCACAAGGTAACTTGTGTCTAAAAACAGCCGGCGGCGTGAAAAAGTCAAGCGGAACAAACCAGCTGACTCATGTCACTCACCTGAGTGGAAAGGAAACTGCTGCTTCGCTTCTCCTGTGTGTGCGTCCCAGATGATGGTCGTCTGTGTGGAAGGAGACGGGAGCATGAGTCACAGTGAAGCAACATCATGTCGTCTCTTTACTCTCAAGTAGTATTTTTTTCTTTTTTTGACTTTAGAAACTCAGAAGCTGATCAAATATCGGGTTAAATATCGGTGGGGTGGCCGATGTCCGATATTCAGTTTTAAGGCCGATACCGATAGGGGGGCCGATTATATCGTGTATCCCTAGATGAAAGCGTGGCTGAGGGAGGTGTATGTAAGGAGACCAGGTGGTTTTTTCCACGCATCACCATCGCTGTTAATCTGTGACTCCATGCGTGCCCATCTCACAGCCGATGTGAAAAACATGGTGAAACAAATGAACGCTGTTATTCCGGGAGGTCTGACAAAGGAACTTCAACCGCTCGACATCGGCGTGAACCGGCTGTTCAAAGTAAGGCTGCGAGCGGCGTGGGAGCGATGGATGAACGACGGAGAACACAGTTTCACGAAAAGTGGAAGGCAGCGCCGGGCAAGTTACGCCACCGTTTGCGGATGGATTGTTGATGCTTGGGCTAACGTGTCTGCTGGCTCTGTTGGTCGAGCTTCTGCAAATGCCGGCATCATTTCCGAGGAGCCGCGCTGCATGGAAAGTGACAGCGAAGAAGGGGAAATTGGCATGTCTGATTTAGCGCAGCTGTTTAATTCAGAAACAGAGGATGATGACTTTGATGGGTTTGATTAATACTTTGTAATAAACACATGAATAAAGCAGAAACATACTCAGTTTTGCTCCCGCTCTATTTTTAAATACGCAGTAGAGGTATTTAAACGTAGTAGAGGACATGTACCTGTATATGAAACCCGCGCCCTATAATCCGGTGCGCCTTATGTGTGTGTTACATACAGTAATGGCACACATAACTGAGACTGCGCCTTTTAGTACGGTGCGCCTTATGGTCATGAAAATACGTATAATTTTCTTAAAGTAGGGTGATATTTCTTAGTGTAACCCACATGTCCCTGTGTTTACAGCTGTCGATCCTGCTTCTGCTGATCCCCAGAGGCCACTAAGATCAGCAAATAAGAAATAAACAGTAAATAACAATTCATATAAATTGCTTCTAAAATCTATTAAAATTAGGGCTGCAACAACGAATCGATCAAATCGATAAAAATCGACGTTTAAAAGCGTTGGCAACGAATTTCCTCATCGATTAGTTGTGTCGCGCGATTAATGCGTCATCAGCCGCCGCCGTCATCACATCCACTTGACTGAAACGGGGGGAGGAAAAAAAAATTACGGCAGAGCGAGCCTGCGCCGCGGGTGCAGTGTTGCCAACTCAGCGACTTTTCAGACCCCTCCAGCGACTATTTTTTTAAAAAAGCGACTAGCGACAAATCTGGCGACTTTTTACGGTGTTACTGGCGGCTTTTGGAGACTCTTACGTGAAAGCATGTATCGTTCCAACTCTTGTCCTGCAGCAGCAGCTGCTGCCGTGGGGCGCCTCCCCCATCCCAACCCTGTTTTCCCGCAGGAATCCCTCTCAGCGCTGCAGTCAGAGCCGCAGGATGTTTCAGCGTCCAGACTGCAAATGAAGCGCGCATGCGCCGGGATTGACGGCGCAAATTGATCACAATAATTAAAATAGCCTTTATAAATAAATTAACTTTCAAATTATGAGGGCAAGGCTTTTAAAGTTTAAATCTTCTGGCAAAGATAAAGTAAAGAAGATCCTGCAATTTATGGAAGTAAAGCATCAAATCCAGCAAGATCAGTAATATGTCAATTAATTATCTGCCACATTCCCATGTAAATATCTGTCTTTGGAGGATGTGTTTTTTAGCACCCCTAGTTCTCTCATTTTTATTCCAAATACAATTTATAATTTGAATCACAGGGCTATTTTTATCTCTATGGTTCAGTATTTTCTCAAGTAGCAACTTTACCTGCTATACTTTCCTGTCTTAAAAGGCAGAACTCTTCTAGTCTAAAAAAACGCATTTGTTGAAATGGGGGGGCCTATTGTTTGAACCCCTTAGGGGCTTTTTAAAACAAAAATGTCTTTTTTGCGCTTTATGAAACAAAGTAGCCTATATTTTGTGGATGTACAGCTACGTTTCTCATGTAAGTTTGCGTAGTTTTAACACAAACATTTATTTTTCATATTGCACCAGTCCAGTTAATGAGCAACCTGTACTTGTGTGCTTGTTTGTTCTGTCTAAAATGTTTATTTTGGAATAAAGAGGTTGATATAAAAAATATTTTTTGTCCGATTCATCGATTAATCGAAAAAATAATCCATTTTTAAAATAATCGTTAGTTGCAGCCCTAATTAAAATTACTATTATTATTAAAGTCTACTAAATCTACATAAATACATGGAATAAACAACATTATTATAAAAAGGTTATTTAATATATTTTTCTAAAGGCAAAATTAATAGCTTCAATGTTTCTGTTTCTTTCAAAATACTACTTTCTTTGTCATGGTTATTCAGTGACTCATGACCCTATACATGTCGTTACGCCTGCGTACACTAGATGGCAGTGTTTAATAATGGTTTGCATTATTCTGGCAGAGTGTGAGCCGGGCTCTCTTCTGCACAGAGCATCAAAGAGCTGATGTGTTTCCATCCTGGAGGCGATGCATTGTTTTTTTTTCAGGAGTCTGCAGAAATTAGGTCTTTCCTTTTTTTCAATGACTTGTTATATTTCCTCTTCCTGATCTTCGAGGGTTTTATTCCAACTAATCCGTTTCACATTTTGAAGAAAGAGCAGAAGGCCATATGTCTTAGAGCACCTGATCCAAACCCGGGAACATGCGTGGAAAACAAAATACTCAAATGGCAAAAGCTCCAGCTGGAAAAAGGCATTACCTTATCCACTCCGGCACTGAGGATGAAGTTTCCTTTCTTATTCCACTTGAGTGCAAATATGGGGCCTTTATGCTGACCCAGAGTGCTGGCCAGGTTTCCTGAAAACACACAACAATCAGACGACTAGGGGAACAAGAAAAACAAGCTATGCAGGCGTAGCTGTGATGTAAGCGGAGCTGTGAGCGTTACCGTCTTTTGTCCATATCCGAGCGAAGCCGTCATATGAGCCGGTGGCTAGTAGCGTGCCTTCACTCTGGAAGAAAGCCACGATGAAATGACAGGTTCAGGCCTTGACGTTAAACTTTTTCACTTTGGTTTTAGCTACTTTAAAAAAAATATTTTACACATTGAGTCCATTCTATTTGCAAGTGTAAAAAGCAGTCATTTGTTGAAGGAAGAATGAAATCAAGGTAGAAGGACAAGAAAACTTTCCCCCTTTTTTAACTTTTTTTGAAAGGCTAAGTTATGGTTTTATAAAACTAAATACACCTGTTTACCTTTTTGGTTAAAACCAAACAGCAATTTTCCCCAGTAGATATACTGCTGTTATGTTTTAAACAACACAGCAATGCTAAAGGCTGGTTTATACTCAGAAAGCAGGTCGTCTGCGTCGCAGTGACACTCTGCTGCACCTCTCCCTAATTGTAGGCGACCGCAGACAGTGCTGCAGACAGGAGGCCTCTGATTGGTTAAATCTACATCTGCTCTACACTATCCGCATTTCCTGTTTGGTACCTTACCAGCTTCTTTTGTCTGTATGACCGCCATTGTGAAAAATGACTCTAGAAGTTGGACCAGCTAGAAGAGGGAGGTGCGTGAGAACGCTGGGACCCTTTTTCCACCTGGATCCTCGCTCTTTTTCACCCTCATGTCCCTCAACTGTCGGACAAACTTGCCATCATTTCCTCACCGCCTCGACCGTATCTAGACGCACAGCTAGTTTGTGATTGTCCCTCTTGCTCTGTGGCGTGGAATAACATAGTGCAGACAACGCTTCAAAATTGAGCATGAATCAAAAATATCTGCAACAAGCTCACTGCGCCACACTGCTGCAGGATTATAACGACGCCTTAAAGGAATAGTACACCCAAAACATGATTAGCCTTCATTTTCTACTCACCCCCATGCTGAACAACACTCTGGAGTACTTTTTTGATATCTCAAATGCATCTGGAGATCTGGGAGGCTTCTTGCTGTCTGCTGACATTCAAGTAATGGAGGTCTATGGCGCCCGAGGCAGAAAGGTCCATAAAAGTCCACAAAAAACGTGTCAATATTCCTCCATACTGCTCGTCCAATGTATTCCAAGTGTCCTGAGTGGGTAGCGTCCATAATTTACTCGAAACGAAGTCATTTAGAATGTTTTTAGAGCATAACCAGTAGTGTATAGGATTTCCTAAAAGCGCGTTCACGAGTCTACGGAAACCGCGGCAGACCAAACCAGATGAAAGTGCGCATTCAGCTCGGCAAAGAACTCATGCTCTTCCTCAACACTGAAGTCCACAGACATTTTTCTTTCGTTGTTTCTTTCTTTGCACAGGTAAACAGCACATTTCTTCTTCTACGCTTGCATTATCGGCAGAGCAGACGCTGAATGCGCACTTTCATCTGGTTTGGTCTGCCGCGGCTTCCGTAGCGTCATGAACGTGCAGGTGCGCGCTTTCAGGAAATCCTATACACTACTGTTTATGCTCTAAAAACATTCTAAATGACTTCGTTTCGAGTAAATTCTGGACGCTACCCACTCAGGACACTTGGAATACATTGGACGAGCAGTATGGAGGAATATTGACACGTTTTTTGTGGACTTTTATGGACCTTTCTGTCTCGGGCGCCATAGACCTCCATTATTTGAATGTCAGCAGACAGCAAGAAGCCTCCCAGATCTCCAGATGCATTTGAGATATCAAAAAAGTACTCCAGAGTGTTGTTCAGCATGGGGGTGAGTAGAAAATGAAGGCTAATCATGTTTTGGGTGTACTATTCCTTTAAGTAGAGTTTAACTCTGAAGAGGAAGAACATCAGCCACAGTTTCTAAAAATACTTCTACCGTGATGATAAAACCTCTAACCCTACCAAATCCGATCAATCGATTCTTTTTCTCTCTTTTAGTTCCATGAGAAAAATGTCAATGTTAGCAGCCAGTGGTACCATATGGAGTGAATGTTGTTCCATTATTATTGCAAGGAAGGAACGTAAATGGAAATTTGAAAAAAAAGAAGGAAGAATTAAACTTTAAAATAGTTCTTTATAAAAAAAACATTTTGAAAGGAATTTTGTTTTCTTTTGTTGTATTTTAATCTTTACATGTTTTTTTTTTATTTTATTTACAGATTTTACCCCGCCTCTCGCCCATTGACAGCTGGAGATAGGCACCAGCACCCCTTGCGACCCCAATTGGGACAAACGTGTCAGATAATGGATGGATTTTATATTCTATAGTTTTATTTTTTTTATTAATTTTTTTCACATTAAGTCTATGAATTCCATTCTTTTAAAATTGTATTCTAAAGATTCAATCGTCTTCACTTCAAGCCTAACAACAATGCTCAGTCTTGACCAATAAAAATGTGGTAGCTAACATCAAAGTGTGATGTAGTTTTATTAAATTGTATTAACTTCAACAGCAAATATTGAAATTTGTGCATATTTTTAAAAGCCAAACGGTTCAAATTGGGTAGAAGACACACATGGAGATCAATGAGGATCAGTCTGGTGAGTTTTATACTGAAGTCTGGATGTTAACTAACACCAAACGAAGGGCTCACACTGACCTCAATGCAGCTGATGCTCAGGCTGCACAATGGCGCCCACTATGGGTTCAATTCTCTTTCTCATCCCTGCTCATAAATAACCTTCTTCCTCCTCAAAGATACGTCCCTTTCTTCTGTTTTCTGGGTTGTTTCAACTACCAATGTTAGCATCAGTCTGTGGGTTGATTTTATTCTGAAATTCAGCCCAACTCCTCTTGTCTGGTTCCTGACTCGACCCTGGGGCCTCTGTGGTGTCCAGCCCAACTTCCTCCTCGCGTAATCATCCCAGCTGCAGCCTTATCAGTGTGAGCCCGGTGTAAACCATTCAGCCGGCGGCATGTTTACGGTCATCGCCCTGCTGCTGCAGCTTCTCTCAGATTTTCTCCGCACTCAGCTCCATACATTCCCTATCAACTACATGCAGCCTGCTCAGGTGACGCATCCCCCACTGCACGACGGAACGATGGGCTTCAGGCGAAATGTAGCTACTTTTCTGGAGACATTCAACACTTTCCACGTTTGCCATCTCCGCTGCAAATTTCAGCAGTAAAAATCCAAGCAGGACGACCTGCAGCTTTCTTTTTCATGCACAAAGACCAAATGGGTGGAATCCATCCTTAAAAGATTTCCTGTCAAACAATTCTCCCAGCTGCGTCTTCACATTTGCTAATTTTGTGACCTCTGAAAGGAGGCCTTAATTTAGAAATTTCGGGATAAATAGTGCTCACTAAAAAAAGAAACCTGCACCCTAAAGTTTAAAAACTCGCTTTGCTTCCTTTTTACATTTATGCACCAGTTTAAATCAGCCTATAAAATAAAATCATTAAAATACAGACTTTTAAAGGGTGTAAATACTTTTGCAAGGTATTCTGGCTATTTACTTAATTAGACAAAGATGTGTGCACCCTGATGCAAAGAAGTGGAAAAAAAGAGAGGAACGCTCACATTCCAGTCCAGCGATGTGACGTCTTTGTTGCTGGGAACGTCCTGGCCGCCCTCCCGGATGCAGTGCCTCAGAACCAGCTGGGTGGATCCGCCCGTGCTGTTTTCGCTCAGGTTCCAGATCCGTGCCGTCGAGTCTCCCGACCTGTAGAGCGAGAAAATCCAGGGGCGTCAAACATTGGCCAAAAGAGGGAGCCCACTTCTTAGATCATTACAAGAAAATGGTTTAGAACTGACCATCACAGATCCTGAGCTGAGTTGGGGTTAAAGGCATTTTATCGAAACCTGAACCCAAACCATCATATGCAAAACCCTTTTTTTTATGCCTAATAAACCTTTTTCACATGATCTGTTGAAGAAAAAAGGAAAGGGACATTTTACAGGCAAAAAAAGGTCATTTGCACTCTTTATTTGCTTTTATTTTCTTCTATTTTACTGTTTTATTCAGTTAAAATACTTTGAATTGTCCTTACAATTCAACCATAAGGTGGTTCATCTTTATGTTTGTTCTTTTAGGAGGAGCCTTACGGTTACAGGAATGTTCCACCGATAGTCAAATTTGTTTCATTATTGTTATGAGGAACGAATACTTTTAATAATGTAATTAAATTAAAAATATTTTTACGTTTTTTATTAACAGAAAAAAACAAATTTTAGAACTGAAGAATAAAAAAAAAAAAAAAAAAACGCAAAAGCAATTTTCAAAATCAAAAAAATGTTTGAGAGTAACTTTGCTGTTCTTTTAAATTTTTTTTTTTATATTTTTATCCAATTTTTATTTGAAATTTTAAAACATTGTTTTTTTTCACAAGCTTATTTGTTCCTTTTATTTACAAATTTGACTTTTTACACATTTAAAATGATTTTTTTTTTTACTTTTTTATAGAATTTTTTTTTTTTTTCAAACTTGCTAATGTTCAATCTGGACTTAATGGAAATGCATCTTCCCTTCTCACTCCAGGGCAAAAAAACACCAAGTAAAGAAAATTTGAATGAAATTCATAAAAAACTATCTGGAAAAATAGATTTTAAAAATACAATTTGAAAATATATATATATAAAAAAAACACATCTCTTAAACTTTTTTTTCCTTAAGAAGTTTTCCATCTTGCTACTATAATGGAACAAAATTAATTCCTTATCTATATGTTCACCATAACTGGTGGAAACTTACCTCTATACTGTGTTTTCAGAAAGAGCCAACGAATACTTCAATTTAGGGATATATGTGATGAAATACTTGTGCTACAGAGTATTTGTTTTTTATAAGATGTTAGTTGTTTTCTGGTGCTAGTTTTCTAACCTGCAAGTAGGACACTTTCCCTCACTTAAACGTCCCCTCCCCGAGCGGGTGCTCCCCATTTCATGCAGACACCAAGAACTGTATGAGGCCACGCCCACAGAGCACTTTAGTAAAAAAAGAATGACTGCAGTATAACGCCATAATGTTTTTGACCAGGTCGCAAATTTGAAGCACATCAGTTACTGCAAACTAGCCTTGTGAGACCAACCTGATCTCGCGAGCTTTCAAGGTTTAACTCGCAGATCAGTCTGGAGACTCTCCGTTAAAGAACATTTGGAGCCGTTCACCAAACGAACGTCCAATCAGCGTTGGCTTTGAGGCGGGTTGAGGTGTGACGCAACGAGAAGCGCGACAGTTCAGTCTAAAGAACATGGCGGCTTCAGCCGATGAAACTAGCGTTAGCGTGGCTATCGAGCAAGTTTTATCGGAATTACAGAGTATTTCTTCACTGAAAGAAGAGCAAAACACTGCTCTGGAGGCTTTTCTCAGAGGAAAAGATGTTTTTGCTCTTCTCCCGACTGGTTCGGCAAGATTAGCCTGGCTTGTGGTTGTGTTTTCATCATCGCTCTGTTAGTACGTCATATGCTTTGTTGATCTGATTGGTTTATTTGGCCCGTCTATCACCAACATAGGCCAATCAGCTAACCAGTATTTTCGCCCCTTCCCAAAATTCCTTCAACTGAAGGTTTCCAGATGGATATGCGGAGCAAATCCATCAGGCTAACTGCAGACACCCCAAAAAACTTTGCAGATTGTTTCTTATCTTGACCCAAATTACAAGATTAGTTGCAAGGTATGGAAAGAATTTTGTTCCAATATTATTGAAAGCGAATGATGCGTTTTGTAAATGGGACTACAAAAAAATGCAATAATGAAAAACAAATTTGTTTAAAAAAAGTTATTAAAGTAAGTTAGCTGTTTTATTCAGATTTTATTATATAAAGATAATTTATAACTACTTATAATTTAAGTGAAGAAAATGTGAGCTGTAAAATGCATTTTGTGTAAATAAAAAAATGGAACTGTAAATATAAATCATTTAAATTTAGAGAAAACATAAAAGTTACTCTCAGATCATTTTCTTATCTATTTATTTTTTGTTACTTTCTTTGGTGGTGGTAATTTATTTTACATTTACATTAATAAAATATGTTCTTTGCTTCCAACAATGATAGAACAAAATTCTCTCCGTACAGGTGTGGTATTTCTATAGGCATCTTATATCTGCATGTTGCTGCTCACATTTGTGGGTGTTCATGTCAAAAACAGCCAAACAATTTCCACTGAAAGTATAGTATGATTCCAAGAAATTCCTACATTCATGGATCAAAAAAAAAAAACAACAACAACTGATATTTTTTTGAATTAGAAGAAGGATTAGTATTATTACATATTTAAAAGGTCAAAAAGGTCATTTTGCATGATGACTCATGTTTATATTAGGTAGTTTGAATCATTCAGATTCTTCTCTCTCCAGAGTGGCGCTAATGAGCCCAGGGACGTGGAAAACCGGCCGCAGGAAAGCGTGCTGCTTTAAAATATGACTCAGAGACCTTCTAATTTCACAGATTTGAATTTGTACGAGCCAACATGAGGAAGAAGCAGACAAACATGTAGACGGCAGATTATATGGACGTAATTTCTACACTGAGTGTCAAACCCAAGGTGTGATTTCTGCCCACAGGATGTTAACATCGCACAGATGTGGTGTTTCGGTAGCTTTGGAAACTGTGTGTTTGAAAAGAATCTTAAAAAATGAGCAAATTTGGTTTAATGATCCTCGTTCAAAGTTTACCCAAAACAAGAAAAGAATTAAGAACATTAAGCTGTCATCATGCAAAGAATCGTCCTCCAATAAAAATCCACAAGTTTACTATTTTTTTAACATGGCAGGACGGTTAGAGGAAGGAAACCCTTAGAAGGACGTTTTCTATTTTAGTTAGAGAAGAGCGCGCAGACATAGATGTTACTGACCCGGAGGCGAGGAGGTCGTTTACTGGGTTCCAGGCACAGATAAAAACCTCCGATTCGTGGCCTCTGAGGACCACGGCTTTATTCTGTGGGATTTCCACATCCTGGTCCACCTCCATCGTCTCTGAGTGGTTATCTACAAGAGAGGGAAGGCAGTGAATTTCAATCAAGGTGCTGGTAATGTTATTAAGAGATTAGAGAGTTTTACCATTAAGCAGCAGGGAGGGGGGGGGGGGGGGGGGGGGGGGGGGGGGTTGGTTCCCGTTTTAAAAGAAAATGTGAATATTAATGAAATGAACGGATCTACAGCAGCTCTAAGCTGAGAACATCAAGGAGGAAAATAAAATTTCCATTCCTAATAAACACAGACAGGGACACAGCAGCAAGATAAGGACCGATGTTATGTAATTTACTGTCAGACTGTAGAGACTAAGAATAGCATTGCTATCACTAGTATCAGTGTTAATAGCTGTCACATATTAACACCTCTAACTCCCTCTTTACTGAACACCAACATTCAGCCTGTGGTCTCTGCAGTCTTCCAGTCTTATTTATCTTTTTTTTCAAAGGGTCATGATCCTTAGGCCTCCTGACCCTTTAGGGTCTTGTAAGAGCTGTAAAATGACTGCTTTATTGCATCCAGCCTCTACAGTGATGGATGATACTTGTGCCATGTTTAAAGGAAAAGTCCAGTCAGCGAGCAATAATCAATAGATCATTATTTATATCTAAAACTAATATTTTCGCTTTAATTTTAATTAATTTTATCGCTACTCAATACAAAAAAATAAAAGCAATAATTTTCGTTGTGATCACTGAGTCTGGGAGCGTCCATTTTTCATCTTCCGGCAGTGATGTTACGGTGCGGTAAGCCTAGCGCCATTCTCCCCGCTTTACAAGCTAAATCAATGGGAACTACTAGACACATCTGCAATCAACAACAATTATTGAAGATTTCCAGAGGACTTCACCGTTGAAATTCACCAGAGCTATAGTGAAACTGACAATGCCCACGTGCATGGCAGCTGGATGCTGGAATACATCGGGTAAAAGTGGAAAAAAAAAATATTTATTTCGCCTTTCCGATTCCTGATCCTCCATGGACGGATTCATCATTGGATTCAGGGTTCCTACTGCATAAGGCAAATTAAATTCCAGACTTTTAATGCCACTTGAAATAAAAATTTAAGACCAAATTCACAAGAAACACAAGAAAAACCCGCTTGCAACAACTTAACCCGAAGGTTTATTTTAACATAAACCGCTGCACTAATGTTTCAAATGTTGAAAAGCTTCCCATACAGGAAGAAAGCTAAAAATACACAAATGACAGATATATTTTAACAATTATTTAACTGAATTCGCAAACTTTGTTTTAGCAGGGAACAAAACTAATCAGTTTTAAAGCCCCAACATAACCAGTGCTAAGTATTTTTTGCAGCTATTTTTCTTTGTATGGTTTTCTTAGTATGTTTGATTTGGTGATAAGTGGAGGCGTTGCAGAGACAAGGATGGAACAAAACTGAGAAATACCGGCTGTTTCTCTGTAACTCCATTTTGACGCTTTGTGTTTCGTGCTCCGCATGTGCGACTCCACTGCCTTAATTTCCATCGTTCTGAGCTTGAATGACTTCTTGCATAAAATCCACTGAGCCTCATGTATGTTCCCTGGTTTTAGCCATGGAGGAAACTCTTGGCTGGAGCCAATTTTGGTTACATTTACACTTGATCATATTTTCCAGACAAAAAGTTAATGGCGCATCTCCCAAATGTCCCGGCCGCAACAACGCTTTATTGGTTCCGCTATTGGGACGAACCAATAACGGGGAGCACTTTTTTTTTATAAAAAAAAAAAATTGTCAATTTTAACGTTTTATTTAGATTACAAAAATAAATCGTAATAAAAATGATCCTATTTATGATGTTTTAAAAATTAAGACCTACAAAAGACTGATTTAAGACATTTTAATACCAATTAAGGCCTTAGTTTTATTTTGAAGAATTCAATGCCTTTTAAGACTTTTTAAGGACCCACGGGAACCCTGGGATTGCCAACTTGAAGACGGAGGATTTGCCATCGAACTTCTGGCCAGAGAAAAAACACGTAATATGTAGCCAACATTTGGAAGAAGAATGTTTTCAAGATGACTTGGATAATAGCACGTTGTGACAAACACCAGATACAGCACTGGGACTTGATCAACAGCTGATACCGCACCGTGACGTCACAAACCAGTAGGTGGCAGTAGTGTTCTTTGAGAAACATGGATGCCTCCAGTAAAGCACATTCACATGAAAATCAGGGATTCAGAGTAAATTACTCAGAATCAGGGAGAGGGAATGCCTGACAGACTTTTGCAGCTCACTCCTGTTTCTTGCTTTTTGCATTTTTTTTTAAAACTCTCTACTGACAAGCTGTCACATCACTTCACCGGAGGGAAGTAATGATTTTCTTCCAGCTTTTAGATTTTGTGCAAGTTGTGTGGAAGTTATCAGAATAATTGTTTATTTAAGGAGCAGAGGTCTCCTCTATCAAACCACAAAGGGTTTTAATCAATAGTTAGAGTTCTTTTTTAATCTGCCATAAGCAGTTCATATTGTCCATAATTTGGGGTTATGGGTAAAGTATTATTTAATTAACTAATCGAGGTAAAATGTTGTTGAAAATTCATGCATTTTGAAATAATGTATGAATTTTTATGCATTGTCTAAATCAACACTGCATACATCTTATTAGACCAAAATGACGCTAACTGGAGGAACTGTCCGCTAATCAGGTAATTATTACACTAAATATTATTATGCCAAAGAGAAGAGTTGGTCTGCCTATGTAAAGGATAATTTGTAGCTAAGAATCTTCTATGCTTAGTAACAGCTTCCACACCGAAGAGTGTTGCTAGAGAGAACCTCACAGCAGCATCAAGGCATGTTTACAACCCTAAGTTTTCTTACTGGCTAAGGTATGTGATCCGTTTTCTTCTCCGTTGGCGGCCCCCTCTCCATTCTTGGAGGTCCCCTGTGTTCCTGAGCTGCTGCCTGCCGCCGCCGCCGCCTGCTGAGCTAGCTTGTCTCTGTAGGCCTGCTGCCTGGTCTGGACAACATCTGGCATAACAGCATCAATCAGAGACAGCGACTCGATAGGTCGTCCATCAAACAAGGTCCCGTCCTAGACAGAAAAGAGGAAGCTTTACAGTAGACAGGGTTCCTACAGCATAAGGCAAGTTAAATTCAAGACTTTTAAGACTTTTTAATGCCACTTGAAATAAAAATTTAAGACCAAATTTACAAGAAACACAAGAAAATCCTGCTTGCAACAACTTAACCCAAAGGTTTATTTTAACATAAACCACTGCACTAATGTTTCAAATTTTGAAAAGCTTTCCATACAGGAAGAAAGCTAAAAACACACAAATGACGGATATATTTTAACAATTATTTAACTGAATTCGCAAACTTTGTTTTAGCAGGGAACAAAACTAATCAGTTTTAAAGCCACAACATAACCAGTGCTAAGTCTTTTTTGCAGCTATTTTTCTTTTTATGGTTTTCTTAGTATGTTTGATTTGGTGATAAGTGGAGGCGTTGCAGAGACAAGGGTGGAACTAAACTGAGAAATACCGGCTGTTTCTCCGTAACTCCATTTTCACGCTTTGTGTTTCGTGCTTCGCATGTGCGACTCCACTGCCTTAATTCCCATCGTTCTGAGCTTGAATGACTTCTTGCACAAAATCCACTGAGCCTCATGTATGTTCCCTGGTTTTAGCCATGGAGGAAACTCTTGGCTGGAGCCAATTTTGGTTACATTTACACTTGATCATATTTTCCAGACAAAAAGTTAATGGTGCATCTCCCAAATGTCCCGGCCGCAACAACGCTTTTATTGGTTCCGCTATCGGGACGAATCAATAATGGTGAGCTGTTTTTTTTTTTTTATAATGAAAAAAAATTGTCAAATGTAACATTTTATTTAGATTACAAAAAATCAATCGTATTAAAAATAATCCTATTTATGATGTTTTAAAAATTAAGACCTACGAAAGACTGATTTAAGACATTTTAATACCAATTAAGGCCTTAGTTTTATTTTGAAGAATTCAATGCCTTTTAAGACTTTTTAAGGACCCGCGGGAACCCTGGTAGAGTAAAACTTGTCTAATGATTGCTGTCGATCACACGAGGAGCAATGTGGAGAAAATGTATAAAGAAACCAAACTAGCCTGGATGTTTTAAGGGGAGGCTAACCTCATTGATGCTGACTTCAGCCTCCACATACTGCAGGCCCTTCTGAATGATGGAGATGAGGGCGGCAGGGGGCACCAGGGCTCCATTGATGTTCGACTGGCTGATATGACTCTCTATGCCAAAGGTGAACGCTGAGTGGGAGAAGCCTAGAGGAATCAGAGCTTGTTAGCAGAACGCCCAGAGGAGGACGGTATAGCAGCACCGTTGAAATCATTTTTAATCGACTGTAAAAAGTTGCAACTTTTTTTTTTTTAGCAACAGCACAAAAAAGTACTGCATCATGCAGTTCTGCTTATCAGACGTACCCGACTCTTGGAGGTATCTGTAAACCAGGAAGTTGACCTCATCGCTGCTTATGCTCATCTTTAGTCCTGTTGATTAAACCATTGGGTCAGCACAGGTCAGTAGCCTGCAAAACACAAAAAGCACAAAAACTGCTTTAGCTGCTTTACACATAATTTGAAATTAAGCACATTTTTAGAAAGATGTTTTTTTTAAATCCCAGATTTTCATTAAAAGTTAGAGTTGGAGGTCACCAGTTTCCACACATTAACCTACATCTGGAAATGATTCCTACAGTGCATGTGTTTTGGCTTTATGCTCGTTCATGCTGAACCTGCACTGTTTGAATGGAAGTGTGGAAATAAACAAGGAGGGAGGAAAAAGAGGACAGAACGTCTGCTGTTTGCATTCTACCACCCCACTGAATGGGTCAACACTTGTTCTGCTGTGTCCCAAAAGGCTGACATCCAAGACTAACTGGATCCAAAGGGCTGGAATCCATTCAGCACCATCCAGATGAGGCGGTCAGAAAGTCCAGTTTGGTCCTCCCGATTTGAACTCAGCAAGTTTCAGGATATTCTATTGCAGCAGCCATGACAGTGCACTGGTAAAAGGACATTGTCAGAATAGTATTCAGCACTGGGACAGCAATTCTTAGAACTAAGTGACAGACAGGACACTTTAAAAACAAAAAGAGAAGGAATATATGTAAGATTTTACCATTTAAAATCTGTTTTTAGCACTCCTGAGTGCATACTTTGCTATAACAGATGCAGGTTTTCTGCAGCCTTCGACAGGTTATCTTCTACTATTACCCTGTGTATTACTCCATAAATCTTCCCATAAACTCTGACATGCTATCCGGGTGCTACTGGAATGAAAATCCTTCCCACGGCACAATGCTGAACCCTGACACCCAGAGTCAAGGATGGCGGGGTTGCATCATGTGGTGGTTTTGCTTCACTGACAATTTTACTCTTGCACCGCTCAAAGTGGGTGCGATAAAGAAAGGAATAACTTCCACAGTAAGAAATCCAGCATCAAGTTCAGAGCAAGAGGCTTCAGTTCCAGGAAACCAACTGGTTTAAATGGATCCATCAATCAAAAAATGTAGATTATGTTCTGGTGAACTGAAATATGCAGCAGAAAGAGAGAAAGAGGATGAGGGACGTTGTCAGGGAAACAGGGAGAGAATAAAGTTTAGAAAGGAATAAGAATTATTAATAAAGGTTTTTTTTTACTATGACATAATACAACATTGGAAAAAGAATAAAATATATAAAGTTGGGACTTGAAGGCATGAACAGGAAGAATGGTCAAATATAAAGACAGAAACTGTTGGGATCTGGAGATCTGCCACCTGTCTCCAGCAGAGAGCGCTATGGGTCTCCTGAGCTGGAGCCTCCTGCACACCTGAGGATCATCAGCCCATCAGGAGACCAGCTACATAAGCAGCGGCCAGACCTGTCTTCAGCGCCAGAGTGTTGCCAAGTTGTGGTTAGCAAAACCTGAGCCAAGCCTGCTAAGTCTGTTATTTGATACTCTGAGGGGTAACCTGAGATCTAACCCGTTTTTGTCTTCTCTGCTTCATAGACCTGTCTGCCTGCCCTCACAAGCCAAACCTGAAGATCCACAAGTTCTGTCTGATTCCAGTTCTCAGGAGAGAACTTTGGCAAATCCTCAAGGTCTATACTCGAATCTGAGGACAAGCTCTGCCGCTGCAAGCTCTCTGCTGCAACAACGAACTCTGGACCCAACTGGTTCCCTCTCTCACCGCGTCTGTCTGAATACCTTCAGGTACAACACTGAATCAGACTCTGTCAAGATTTCCCCAGACCCCCTGGCTAACCTAACTATACCTTCTCTACAGAGAACCCTCATGAAGTCTGTCCCAGACCAGAACCTGTTTCCAATGATTTACTTGTGTGAACATCTTAATAAACTGTTTGAACTTTTACTCCTGTTTCCGTGGTGTGTTCTGCATGTGGGTTAATTCAGTAAGCCATCATGACAGAAACATGTTGATTAGAGGCTACAGTTAGATGGCCATTTTAAATTGCTTTTAATACCTCGAAAACTTTGGGATTTAGAAAGCAAATCAAACAATAAGGGTTGAAAACAAACTTATTTAAGATTTTTATTATAAGTCATTTAGGGATGGAACGGTTCACAAAATCCACAGTTCGGTTTGGTTCACGGTTTCGTGGTCACGGTTTTTGGTTCGGTTCGGAACGCTTGAAAAAAATCTCAATCTAGATAAGTCATTTTTTCTTAAAATAAGTGCATTTGTTCTTGAATTGAGGAGGTAAGAGACATTTTGCCATTGGAACAAGACAATTTACACTTAAAATAAGAAAACACAATTGCATTGTCTTATTTCAAGTGCATTTTATCTAAATATCTTATTTTAAGAGTAAAAATATTAATTCCCTTGGCAACCCATCTCATTTACCAACTCAAATTAAGGGTAAATACACTTTATTTAGTAATTTTTTTACTTACTTGTAGATCATTTTTCCAGTGTATATGTTGATTGTTAGCCTGACATGTTGGTCGTGTTGCTGTTAGCATAAACAAAACGTGTTGCTCAATGCTTGCACACTGTTTTTATCCACAACTTTCTTTCCGCCGTCATCGTAGGTCACTCTAAATGCAAAGTGGTCCCATACAGCAGACCTATAAAGTGATGCTGGCGCGTCTTCCAACTCCTGTTCTTTCCCACTCGCAATACCCACACAATTCTCCACAACAACTGATTTGGAAAATAAAGGGTTTCTGCTCAACCCGGCTAAGCTGCTTCGCTTCTTCTTGTTTACTACTGGTGGTTGGCTTTGGTCGCAGTACCGCCACCTGCTGCTCTGGAGTGTAAACGCTTCGCCTATGAGAAAAAAGAGCAGCGCATGAACCGAACGCAACACACGCGAATCGAACCGAGACAGTCGAACCGAACGGTTCGGACGGTTTTCATAAACCGTTCCATCCCTAAAGTCATTTTATAATGACTATTATTTTATAAAGCCAGTCCAGATATTTTAAGGACATTTTATTCTTTCACCTCGTCTGTATTCCAAGCTTAACGTTTCATGGATTTATATTGAAATGAGAGGGCAGTTTTTTTCTGAGAAAACATTTCAGAGTAACCAATTATTGATGTGAAACAACAAAATAAATATAAAAGGCCTTTAACTGAATATTCATAACCAAATTTAGTCATCGCTCTGCTTTGAAACTCTATGCCACCCTTCCTCAACCTCTAACAGGAATTTGGATCAAATGTAGGGTAGAAATAGACGATGCAGTACCCATGTGATCATCAATAAGTCTTCAGTTGCTTATGATGGCGGCCTCGTCTCTGGAGCCTGGAAATGAGAAAAAGACAAACTTGAATATTCAACATTTACCTCATTGGTGTGAGTTAACAAAAAAAAAGGAAGATAGTGATGCTGTCTTAAACACTGCAGCTCATTTGGTGCCACATTGAAAAATTAAACAAACCGTCATTTGTAGCACATTGGTGTCTAAAAATCACAGTATTATGAAATGTAAACAAAGAACAGTGTTTCCTCGTGGATCCATAAGTTACTAAAAACTTGTTTTAATGTAACCAGTAGAGACCAGATAGGTGGCTTCCTGGAATATCCTAACCTGACTCCGCCAGATGGATTTAATGCACTTCGTAGACACATTTTTTAAAATACCTCCACTTGGTTTCAATGAAGTGGGAGCGTCCACTTCATGGCAACGAAATGTCAAATAGTCTGACGGTATGTTAGAGCAACATATCGTCTATTAATTATGATTTTACATCTCTGTACATTGGAAATCATAAGTATTCCACATATTTTATCTTTTTTTTTATTTAGTAACTTAACAGTGTCCTATTTTTTTAATCTTATAAATACGTTTTTTACTTTGTAAGAAAAGATTTTTTGGTTAATTCAGTCAGTATTTTATACAGCTGGCACAAAAAATAGTTAAAATTTAATGGTGTAATGCTTTCTAAATGTATGATGTTGTAAAAAGATATTTATTTGCTAATGTTAATGGAAATATTCTTTTGATATGGGAAAACACAGATTTTCAAGAAAATAGCCACTTATCAATTAATCATTACTCCATTGATAAGATCAATCAACTGTAGATGAATTAATTAATTGATAACTTCTCGAAATAAGTAAATATGTCTTAAATTAAGTGTATTTACCCTTAATTTGAGTCGGTAAATGAGATAGTTTGCCAATGGAATGAGTATATTTACTCTTAAAATAAGATAATTAGATGATATTTTCTTGAAATAAGACCATGCAATTGTGTTTTCTTTTTTTAAGTGTAAATTGTCTTGTTCCATTGGCAAACTGTCTCTTTTATCTCCTCAGTCCAAGAACAAATGCAATCATTTTAAGAAAAGATGACTTATCTAGATTTCAATTTTTTCCAGTGTGGTAATGTTACTTCCATCCTATGTGACTAATGACAATGATTTTGGTTATTTATATGGTAAATAGATTACTTATTACTCCTTTAGTTGCACACAGATTTAAATATACATTCTGATATTTTATCTTCAGATCCTCGTTTTCACCTTTGCTTTCTAAAGCAGCGGTCCCCAACCTTTTTTGCACTACGGACTGCTATATGTCAGACAATATTTTCACGGACCGGCCGGGGGGGTGGTTAAATACGATCAAGTAAAATGATACGACTGGCATTAAATCAAATACAAACAGCATAAAAATAAAACAACAAGCCGGTCCCATCTAGGCGTAATCGGAGAAAATGACAGACGAAGTGTGCTCCTGATGTCCAGTCTGCTCCGTAGCTTTGTTTTGGTCGCTGAAACCGTAGAAATTATATCGCAATTTTTTATATTTTTCAAAATAAAACATCACTCAGACTCTGCTCGTCGATAAATTATATATATGGATATATATATATATATATCCTTTTTTCTGTGCGGCCCGGTACCAAATGGCCGTCGGACCAGTACCGGTCCGCGGCCCGGTGGTTGGGGACCGCTGATCTACAGTATATCCTCCTTATTGTCAGATCTCCTTTCATTGCTTTGTACCTTTACTGCGTTTATATATGTACCACAAAAAAAGAGAAGAGCTTATTAAGAGCTAAAAAAAAACTAAAAAGAATAATTAAGACATATATATTTGTAGGATTACCTATCCATTTAAAAAGAAATATTAAATGGATATATAACATTTAGACCATTACCTCATGTAAACAGTGAAATATATTTTCAGTAACTCAGTTTACTAAATGAAATGTATTATATCGACGAATCACATACAGACTAATAATGTTCTGTTTATAGATAAGAAATGCATCTTTTTATTTATTAAATACAGTTGAAAAGGTTGGGAATAGCATAAAAGGCTAAAGTATGCCTAACAACACTGAGCACAGATAGACCCAAACGTTCCGTCTGATGGGCTAATTCTGCACTGATTAGAAACTTAAAGATGGTGCAGAAGTCCTTCATGTTGAAGTAACACACAAAGTGAGCTTTTTTCATTATTGGAGCAACAAACCACAGAGATGTTTTCGAAGGAAACTTTATTTTCCATGACATGTTAAAGCTGCTCAGTAGCTCATTCAGGCTGCAGAGAGTTCGACAGAGTGAGACTTTTAGCAAATATCCAAAAGGGTGAACCTTTTGCAGCCTAGTTGCTCCTTTCATCCCTTTGAGCTTTAAACTGCTCTATCATGGATCATGAAGGATGTCTCCGTCTCTCGCTACATCCCTGCTCTTAATCCAAGAAGAAGAACGAATCGCTAACGAGAAAAACTCCAGGGAAAAGTGCTTTCAATGCCGTTTATTGAGCTATAGTTCCTACAGACAGATCTAAATATTTTCAAATCGGCATCTGCAGCTCTTACAGCTGCAGCTCTTACAGCTGATGCAAACCATAAATCACAGGGCCTGCCTAAAGCTTATTTCCTTTCATTGACCAATTCATATCAACAAAAGCAGCTGAATAGGAGATTTTTTGTAAAAGAAAATTTAACCATGTGAAGCTAAAACTATGCAACAAGTAGCAATAATTCAAATTAAGGTATCTGGAAAGGAGGTGAAAAATGTGCAGTATTCCTAATTCCTAATTAAGGTAGCAATGGTGCCTTGCAGCAAGAAGGTTCTGGGTTCGATTCCTGGCCTGGGGTCTTTCTGCACAGAGCTTGCATGTTCTCTCTGAGCATGCGTGGCTTTTCTCCGGGTACTCCGGCTTCCTCCCACAGTCCAAAAGCATGACTGTTAGGTTAATTGGCTTCTTTAAATTCTCCTTAGGTGTGAGTGTGTGCGTGAATAGTTGTTTGTCCTGTGCTGCCCTGCGACTGGCGACCTGGCCAGGGTGGACCCTGACAGCTGGAGATAGGCACCAGCACCCCTGTGACCCCGTTGGGATTAAGCGTGTTTGAAAATGGATGGATGGATTTTTCTAGTGATTTTAATCACGATAAAACGGTTTAGCCCTAATATAAACTCAGTTCTTAATTCAAATTCCTTCTGCATTCATTTTAGGAGCCAAAATTGTTTCAGTGGCGTTCAGGTCAGAACAGTTTGCTTGTTATTCATCACAGTGACAAAAAAACAGCAGCAGATGATGTTGCTCCTCAAATCATCACAGACTGTATGATAAACTCACTGGACATCAAGCAGCTTGGATTCTAATCCTCTGTGCTCTTTTTTAGACACAATTTCCGAAAGAATTATCAAACATAAAGTCTCTTTTTTACAATAATCTCCCTAAGAACTACTGAGTGGGACTGGTGCACTTTTTTTCTGTCTTCATGCACCGATGGGGCTGACATCAGCTCCCCCTATGTTACACCCTGACCCATCAGCTGACTGCTATAATGGGCTGAGGGATTGATGACGTACTGTTTGTGGGATTAGCAGGATTTAAATGTATAAACAAGACCCACAATATTATTAACAAAAAAGCATTAGAAGGTGGTGGAGAAGCATGACGCTGCGCCGACATTATTAAACACTGACGCCTTTGGACTGACTTCCACACTGGCTCTCTGAGCAAGAATCTTAACCCCACACTGCTCCCTGGGAGCCGCACAATGGCAGCCCACTGCTCCCCAAGCGGATGGGTTAAATGCAGATAGCGAATTTCGTTTCTCTGTACTTGTGACAGTGTAATGACAGTAAAACGCTGAAAAGAAATAAAGTCAACATTCATATCCAGCCTTCATAGGTATGTTTAGCGATTTGTTGCAGCCTTGATGCTCTTCAGCATGTTTTCATTTTTCCCGTAGGCGAAATAAATGATCTCTAAGCACTGAAAAAAGCATAACTAACAGCCACATTTGGTCATCCATGCGCTCTGAAATCATCCTTTACCAGGCCCAGTATTAAATGTTAACCTGATCACCAATTTAATGTGATTTCCATTTCTTTAATTCGTCAACACAAAGATAGCGTGCACTGATTTGTTTCCTGTTATGCACACGTTAGCTACGTTCAGGAAGTACAAGCACACACTGCCAAACTAACCAGTGTATTCTCATTATCAGTTCGTATGAAATCGTACGAAAAGTTATGCACAGTAATTTCGTATGTTTTTGACGTTTTTTTCGTGGTATTTCGTCGTATTTTTACGTCTTGCCTCGAGACAAGATATCCTTGCGCATGCGCATCTAACGAACCATTCAATAAAATAGAATTTAACATACAATTAACCCTAACCCTGACCCTAACCCTAAGATACAAAACAGCAAGCAACGTAGTTAGAGATATCAAGAAGTAATTATTGCACTGTTTTTCCCAGTTTCACATCCGTCCGCGGATCTGCTTTTTTCGTCTGTCTGGCTGCGCATGCGCACTGATCTATTTTTTGGAAGAAAAACGTCAAAAACATACGAAATACTGTGAATAACTTTTCATACGATTTCATACGAACTTATAATGAGAATATGTTGAACTAACAGAGAATAATGAATGCAGTCACTATTTTTATTGCTATCTTCAAAAAACTTTCCAGCTTATTCTTTCTAATTTAACAACTTTCCAGGATTTCAGGGATCTCTGGGAAGCCTGTATCTCTTTACACAGCTAGGGCGCTTCTGAAGAGGTATTTAATTCAAACATGGATTAACAATGTTTAATCATTAAATGCTCTCATCAGATATTACCCATGCACCTCTTTCTGATGCAGTTTTTCCTTCCACTAAATTTTACAGTTAGTATGTAGAGCTGAACTGCCAGCATCCTTAGCAATGACCTTTTGTTGCTTTTTTTTAAATAACACCCACATTAAATTAGTTAAACTTGAAGATCCCACAAGATGTAATGTAGAACTTACTAACATTAGGGAAATAATTAGAATTAGTTTCTTTTAATTAAATTATAAGGCATGAAGTACCTAATAATCTGATACATAAGCTTATTACCTTTGAATGATTCAAAGTGTTATACTTGTTAAAAATCAAACACCAAATCATAGATTTCGCAGCTTAACTCATGGTGCCACAATCAGATGCTGTAAATTCCATAAAAATCAGCATCGTATTCAGCTCTTTTTTTTATTTTTATTTTTTTTTAATGAATGAATAGGAATTCATTTCAGACAATTTTTGACAAATACATTTTGACAAATATCAATAAATATGGGGAGTTGTGGCCTAGCGGTTAGGGCATAGAGCTTAGAATCCTGAGGTTCTGAGTTCGAGCCCCACTCCCACAGACTGCCACTCTGGATCCCTGAGTAAGACCCTTAAACCACACACTAATTTTGAAATTAAACTTGTCTAAGTTATTCTTGTAATGTTACGACTTTATTCTAGGAATTTTATGACTTTATTCTCATAATGTTACGACTTTATTCTCAAAATGTTCAACTTTGTTCTCGTACTGTTACGACTTTATTCTCAAAATGTTACGAATTTATTCTAGTAATTCTATGACTTTATTCTCAAAATATTACAACTTTATTCTCGTAATGTTACGACTTTATTCTCAAAATGTTACGACTTTATTCTCGTAATGTTACAACTTTATTCTCAAAATATTACAACTTTATTCTCGTAATGTTACGACTTTATTCTCAAAATGTTACAACTTTATTCTCGTAATGTACGACTTTATTCTCAAAATGTTACAACTTTATTCTCGTAATGTTACGACTTGATTCTCAAAATGTTATGACTTTATTCTTGTAATGTTACAACTTTATTCTCAAAATGTTACTTTATTCTAGTAATTTTATGACTTTATTCTCGTCATGATATGACTATATTCTCGTAATTTTACAACTTTACTCTTGTAATATTACGACTTTATTCTAGTAATTTTATGACTTTATTCTCATGATATTACAACTTTATTCTCATGATTTTATAACTTTATTTTTGTATTCTCTAATTTTATAACTATTCTCGTCGCGACTTCCATCATAATTTTAGGACTTTATTCTCCTAATATTATGACTATTATGACTTTATTATCAAAAATAAATAAATCTCTAGCCTGGCCCTAATACTCCGTCGTAGTAATGACAATAAAAAAGCTGGAAAAACAATAAATGAATCAACCAAATACGCACAAAAGAGACTATTTAAGATCAATCAAACAAAACTAACTAAATTCACCTGAACATAAAATAGAATCAAACCAAATAAACCTGTCAGTATAAACAGCCAGAGAAATGACATATATTAATGGAAATTGTCTGAAAGCGGTAAGAAGTAAAGCTTATTTATTCCTATATTTATTATAGCTCTTTATAGTTCAGTAAACCAATGCAAGCCGATTGTTTATTAGACAGAAAGTTGCATTTTTATTTATTGGGCTGCATGTAAAGTGAACTGAAAGCATGTAATCTAAGCTCACAGGAGACCATGCTGTGTGTAACCAGCTCGGCGTGGCGCTGCTTGTAGCCGTCAACACATGCCAGTCAGTCAGTTTATTTATTTTGATGCAGGGCACTTTATTTTAATTACACTCTATGCACATTAATTATTTATAATTACAGCTTATTAAAGTAATGTAACCCCTCCTGCTTCAATAAATGTTTGCCCCTAACCAAAATGAGGCTGTCAGACAGCTGCCCCCATGGAGTAGCTAGTTAGCTAAGTGGCTCAAACTAGCATGCTATGCTAACAACAGTGTAGCTACAGCGTCATACCTACTAGTGCTAGCACTCCCATCACACGGTATCCTCTGTTCACTTTAACGTTAAAGTCAGACCATGTTGTCGCTTTAGTCCATTGCAGGGCGGCTCCTTGCAGCGAAGAGCATAACTACGGTGAGGTTATAACGTTAAAGCTAAAACCCGCCGGTAAGAAGCCAGCAACGGCGGAGCGACCCGCCATGCTGAAATGGTCTGCTGCTTTATTTACCGGCGGCTGTTAGTGACGCGGAAAATATACATAAAGTGATGTAGTTAGGGCTTAATAAGTATTTTCTAGTATCTCTAATGTTTTCTTCAATGGCACCTACATAAGGTTAACAAAAATAAAGCTCAACGTGTTTATACAAACAATAAAGCATAGTTTCATGTAAAAAAAATGTTAAAAAATTTACATATATATAATAAAAATGAATATAGGATAAATATATACAATTATTTGAATCAAAGGACCAGCTTTAATAAGTAGATCATGAATCAGTCATAACAGTCTGGCTTCCCATCCCCCACTACACCTCATTTTTCCTTGGCAAGTCACCGCTAGTGGATTAATCACCCCCCCACCCGTCAACAACAAGCTTACATCATCATTGCTATTGGATTTAACACTGATTTGTTTTTTCTTGGCTGCTCTCATGCTGATGATCATATCTGTTTGCCAATGTTGTATCTCATCGTAACAAATGTTTTCTCACATTCCAGTAGTTTTAAAGATTTAGCTGGGGTCCAACATGGGGCCGGTGTTTTTGTTCATTGGGACTGTAAACAAATGCATGAAAACAACAACAACAAAAAAGAAACAAACAATAAACAGCACAATAATTCATTATTTGAAATGTAAGTGCCCCTTGAACCCATGGACATCAGATAAACTTAAGTCTGTCTCAATATGATAGAAGCTAAATGTGGAACAACTGAAGGTTTATATAATTACCTCATTACTATTATGAACCTAAAACAAAAAAAGAAAATGAAAAAATTGAATTGGTCCAAGGATCTAATCAGTTACGGCTTCCATGCCACCACATATCATAATTAGACATTTATTTTGTATTTTGTATCTAGTACAGGGGCCAGAGGGGCACAGGCTTCTGTTGGACCCCTGTCTTAAATCGCTTAATTTTAAAGATATTTTCAAGTGGATTTTTTTTTTTATACTAAGATACCAAATGACATTAAAAACCAAAAAAAAAAAAGACAAGTTCTTTGAACAGGCAAATATTTTATAAGGCACGCTGAATTAAAAAAAGCTGTTCATTGTAGGGAACGAGGAGTGCCAACACACTACAAATGCACAATGTGTGGCAATTGTAAAATGTATTGCAAAAATAAAAATTAGAGTAGCCAACACAATACCTAGATGAACTCGCAAAACACATACGAATGAAAATGCTGGAAAAAAAGAAACAAACACAGTGACCTGTCTGGCATTGTGGCAATAAGAATAACTGTCTTTATGCCAAAAAAGAGACCAACAGATTTTACTTTCACAAGTGGAGCAGTACGGCTATCGCCATAGTGTTCTGCTTGATTTATGCATATAAATTGCTTTATTACAATTATGCAGGGAGTTTTACAGATTATATGCACACTGCAATGTAAGTAGAACTGGAAAGGAAAATCAGAAAAAAAGAAGAAAGAGGAGATAAAAGGGAGATCACGATAAAACATCCTCTGTCTGCTTCATCACCTGCAGAGAGATGTAAAAAGAACAGTACAACCAACAGACATGGTGCGAGACATACAATAAAGTAACACCTAGATACTATTGCTTAAGTATAAGTAGTATTATTTAATCTGACATGTATACTCTGGTAGCTGAAGGTAAGAATATGGGCTTCCTGTTAATGAAATAAATGTTAACAAATGAAAAAAAAAAAAACAAAAAAAAACAGGAATAGTTTCATACTATCTCTGTATAACAGTAGTACTTTAGACTCCAGACCACTAGGGGGAGGGGATCAGTAACTCATATGTGACCAAACTCTTAGGGAAAACATAAACAAGATTGGATAAGCTGCCCAGTTTCTGCATTTGAATCTGCCGGTGTAGGTACCAGATTGACTCGGGCTGCCAGATTGACTCGGGGGCCTGCGCCTATGCTGAGATGCGTCAGAGCGTCCGCCATCTTAAATGTGGCAAATCTGCAGTTTCTCAGTCACTTAAACAGTATCAGAGGGACTTTAATCTCTGAATATACTTTGTATTCGTAGTATTTTTGTTTTTGTAATATTACAAGTTTATTTTTTGTATCCCTTTAGCTTCATTCTCCTGAATTTATTGTCGTTACAAATGCAGACCGCGGGCTCAATGTAGTTTGTTTGAGTGGCGTTGCCATAATGTGACGTCATCGGGAGGCGCAAGGCCCATGGCGAATTTCTTCGTAAAATTGTCCTTTTAAAAACCGCAATCCTGCTTTCGAATAAAACCTACACCCCGCTATAATTACTTTAGTAAGCTGTCCAGACCAATCAAAATGTTTTGCGCAATTGTGCAAACGTTAAAACAATTATGTATTGTGACGTCATCAAAAGGCGCAGGCCCCCCGAGTCAATCTGGCAGCCCGAGTCAATCTGGTACCTACACCGGCTTCGTTCTCCAGTGGCCAGATTAATCGGCCGATTTTCGCCCTTTCAAATGTCCTTTTTTTCCTTCATAGGCTAGGGTATCCGGGGATTCATTGCGAGTCCAAGCATGCAGTGGTGTATATTCTAAGTGCAGTTTAATACACTGCTCATAATTGTAAAGGGAAAACCCAAATAACACATCCTAGATCTGAATGAATGAAATATTCTCATAGAATACTTAGACTTAGACTGACTTTATGCAAGATGATGCATAAAGTGCAGCAGTGATCAATAATGTAAACAGTGTAGGAGATGTGTTGCTATGGAAAGTTCCAGTGGGGTGCAAAATAAATAAATATGGTGCAAAATGTAGTAGAACATTGAGTTGTGTTCTAGTTAAAACGATTATAAAAAATCAGCTACGTTTGTAGTGCAAATGTGATGTTGCAAGTGTGATGAAGAGCCTGGATTGGAGTTTCAACAGTTTAACAGTCTGATGGCAGCAGGGAAAAAGCTGTTCCAGAACCTGCTGGTCCTGCTGCAGATGCTGCAAAGCAGCAGGGAGAACGGCCCATGGTGGGGGTGTGAGGGGTCATTGATGATGTTACGGGCTCGGGACACGCAACGCTGGGATGAAATGTCCATTATGGAGAGAAGAGTAGCCCCGATGATCTTCTCTGCTGTTCTCACTCTTCTCACCTTCTTCCAGTCTGAGGCGCTGCAGCCTCCACACCACACAGTGAGACAGCTGGTCAGAACGCTCTCTATGGTGCTTCTGTAGAAGGTGGGGAGGATGGAAGATGGAGTGCTGTTCAGTGCCTCAAACCTTCCAAAGAAGTCACGGTCAGCTACACATAGTTTTTCCTCTCCACTGTCGCTGCAAGCATGCTCAGTGTCAACAACTCAATCCGAACAAATGTCTACTGTTGCCACAAGCTCAACCAGTAGGAACGAACCCTGCAAGTCAATGACTGGATGTAATCAGCGGATTTTCCATAAATAGAAAATGTTTAACTAACATGATTTCACGAGCTGATTGAAGTGTCCTTGTAAAGTGCCTTGACAGGACATGTGTCAAGTAAACTGAATTGAAGTAAGGGCCAATTAGCTTTGGCTTTTAAAGTTTAAATGCAAAAATTCTACAGAAAGCACAGAAATATGAATGAATTTGAACCCCAGTCGGCCTCAGCAGATGGCCGCTCACACTGAGCCTGGTTCTGCTGGAGGTTTCTTCCTGTTAAAAGGGAGTTTTTCCTCTCCACTGTCGCTACAAGCATGCTTAGTGTGAGGGATTGCATTCGAGTCAATGAGTCGATGCAATCAACTGGTTTTCCTTAGATAGAAAACTTTGTATCAATTTGACTGGATGATCTGGTTAAACTGTAAAGTGCCTTGAGATGACATGTGTTGTGAATTTGGCGCTATAGAAATAAACTGAATTGAATTGAATATGCCCTAATTTCCCCTAAAGGTGTTTTATGAAGTCTATTATTGTGACCCTAATGTCAAAACTCATGTTTCACATATTATTTTCTCAAGCTACCAAGCAAAGTGGAGGCCAGCTTCACTTCTTTTGATTGACACCAATGTCAACAAACTTTTTCCACCTATGGTCACTTAAAGGAATAGTACACCCAAAACATGATTAGCCTTCATTTTCTACTCACCCCCATGCTGAACAACACTCTGGAGTACTTTTTTGATATCTCAAATGCATCTGGAGATCTGGGAGGCTTCTTGCTGTCTGCTGACATTCAAATAATGGAGGTCTATGGCGCCCGAGACAGATAGGTCCATAAAAGTCCACAAAAAACGTGTCAATATTCCTCCATACTGCTCGTCCAATGTATTCCAAGTGTCCTGAGTGGGTAGCATCCAGAATTTACTCGAAACGAAGTCATTTAGAATGTTTTTAGAGCATAAACAGTAGTGTATAGGATTTCCTGAAAGCGCGCTCACGACACTACGGAAGCCGGCAGACCAAGCCAGATGAAAGTGCGCATTCAGTGTCTGCTCTGCCAATAATGCAAGCGTAGAAGAAGAAATGTGCTGTTTACCTGTGCAAAGAAAGAAACAACGAAAGAAAAATTTCTGAGGACTTCAGTGTTGAGGAAGAGCATGAGTTCTTTGCCGAGCTGAATGCGCTGGTTTGGTCTGCCGGCTTCCGTAGCGTCGTGAGCGCGCATCTGCGCGCTTTCAGGAAATCCTATACACTACTGTTTATGCTCTAAAAACATTCTAAATGACTTTGTTTCGAGTAAATTCTGGATGCTACCCACTCAGGACACTTGGAATACATTGGACGAGCAGTATGGAGGAATATTGACACGTTTTTTGTGGACTTTTATGGACCTTTCTGTCTCGGGCGCCATAGACCTCCATTATTTGAATGTCAGCAGACAGCAAGAAGCCTCCCAGATCTCCAGATGCATTTGAGATATCAAAAAAGTACTCCAGAGTGTTGTTCAGCATGGGGGTGAGTAGAAAATGAAGGCTAATCATGTTTTGGGTGTACTATTCCTTTAAGAACCAGTCACATCAGTAAATAATATTGTTAATAATATTTGAAATACTAATAGAGAACAAAAACATCAGGCTCTCCGCTTAGAAAATCCAATTTTGTGTTTTATTTTGATCAGATTTTAACTTATGTAGGTTTGGTTTGTATCTATGCCATTTGACTTACAGTGAAATGAAACAAACAAAAAAGCAATCCAAGCGGGGGAGAAAAATATGATTTCTGTGGGTTCCAACTTTAATAACCGCAAACTAAATATAGTCAGAGAGGGGTAGAGTACCAAAAAAACTATATAGGTAAGAGAAGCACTACTTTCAACATTCCTTTTTTTTAATGAAAGAATTCCAAAAATACAATTGAGGAAGGTATGATTTCATTTTTTTTTGGGCAATGAGCAATAAAAAAATGATATGAAGGAATAAAGGGAAAGAGGAAAATAAAGTAAAATAAAAGATAGATAGATAGTGTCATGAAACGAGGACAGTGCAGGCGGGGGGGGGGGGGGGGGGGGGGGGGGGGGTACCGCCCAATCTCAGACACTCTAGGGGAGAAACACGATCAACTGACAGAAGATTATCTGAGTTGGTCACTTACCTGGTTTAACAGTCCAGACCAAGAATGTCCCCAGTGCTGCAGTCCCAGAGGTCATGCTGGAAGCTGATCCTGGTCAGGGATCCAGAACAGACAGGAACAGACGGAACAGGCAGAATCCAGATCAGGCAGGAACAGAAACAGGTGGCAGGATCCAGACTTTCCGGCATCCACAGGCTCCCAGGAGGGTTCAGAGTCTGACTGGGACCAGAAGCATGACCAGGTGGTCACGCAAAGGAGCAGACAGGATCAGGTGCAGACAGGCAGGCTCAGTGGAAGAGGGTAGCTGAGACAGGACGTAGGAACCGGAACTTGAAGCAGGACTTTAAACTGGTCTCCTCCCTGGAGCCAGGCTTACTTGCATAAAAACTGAACCTGCCCACATATTGAGCCCAAAACCCCAGAGGACTCCACGGGGGAGGAACAGTGGACGATCAGGAGACGAGACAAACACAAAACCCTCTTTCCACTGGCAGCTAGGATCCAGGACATGAACCATAAAATAAAACTAACAGACAGGCTGACAGAAAGACAAGAAATGATCTGGCGCTGAATGCTCAGGCTGAACAGAATATAACCAGGAGGAAACAGGTGAGAGGAATAAATTATAATTGAGGCAGGGAAGGAAGAGGGCAGGTGAGAGAAATTACTAATTAGGGAGGAGCAAACAGGCCAGATCATGACAGATAGATAGATAGATAGATAGATAGATAGATAGATAGATAGATAGATAGATAGATAGATAGATAGATAGATAGATAGATAGATAGATAGATAGATAGATAGATAGATAGATAGTCATGATGGGTTAAGGATGCAAGCCCATATGCAGAACACAATGGAGGCTGGGTAAAAGTTTAACAGAGTTTATTAAAGGTGATGAAACAAAAACACAAGATCATGAACTGGATCTGGAACTGGTCCGGGCTGGTTCACTGAAGTCTTGACTGGGACCAGAGACTGTTGGTTAGCAGAGTACATGAGGAGCTGCAGCGTCTAGCTTCTGACTTAGCATGGCAGACTTTGATCTGAGTTTCCAGCTCTTCACAGAGAGCAGCAGGGGATATCCACATAGGAATCTTCAGGTTAATTCCAGATAGGAATCTTCAGGTTGGCTCACCAGGGCTGATTGGCAGGTTAAGCTCACCCAGAGCTTCAGGCTAGAGACAGGTTTCCTGTGAGGCAGCTCACCCAGAGCTTCAGGCTAGAGACAGGTTTCCTGTGAGGCAGCTCACCCAGAGCTTCAGGCTAGAGACAGGTTTCCTGTGAGGCAGCTCACCCAGAGCTTCAGGCTAGAGACAGGTTTCCTGTGAGGCAGCTCACCCAGAGCTTCAGGCTAGAGACAGGTTTCCTGTGAGGCAGCTCACCCAGAGCTTCAGGCTAGAGACAGGTTCCCTGTGAGGCAAAAACAGAGGAGAGTTAGAATCTGATCTCTCACTTGAGACAACTAAGATTCTTTCAGTTTCAGAGGCTCAGGTTGCTAACCAAACTAAGATCAACACTGCGGCGTCGAAGCAAGGTCTGGCAGGTGTTTATAAAGGGGAGGTCTCCTGATGAGTAGATGCATAACAGGTGTGCTGGAAGATTCCAGCCCCAGGAGACCCACGGCGCACTCTGCTGGAGACAGATGGTAATTTCCAGATCCCAACAGTAACTCCAGTCCTAACAGAAAACAACAAAGAGCAGAAGAGGATCCTCGGCGCCCTCTGGTGGGCAAGTCTGAGGATCCCAACATAGATAGATAGATAGATAGATAGATAGATAGATAGATAGATAGATAGATAGATAGATAGATAGATAGATAGATAGATAGATAGATAGATAGATAGATAGATAGATAGATAGATAGATAGATAGGATAAAAATAAATAGGATAAAACTGAGAATTTTATTTAAAAAAAATAAGTAATAATAATAACAAACTCAGTCCATTAGTCCTTTACTGCTTTTTCTTTATTGTTTTTTTTAAACTATCTAATTTAATTTAGACATATCTCTATAGTTTTTGAAGACTTTTTATGGTGAATGTTAACAAGCATAGAAAAATAAGTTTTCCCTTATTTACCAACACCCTGGTGTTCAGCAGTATTCGACGCCACTTCTCAATAAAAAATTCCCACTCATCAAAACTAACGGATTACTTATTACTACGACACCCTGGGCAGAAAGCCACCGCCATAAGTCCAAAATTCCTTCCAGTCTGAAATTACTAATTCATTACAACGCAGAATCCTTCTATTATTAAATCAGCCCTGGTTATAAATAAGAAGAACATCTGCTTGCAATCAGACAACAGAAACACATTTTAAGAAAATCCTTTTTGTAAAGGCTATCTTATTACACCACGCTGCCCTCTGCAGCTTTTTTGACCTGCGCCCTACTGGAACCACTCAACACCTCCCATTAACAAAACTCCGCCGGCTGTTTCCATCATATTGTCAGCTTGAAATGCTTTTCTTAATCCATGGTATTTTAGAACAACCGCATCAGTGTTTCTTTAATCATGGGAAAGAAATGCACAAAAAGCGATTCATCTGTTTCAGTTTGCCTGATGTTCATGAGAAAATTCCCCACATTCAGGCAAAGCCAACAGCCACGTCCTCTGTGTGAAGAGGGTTTGGCAGCATCAGAAGAAGAAATCTGGAGCCAATTCCTAATATAGTGCCAGACGTTATGCAAAACATTATTCACTTTTCAGAGAGATACTGTCTGTTGACTCACTTCACCTTTGTCACCATAAATCTTACGCTTCGATTTTCACAACACCACTAGAGGAAAGAAATGTCTACTGACAAAAGTATGAGGCCTGTTTTGTCAGCAAAGATCTTTCTGCTCTCTAAGAACAGGAAGTAGTCATATTTACTTCTAAATAAATAGAATTTTGTTGTCAATAAGTGACTTTTTGCTTACACTCCTGAAACTTTGCAACATTCCTTTTAACATTCCAATAAACTAACAAAAGTGCTGTGGTGCGTTATGGGATATAGGTCCACAAAGTCGTTACAAGCTTCAGTGGCTTTAAGCCCAGCTGGGGGATGGGAAGCATGCGAGATGCCTGAAAGAAATCCTCCCAGAGGCTTCTGCAGAGCAGGCATGGAACAGAGCAACTTCCTCTAATTATAAGAGAAACACTGGAAAGCTTGTGTGTGCAGTTGTATGCACCTGGGAAACCCAATGTGGCTTTGAGCCGAATAGTTGCTGGAAACTTAGTGTGGATTTTAAGAACCCAGGTGTCCAGATGGACGAGCATAGGATGTTTTCCTCGATTGCAGTTTGCATCAAACATAGATAGAACAGAACACCCACAGGCACACTGAAAAAAACACATCAAGATTTCAATTTTATTATAAATAAATAATATTTTTTACAACCACCACTGGTTTCTACTGAGATTTTTTGTGACTGACAACCATAAAGCAGCAGACATCTGTGCAGTGGAAGGAACATGATCTTATTCTTATAAACAAGTGTAGAGTTGTCAGACTTTTTTATTGCTTTTTTCATCCACTGAGACAATCTAAAGGAACCATTCACTGTAATAACCCTTGCAACTGTTTCGCATAACATCTTTGCAAAGGTTGCACATTTCCAACCTTTCCTCTGCATCTTTTTATCCTTGCAGTCTCATTGTCATAAAACAGGGACAGACGGACCCAGTATTCAAGGAAAGACAGTCAGTAGGAAAGTTCAAAAAGGTTTATTAAATTAACAAAAGCTAAAGCGGAGCTGTGGCTCGCAGACACTGCAGGATGGGGAGCGGGGCACCGCCCAATCACAGACACTCTGCAGAAGAAACACAGGTAAGTGACCACGATCATCTGACAGAAGATGATCATCTGAGTTGGCCACTTACCTGGTTTAACAATCCAGTCTTAGATTGTCCCCAAGAGCTGCAGTCCCAGAGGACATGCTGGAAGCTGATCCTGGTCAGGGATCCAGAACAGACAGGAACAGGATCCAGATCAGGCAGCAACAGAAACAGGTGGTCACACACAGGAGCAGACAGATGAGCAGGCTCAGTGGAAAAGGGTAGCAGAGACAGGACGTGGAACCAGAACTTGCTGCAGGACCTTTAAACTGGTCTCCACCTTGGAGCCAGGCTTACTTGGATAAAAACTGAACCTCCCCGCGTACAGAGCCAAAAACCCAGAGGACTCAGCGGGGGAGGGACAGTGGACGATCAGGAGACGAGACAAACACAAAAACCCTCTTTCCACTGGCCACCAGGATCCAGGACATGAACCGGAAAATCAACTGAACAGACAGGCTAACAGAAAGACAAGTAATGATCTGGCCCTAAATTCTCAGGTTGAACTGAATATAACCAAGAGGAAACAGGTGAGAGGAATAAATTATAATTGAGGCAGGGAGGGAAAACGACAGGTGAAAGGAATGACTAATAAAGGGAGAGCAAACAGGCCAGATCATGACACTCATGGCAAATGGGAAAGTTCTGTCAATGCATGAAAGACTCCCACTGTATCCGCAAGAGCATTTCACACATTTAGACAGTGATGGACGAAGTACTCAACTTTAGTATTTGAGTAAAAGTAATTATACTCATGGTCAAATCTTACTCAACTACAAGTAAAGGTGGCCAAAAATTAGATTAGATTAGATTAAACGTTATTGTCATTACACAGGTACAGGTACAAGGCAACAACATGCAGTTTAGGTCTAACCAGAAGTGCAATAGCAGCAAGAGCAGGATATACAATGCTATCACTATAAAATGAATAAATAAAACTAAAAACTTGGACAGAAGCTTTCCGAATTAAAGTGCAGTGGAAGGTAATTGCATATTACATATTAAAGTAGGGTATTGCAGACGTATATGTAAACATTGGTTCTGTAAATAAACAGTCAGCGGTGCAAATCAATATTCCAGTCAAGGTAAGTAGTGAAAGATGCATTTAAACAGTTGTTACTGTAGTAATAGTCAGAAGTTAACGTACAGTATTGCAAATAACAAAATGGAGGCAGGTGGGAGAGGAAAGTCTATCAATATATGAGCGGAGTGGGATCAGTGAGGACTAGAGTTGAATAAAGAGACAGCTCTGGGGAAAAACTTCAGTCTGCTGGTCCTGGTCCGGATGCACCACATCACATGCATCATATTTACTCTACTTAGGCTACGTTCACACTGCAGCCTGAAGTGACCCAATTCTGATTTTTTTGCCCATATGTGACCTGTATCTGATCTTTTTATGACAGTCTGAACGACACAGATCGGATTTTTTCAAATGCGACCCAGGCCACTTGGATATGTGGTCCTGAATCCGATACGTATCTGATCTTTTCAAATGCGACCTGTGTCTGTACGGCCAGGTCGCATTCATCCGACCTACACGTCATTGATACTTGACAAATTTTACTAAACGTTACTAATCTGCGTCCTACTAAGCGGAGGTGGGAAAAACTAACAACCATGGCGGAAGATAACACAGAGAGCAGTCAATAGAGAGCTCAGTGAGAGCTCTGTATGGACATTGCTATTACTGCCCCACAAAACGCCATTGCAAGAAATCTGGCTCTCTTTCTTTTTGATCTTCTTAAAAAGATTTCGTTCGTAATGTGCCTGCTCCTGTTGGAGAAGAACTTAAAGAACGCAATATACGCTGCGGTATTACAAGTCGTGTTTACTTCCGCTAACACTGAGGACGCTTGCTACATGTGACGTCATCGCGTCCTCGAGTGCGCATGCGGGACACTTCGGTTGAACGCTTTCAGTTCACACAGTAGATCACATACAAGTCGCATATACTTGGAAGTGTGAACGGACATGCAAAAAAAATCCGATTTCACAAAAAAATCGGAATTGAGCATTAAGGCCTGCAGTGTGAACGTAGCCTAAGTGATCTTTTGTGTTAGTAAAATGATGGGAAACAATCTTTGCTGCATTGTTTATGGCTGAAACACTTAAAATTAAAACGTCAAATTAATCAAGTATTCCACCTAAGATTATCACTGCTGCCACCCTCGGGTTTCGAGATGAATTGCAGTTTTTTTTCTGAAGGCTTAAGCACATTTTTTGCAACTATTGGCTATTTTTACAAAACTCTAAGTGGCACCACCAGCTCTCTGAGTTCCCCTGAATCTAACCCACTTGAACTCCTCTATAAACCTGCTAAACTTTTACTTTGGTTTCTCTGAGTGGTTTTCTGCATGTGGGTCAGATCTCTTAAAAACACCATGACACTGCTGGAGGTTTCTTACTGTTAAAAGGGAGTTTTTCCTCTCCACTGTCGATGAGTCGATGCAATCAACTGGCTTTCCTTAGATAGAAAACTTAGGGCCGGATCTATCAAAGGTTTGCGTGTATAAAAACGTGAGCTATTTCACTGCGCACACTAAAAAATGTACAAACTGATCTATCAACAGCGTGCTAAAAGGATTTGGTCTTTAAAACGTGCTAAATAGCGCCTCTTATCCATTTAGTACTTTGTCTGCAATGAATATGCAATATGGGGCGTTTACACGCAAAAGTGCGACTTGTGGGAGGAGAACATGTAAATATATTAATTTAGCACTCGCAAAGTGATTTATCAAACCTGAAAGCAATTTTGCTAACGGTATCTGACTCTATATTTAACACGTTTCAAAAGAAGGTGCAAATGGTCTGTATGCGTAATTGCGCACACATGGCAGCGGTTATTGTCGCAAGAAGGAGACATGGAAATGAAGCAAGGAGACGCAGAGAACGCATTTTTTCACTCCGTGTGAATATTTTTGGAATGAAGGAGGAAACGATCATCAAAACATATCGTTTATCCAGCATTGCCATTTTGGAGCTGTTGGGGGAACTCCGAATGGATTTGGAGCCAGCCACAAGGAGGACCCACGCAATACCAGATATCACAAAACTCCTTGCAACATTGCACTTTTTTGCATCTGGGTCATTCCAGCGTACGGTTGCAGCGAGAGCTGGGATCTCCCAATCTCGTTTTTCAGAAGTGCTGTCTGATGTTCTAAATGCCATGTCGCCCTGATGCCCTAACGGAGAACCCCGACCTCCCCCCTGAGCCTGTGGAGCAACATGCCAATGCTGCGGGGATGCGTACGCGTAGTCATCTCATCCACAGTCACTTCTTGTGAGCCAGTTGATATGTGCATTTTTCTACACCAGTTTTTTTTTTTTTTTTTACTGCATTGAAGTAGACATTCAGCCACATACCACCTTAGGGAATAAAGGTTGCCAAAGTTTATATATATATATATATTTACATATATATATATATATATATATATATATATATATATATATATATATATATATATATATATATTTATATATATATATATATATATATATATATATATTTTTTTTTTTTTTTTTTTTTGGAGGGGGTGGGGGTGTCACTGTAAGATTTAAATTTCTTAATTCACTAGTTTGTACAAACTACTTTGCCGCAAACCACAAAACGCGCAAAACAATCATTTAAATAGGGCGTCTCCAACAGTTTTGCACCTGCCACCAGTTACACAATCACTCTTGTTAAATCACTCGCAAACCATGGTTCAGCCCCTCGCGCAAATTTCCAGTTTGCGAGCGCAAATTACTGCACGCAAAATTGGATCTTGATAAATCCGGCCCTTTTAATCAATTTGACTGTATGATCTGGTTGAACTGTAAAGTGACTTGAGATAAAATGTGTTGTGATTTGGCGCTATATAAATAAACTGAATTGAATATTTGTGGATTTGAAATGGGTATTTATTCCATAGGCACTAACCTAGTATTGCTATACATTGTTCCGTTCTTACCAATTTGATTGTTAGAGAAAACAACCCAAAAGTCTGTCAAGCAGTATTAAACATCTGCATCCAATAGAGTAGGTTAATAAAATAGGTATATTGAGGTTTGTTAATAGGAATTAAAATAGATATATTAACAATATGTTTAAGTAAAAAAAAAAATATAAAATATAAATCTTGTGTTATTAAGGAATCTGCTATTTAATGAAACCATTAAAAGAATCTGTCAAACTCACCCATCAAAGTTAGGGGGCGGTTATCTAACACCTGATTGGTCACCCTGCACATTAAGGCGAAGCAAATCGATTACAGAGACTGTGATCCACAGGTTGTGAACATACTCTGATAAAGTAGGTGGCGACTAGATTTGCGTTAACCCCGCCCCCTAATTTTGATGGGTTAGTTTGACAGATTCTTTTAATGGTTTCGATGCACTGCGACACAGGACCATGAAATAATTAAATGCACACTGAAATAATTATATATATATTTTTAATAAAATGAAGACGTATTTTATTAAATTAATGACACATTTATATATTTAATTCCTTATTTATTTAATGAATTACACATTTAATTAATTGTTTATCGCTGTATTTATTTATTTAATTGTGGTATTTTATATTAGTGACGTGATTTTAATTAATGAATGACACATTTATTTATTTAATTCCACATTTAATTAATTATTGACACATTTAATTATTTTTTTAATGCTGTATTCATTTATTTAATTTTGGCACTTTTTATCCTCCATAATGGCGTGCTACACTTTACATTAATCATTAATAGCTGGCTCTTATGTTTGAACCCAGACACATATTCAATGCACATACAAAAATTATGACATAATGTAAAAAAAAAATTAGTAAAAAGAAATGTATGTTATTTAACACATCTTTTTAAATTGTTTGGATTTTTCTTACATATTTAGTTACAACTTTTAAATCAAAATTTTAAATCTAAATTCTATATGTATATATATCTCTAAATGTAGTTCTACATCATATATCTATATATGATAGTCTTACATATAATAAATATATCTTGAATATTAATATATATGTTAGATATAAATCTTGAATTTAAATGCATGGAGTTTGCATGTTCTCCCTGTGCATGCGTGGGTTCTCTCCGGATACTCCGGCTTCCTCCCATGGTCCAAAACATGATTGTTAGGATAATTGGCTTTTCTAAATTGTCATTGGTGACTGGTGACCTGTCCAGGTTATAACCCGCCTCTCTCCCATTAACAGCTGAGGGGAGCCAAGGGGTGTTGGAGATGCTCCAGCGACCCTCAGAACCCCAGTAATAATAAGTGTGATGGAAAATGAATGGATTTAAATATAAATTTTATATTAAAACTTAGATCTCAGACAAATTTTAAAGATATACAATAACCATGGACTTTTAACAGCTCTGTTTATGGCCACGCCACCCAGGGAACAGGAAACAACAAGGAAAGAGGGTATCCTTTGAAGAATTCATCCCTCCTTTGGAGGAGCAAGTACTCTGCCACCTCTGAAGAGCCTGATAGGTATTTGCCAAAATCCAAGATTGAACCGGGGACCTTTAATTCTTCAGTGGGACGCTCTCCCAACTGAGCTATTTCAGCACTTTTCTCTAACGCTTACTCCACATTCCGTATGCCATGGGTTTTTTTTGCCACAAATGGAGTAGTTGGAGGCCTCTGTCCTGCTGTTATGGTGAACCACGTTATCTACATTCCATTGAAGGGGACTTTTTATTGCTCTTTCTCCCGCTTCACTCTAAGTAGATTAGATGTAGAGCTTAATATCACCTGTTCTACAAAAATCAAAACTTTGGCTGTGTCCTAACATCTGTCCTAACCCCTAGATCCCTCAATCGCTATATAGGGTGAGGATTAAATAGTGGCCTTTATAGTGAGCTCAGTTAACTGGCCGTTCGGACAGATGATCACTACTTCTTGCTCCCTGTTGGTTCTATAACTCCGCCTCTCTGCACGATGCATACAACATCTATAAAAAAATCCCAAGATGCATTCAGGCTAAGCTTTTGGCTCAATATGAATACCTCAAATTATAGCTCGTACTTCCTGTTTCTGGCTAATATCTCTTTACATTTCCTGGGGCAAACAGTAAGAACTCTATCCAGGGTAGGAATGGAGCCTCGGTCTGCTGAGCTGACTCCTGACAGCAATTTCCCTGAAAAAGAAATCTGCAAATATATATATATATATATATATATATATACACACAGATTTATGGAGAACATAGGAAGAGGAGACTCTCTTTTTTGTGTAAACCTTCTGTTTTTGTTATGAAGGTTTTGCAGAGACAAACAATGTTTGTTTAGAGATTGTTCATGATTCTCTTTTATCTAAACTGAGACATGCATATTATTTCACATCATTGTATTATGCAAACAGGAGACGAAAAATGAATATTCGCTTCAAGAATTGGTTGAAAGTTGGAAGCACATATCGGGGATCGGTTTGACTGGTGTCAAAATAACATAATAATAATGACGCGTCTCCATCAGCCTCAGAAAAACCGCATCAGTCAATCTCTGGTTACCATGGAGACTGAACACAAATCAGTGTACAGACCATGTTAACCTGCTCTCTGGTGCAGTTTGAGCTTCTGCATCTGATGAGGGTAAAAAACACAAAAGCTATTTGTTGTATTTCTTGTAAAATTTTCAAAATAAAGTAAAAATCAGGTTACTTTTAAGTCTTCTTGTTAAAGCAGCATGTAAACACAACTCCATCTGCAGTTATGAATAGAAAACTGAGCTAAAATCAAACAGATAAAAAAAAACTTAAAACGTTTGTGCTGCACTGACACCTTGTGGCTGATTCTCGTATCCCCCAGTGTTTGATATTGAAGTTCTGCATTAGTGATATTTCAAATCCTGGATCCTGGCTATGGAGCAGCGCCTCCAACAAATATAGAACGGGCCACAAACAGGCACGCTCACATATTGGGCAGTGATTGTGCAAGACCAGTCTGCTTTTCAGTCTGTCGTGCATTGTAGAGAGAACTCACATGACAGTCAGGGGCATGACAGGCATCCAGATCACTTGGGGTAAGAGTTTAAATCAGAGGCGGCCAGCTGCTACCTCTTACCACCCAGACCTTGTTGGGAGAGCCACTGCTGACACTTGTAGTCCCAAAACCGGATTATCAGAGCAGTTCAGCGACAGGAGGTGGATTCCCTCTGATTGTATGTATTACCACCTTTCCTTCATTTCAGCTGATGTCTCTTGGCACAGATGGGGACATATTTTAAAGGTTTGGGAGGAAATAGGAGCTTGTTAAGACAGTGATCACAGAAAAACCAGGCCATCTAGAAATTTGCCATGATCTGTAGGTGTAAGGTAGAATACATTATGATTTTTCAAATTAATTAACAGTTCCAGCTTTCAAAAGGCTGCAAAAGATCATTCAGAACAGCATGTTTATGGAGATGAATCATTATGATATGCAAAAATATTTCAAAAATTCCCATTTCAGATACAACTAGATGCAGAATATGTTCCTCTTTATTTTGTGCAGCAAAATGTTGTGGTTTTAGCAGCGGAAACGCATTGAAATGTAAAATAATTTTTAAAATGCCCCTCATAGCACTGGGTGGCTCAGGTGGCAGAGCAGGCCGTTCATTTGCAGAGGTTATAGAGCAGCTTCTTCAATTCCAGCCTCGAGGTCTGGTGTCCTGCACATTTTAGATGTGTCTGCTTCCCCATCTGAATCAAATTGCAGAATTACCTCCACAGCATGTAGTCATGTTCTAAAAAAGTCCTCCTAATGACTAGATTATTTGATTCAGATGCTTTAGGGCAGAGAAACGCCTAAAAGGTGCAGGACAGCAGACCCCAGGATGGAACTGAGGAGGCATGCAGACCGTGAAGGGGTCGAGCTTGGTTTGACTCCTGGTCTCAGTCCAGTTGGTGCATTTCTTTCCCTCTTCTTCTGGAGCCCAAAACATATAGATGTGTAGATTGGCAATAACAGTTCACCCCGATTTAGTAATTAGATGGATTCCACAAGGGTGCATTGATTTAAAAGGTATAGAGGGAATGTAAAATACATTTACTTTATCAATTAAATGATAGTAAAAATAAGTATACAACAAAAAAGTGTTTTGTTCATCGCTTTCTTTCTTGAAACAGTATGCTCCTTCATGCGGTATCGTAATTCAACATGGAGAGACTCCCAGAGAAAAAATAAGATTTATCTATAAAAGGTATTTTTAAGTGATATTCTTAAAAATGTTTTTAATTTAGGATAACCAGCTGATTGCAGTGACTCATTGACTCCCTACAATCTCTCGCACTTAGCAAGCATGCAGTGAAAGTGGGGAGGAAAACTCCCTTCTAACAGGAAGAAATCTCCATCAGAACCAGGCTCATGCTACGTTCACACCGGATGCAGCAGGAGCAGCAAAATCGCGTCTGCTGCTTCATTTTTGCTGCTTGTACCAGTTTAGTTCTGGCTGTATGGTGAAAAAGTGTGTCTGACGCGCGTTGGGCGGAGCTACTCCATCCTTTCTTTGCCTTGCAGCTATATTTGCTGTGATCAGTGTGAATAAAGTAGTTTTAATATGTTTTAAAGTTAGAAAGTCCACCTGAAAACTTAATCATTGCAGTCAGTTCATCCAGATTATTATCCTGCCTTCTAATATTATTTCTGTCGGAGCCGCTCAGACCCCCACATACCAGCGGTGCTGTCAGTAGGAATCCCATTCATCAGCAGCCTCTGGCCGGGTCGCCTCCTCGCGGTTCACCGCGGCGGCTGGTAGGTGTTTTTCATTTAAATAATCTAAACTGAAGGCACCAGAATAATAAAAGCGAACATATTCTGCCGGCAGATTTCTGCATTTGAAGTTAATTTATGCATCAATAAACTGTTGACTAGGAGTGATCATAGCGCTCTGTATCATCAGCGATCTGTTTGTCTTTCTGCCAGCTCCCAGATCAGCTTCTCTGATTGGTTGACGCGGCACGTCGAGCAGCAAAAGTTAAATTTTTCCATCTCGAGCAGCAGAGCGTTTGTGGCGCGTCACGCGCATCAGATGCTTAAACGCGCTCGGCGCGCTGCTTCAGCTGCTCATACGCGCTGCGCCTGCTGCTCAAAACGCGTTGTGGGACCTTTTGCTGCGCCTTGACGCGCATCAACCATCGACTATGCATGTAAACTCGCTGCTTCTGCAGCGCCTGCTGCGTCCGCTGTGAACGTAGAATCAGTGTGAGTTGGCATCTGCCGAGGCCGACTGGGGTTCAAGGAGACAGAAAAGACTGCTTTTCATCCATGCTTCAGCAGAATGTGTTACGAAATAAACTCATGAAATAGTACAGAAGAGGATTAGGGCCAATGAAAAAATTAAAAAAGTTAACTGATTTTTAAAAAAAATTTTCAGTGTAATATGGGAAAAATTCAGAATTTTGATTTTTTTTTTCCCCTCAGAATTATAACTTTTTTTCCATATTATACTGCAATATTATTTTTTTTTTTCAGTGGCCCTGAAAAAAATCGTCTTCCATACTACAATCTCTTCCTTCATGGTCAGAATTCTGAGATTAAATTCAGAATTCTGTGGTTTAAGTCATAATTCTGACTTTTTTCCCATGTTACACAGAAATAAAATTTTCAGTTAACTTTTTAAATTTTTTAGTGGCCCTAATCTTCTTCCATAAAATAGTTCAAAATTTACAGAAAATGATGGTACCCCTAGAATACCCTGAAAATAATAATCTAAATAAGTAATTTCTTCTTAAAATAAGTGCAATTTGTCTATGATGGAGGAGATAAGTGAGACCCTTCACTGCAAAAATGATCTAGAAATAAGTAAAAATTTCTTAAATTAAGTGTATTTACCCTGATTTGAATAGGTAAATTTGATAATTTGCCAATTGAATGAGTATTTTTAGCCTTAAAATAAGATAATTAGATAATATGCACTTGAAATAAGACAATGCAATTGTGTTTTCTTATTTTAAATCTAAATTGTCTTGTTCCATTGGGAAAATGTCTCTTTAATCTCCTCAATTTAAGAACAAATGCACTTATTTTAAGAAAAAATGACTTTTCTAGATTTAGATCTTTTTCCAGTGTTTGCCAATGGAACAACACAATTCACATTTAAAATAAGAAAAAACAACTGCATTGTCTTATTACAAGCCCATATTATCTAATTATTTTATTTTAAGAGTAAAAATACTCATTCAATTGGCAAATCATATTATTTACCTACTAAAATTAAGGGTAAAAACATTTATTTACTTATTTCTAGATTATTTTTGCAGTGTAATATGATCAAAGGAACATGTTAAATCAAGGCGTGTCCATTAATTAGCATCACAGGTGTGATTAACATCTCTTGTGATCAGTCAATGGTTCTATAATTAGAGCTACAGGTACTCACTGTGCTCTTTGGTGACATGGTGTGTACCGCACACCCATCAGCATGAACACCTTTCATCTGTAGCGATCCATCATTTTGTTTGCCTTTTGAAGCATTTCTTTATACTCAAAATGAGATATTTACGTAGAGTCGGCTGTATGAGGAGCGCTTTCTATGCCAGTACATCATAATGAAGGAGCGTGTGCAGGGTTGGTAGAAACAGCTTTATTCTCTACTGAACTGGGCCCATCGAGTCATAAAATAGTGTTACACAGGAAAAATGCATCAGAGGTAAATTCTTCTTTGACATTCCCTTGGCTTATTTTGTAGGCTGGGTTGTAAAAGTCAGTAACAGCTGCTCATAAAAAGCTGTAATTTTCACAGCAATTTCTGCTCCGCTTCAGCGAGCACAAGAGCCCCGAGGTCACCGGGGAAGATGTTTTTTGTAGCAGGGGCCAGGAATGCTGCAGGAGCAGGAAGAGGGGCCGAGACCAGGTAACTGATATTTTTAACATCTCGGATGATAAAAATAGAAACTTTAACTACACAGAGGTTAAAAATAAAATTGATTTAATTAAAGATGCAAAGAATGATGCGGTTTGACATTCTGTCTTCAGGTCGATTTACCAGAAATTTCGTGATGTGGACGTATTGGCCAAGAAGAAAACGGTGACGGCTCTAAAGCCTGGGGAAGATCGAGCCATATTTCTAGGACTGGGAATGATCCTGTGTTCAGTCATGATGTACTTTGTGTTGGGAATCACAGTTCTACGCTCCTATGCAGACAGGTAATGGCCTGTCTGAAGCTGTGCTGCTCAACGTGCTTCTAGTAAAGCAAGATTCCCACTGAAAATAATATCCACTCAGATATATAAAAAGATCGACTAGGATGTGGATGCTTGGAAAGATCTGTGGAGAACAGCAGGGTGACTTTATCATGCATGCTCCTAATTATCCATAATATGGCCTACGGGTAAATTAATGTATGACTTTATGCTGCTGCTTTATGCATACTGTTCTGCTTGATAGAAAAGGGAAATCTGAACAAGCAGCTGAAACAAGCAATTATACCACAATCAGGCCCCTTTACCATATAAATGATTATCTGTTGGTTAAATAAGGCTTCTGCTTGGGAGAAGTAAACCCACCACAGACTAGGATACTGCAAAAAGTGTATACACTGGAACAAAATCAAAATCTAGTTAAGTAATTTTTTCTTAAAATAAGTGCATTTATTCTTAGATCGAGGAGGTAAAAGAAACATTTTGCCAATGCAACAAGTCGATTCACATTTAAAATAGGAAATCACTATTGCATTGTCTTATTTCAAGTGCATTTTATCTAAATATCTTATTTTAAGAGTAAAAATACTCATTCCATTGGCAAAGCATCTAATTTACCTACTCAAATTAAGGGTAAATATACGCAATTTAAGACTTTTTTACTTATTTCTAGATTGTTTTTCAAGTGATTTGTAACCAAGTCTTACAATCTTGGATCTAGTCAAAAATTCTCAGAAATAAGTGTACACTGGAAAAACGATCTAGAAATAAGTAAAAAATTCTTAAATTAAGTGTATTTACCCTTAATTTGAGTTGTTAAATGATATAGTTTGCCAATGGAATGAGTATTTTTACTCTTAAAATAAGATAATTAGATAACATTAACTTGAAATAAGACAATGCAATTGTGTTTTCTTATTTTAAATGTAAATTGTCTCGTTCCATTGGCAAAATGTCTCTTTTACCTCCTCAATTCAAGAACAAATGCACTTATTTTAAGAAAAAATAACTCATCTAGATTTGAAATTTTTCCAGTGTGTAAAGGGATTTTGTTCCACAGTAACATGATATGTTATTGTCAGTTTGAAAAATGTGTTATTCTTACAGTTTATTATTAAATATTCCCTTTTTTCCCCCCAAATTTCAGTTTTTCAGATTGAGTTTTTCTAAGTTAATTCTTTTAAAACTGCGTTTTACAAATCATATTCTCTTCGATTCAATCCCCAATACTAACGCCGCTTCTCAACCAATCAAAATGTCGCTAACGTTCAGCGGACCAATAGAAATGCGTGTTTGCACCTCAATCCAGAGGAAAGCCCGCCCTCAGATGTGAGAAGGATGTGCTGAACAGAGATGGCAAAAGTACTCACTTTCCGTACTTGAGTAAAAGTACAGATCCTTGTGTTAAAAAATACTCTGGTAAAAGTGGAAGTACTGATTAAACTTCTTTACTCAAGTAAAAGTAACAAAGTACAGGCTTGTAAATTTACTTAAAGTATAAAAGTAAAAGTAGAAACCACTTTTTTCATGCCGTTGCCTACATTTTAAATGGAAGTAACATTTTAAATGTTACTTCCCATCTCTGGTGCTGAAATATCAAATTTGAAATAAATTAACTAGAAAAATAAATTTTAAGAACACCAAGGGCGTAGGTTTAATTTCAACTTTGGTAGTGAAACTGTTGGTCTGATGTCATTGGTCCTATGCAAAAATACGCATGCTCGTTTTTTTATGCTTGACGTGAAAATCAGGGTGTGTTTCGTTTAAAGAGAAAAGCAGCATTTCTTTCTACATTTATACAGATTTTATAAGCACTACACACACCAGATGCTGTTTATCAATGACTGACGCTTTACTGGCTCTGATGAAAGAGGAAATAGGACTTTTTTCCACTTTTAAAAGGTTTGTATTTGAAATTACCAGCGACTAAGACAGTAGGTAAATCTGTGCCAATTCAACAGAATATAGTCTAAATATGTCTGTTATATGTGGATTTATACTTTTTTTTTCAAGATATAGAATTGTGCAGAGGTAAACAGAGGTAAAACCCACTCTTATCTTTTAAATGTTCTCTTTGTATCATTAAAACAAAGCAAAATAATAGATTCAAGGGACGCCAAATAAATGTATTGTATTTACATGAGCCCTGGAAATAGAAGAGGAACTGATTTTAATATATTAACTTCACTCTACAAGCTCTACATGTAGGCTGTAGTTACTCTAACCCATTTCATGTATTTTATTTATGGCTGAAACAATTTATTGGATTAATCAATTATTCACATAATGTCAACAAATTTAATAATGATTGATCATAATGGCGTATCAAGAATCTAAAAGATGTCTTTAGCTCACAGAGTGACCAACTAAGAGCAAGAATTATACCGAAATTGTAAAAAAAAAATGAATAAAAATTTTCCATTTTAGATAAAACCTGTTTTTGTCTGTGAATATCCCCCTTTCCAGAACTCCTCTACTGCTGCAAAAAAGCTGTATTTTGAATTATAAACATCGTATTCGCATCTAATTGTTGGTAGGGACAGGTAGGTCCGTCCAACGTTTTACACTGGAAAAAAATCGAAATCTAGACAAGTCATTTTTTCTTAAAATAAGTGCATTTGTTCTTGAATTGAGGAGGTAACTGAGATACGTTGCCAATGGAATAAGACAATTTACATTTAAAATAAGAAAACACAATTGCATTGTCTTATTTCAAGTGCATTTTATCCAAATATCTAATTTTAGGAGTAAAAATACTCATTCCATTGGCAAATCATTTCATTTACCTACTCAAATTAAGAGCAAATCCATTAATTTAAGACATTTTTGCTCATTTTTAGATAGTTTTTCCAGTGTAGTAGGGACTTGTCCCTATGGTCCCTATGCAAACCTACGCCCATGAAAAGAACAGTCAAGATACTCTCATGTTTAGATCCTGAAGGGTCACGGAAAAGGTTAGCAGAATGGGTAATGCAAAAAGAAAATGCAATTTAAAGAAGGATTTAAAAATGCAAGTAAAAAAAAAATAATGGAATAAGGAATAACAATTTTAAATGAGTTAATTTTGTTGCTCTGTACTTATGATGGCGAAATGAAAATAATAACGCTGAAAAAAAAAAGGATAGCTGCAGCAGGCTGGAATTAACATTCCCTTAATTTGGGCATATATTTTATGAATTTCCAATAAGGATAGTTTAGTTTTCCGCTGCAGGTAAGATACTAACAGCTTTTAATAGAACCTACATTTAAAAGGAAAACTATAAATTATTTATCCCTTTATGTTCCAAGTCAAGCAAATTTAGATAAGCTCGCTCTTAATTTATCTGAAACCCTTTATTTTGTGTTGAAACAGTGTGTGGACCGAGGAAGGCACTTGTGCTGTTGTCAACTCCACGGTCATAAGGGATATGAACTGTTCATACAGCTGCGGGTCAGACTGCTGGAGGGTGTCCAGATACCCCTGTCTGCAGGTCTACGTGAGCGTCAACATCACGGGCCGTATCAGCCGTCTGTCGCACAACGAAGAGACACAGGAAGCTAGCTCCGAAGTAAGTTCAGTGCCAGAGTGAAAACACTGGGAACTGCTGAACCGTATAAAATGTAAACAGCAGGAGTCACATGTTGCCCTGGTGACCGTCCAATCACGGCTCAGAAAGGGGCTGTTAGTATTCACTGTTGTGGAAAAGTGGATCTTGGCTGCAGTCAGTAACAACTGAATGGACATCATGTCCCGTATAACCTTCAGTCCTCTCCTTGCAGTGTGTCTATGTGCCTCGGTGCCAAAAGGACAGCACGGCCATGCAGGCCGTTATCATGAACATTTCCGAGCATCTGAAGATGAACCGGCACATCTCCTGCTACTACGACCCCAGTGAGCAGCAGGAGACGGTCCTGCTGACCAGGGTGTACGACCACAGCGTCGTCCTCCACTCGTTGTTGTGGCCCTCGTGCACGCTCACAGTGGGGACCCTCATCATTGCCATGGTGAAGCTCACACAGTACCTCTCCAGGCTTTGCGAAGAGATAGGGAAGGTCAAGAGGTGAATTATTCGCAGCAGCTCTGCAAGTCAGAAACACGCAGGTTTTGGTGATTGAAATCTGACGAAAAAATACATTTTAAAATGTGAACCTGCTGTGACCTTAAGCAGACTTCCCCCTCCTGGCTCAGACTCTCTTCCACTGAGCAATGAGGATGTATTTGTTTATAAAAGCGTACTGGATGTTCCTGGCAGGAAGCTGACAGACATGGAACTGGCTGTTCCTGAGAAAACAAAGATTTTCTTCTGCATAGTTTTATAACGTAACCAGCACTTGTTTGCACGCGTCTTATTATCCAAAACACTTTATGATCAAATGTTTTTTTTTTTTTTTCCTGTCACTTAAAGTCACTGTTAATCATGTTTGTTTTATCAGAAGCAAATGATTTTTGTTAACCTTTGCTTTGCAAAGACTTTCTGCAGCCCCAGGCTAATTTTCCGATCCAATCCCTGGATGGGATTCCTCTTTAAAAAAAAAAAAAATCACTAAAGCTGTTCTGAGCGCAAATGTTACCTTGGAGGCCAACTGATGAAGGGTTCGCTACCGAAAGAAGAAAAATAAATACAAAAGGAAAAAGAAAGTATAAATACCACAACGTTTCTGATGTTTCTTAGTATTTAATTTATAGGGAATTAAAACTGATCCAAAGTTGATCTTAGCTGATCAAAAGTTGGTAAATATGTGATTTTTTTTTTAAATGCTCTCTTTAGCGTATCTTTACATTTTCTCACTGGAAAAAATCGAAATCTAGACAAGTCATCTTTTCTTAAATAAAATGCATTTGTTCTTAAGGAGGTAAAATAGACATTTTGCCAATAGAACAAGACAATTTACACTTAAAATAAGAAACACAACAACATTGTCTTATTTCAAGTGTATTTTATCTAATTATCTTACTTTAAGAGTAAAAATACTTATTCCATTGGCAAACTATCTCATTTACCTACTCAAATTACAGGTAAATACACTTAATTTAAGATATTTTTACGTATTTTTAGATTGTTTTTTCAGTGCTGTAATTGAATGCCAACCCTTTTTCCCCATTTTCCTGTGATTCCACTGGACAAACTATCTAGAAATAAGTTGAAATTTCATAAATTAGGTTTATTTACCCTTAATTTGAGTAGGTCAATTAGATAGTTTGCAAGTGGAATGAGAATTTTTACTCTTGAAATAAGATAATTAGATAATATGCACTTGAAAAAAGACAATGCAATTGTGTTTTTTATTTCAAGTGTAAATTGTCTTGTTGCATTGGCAAAATGTCTCTTTTACCTACCAAAAACAAGAACAAATGCACTTATTTTAAGAAAAAATGAATTATCTAGATTTCGATTTTTTCCAGTGTAGAAGCTTGTGGAGCTGTGCCGCTCAGTACTGGAAAAAACTATCTAGAAATAAGTAAAAAATTATTTAATGAAGTGTATTTACCTTTGATTTGAATAGGTAAATGAGATAATTTGCCAATTGAATGAGTAATTTTACTCTTAAAATGAAATAATTAGATAATATACACTTGAAATAAGACAATGCAGCTGTGTTTCCTTATTTTAAATCTAAATTGTCTTGTTCCATTGGCAAAATGTCTTTTATCTCCTCAATTCAAGAACAAAAGCACTTATTTTAAGAAAAAATGACTTATTTAGATTTTTTTCCAGTAAGGGTGGCAGCATGCAGAAAGAAAACATGTTTCGTTCTCTCTGAATGAAGCTTTTCTGTTTGGATTATTATTCCTTTCGGGGTTTGGATGCTGTGCTGCTGGAGGGGGTTTTTGTATTTGTTTTTCTTTTTTTACTTTTAGACAGTTCATATGAAGGGTAACCATAAAAGCACAGTTTTATTTGAAAAAAGATAGAATCTGCTGTTAAGGAGGAGGAGGAAGGGTGAGGTTCAAACCATGATACCATCTGGTTGCCTGCAAACAGAACTCAACCAGAGTATTGAAGATGCAGTATAATGTTTTTCGCTGTGATGGGGCAGGATCATCCCCCCTCTCTACCTCCCTCTGTAGGGTTTTCTAATGATGCGAACAAAGAAAGATTTTGAAAAAAGGAGCAGCAAAAGCAAAGGTGTAGGATAAGCAGTGTTTTTCAGGTAGGACTCGTTACAATCAAGACTTTGCAGCATGTATGTTGAAATGTTAGTTGAGGATTTTCATCCATGTTAGTAGAGAGCTCTCTGTCTCCACCTCTATCTCCACCACTAAACCTCAAACATACAGTTACCCAATATTTGGGGTAAAAAAAAAAAAAAAAATCCCTCCCAATCCAGGGCAAATAGCGCCACCTGCTGAGCTGCAGTGTATTTGCTGGTCATTGATTAGTCCTTTTTCCGCTAAACATTGCCTCTAAATTTGCTGAGCAGATAAACCAGTTAGACCCAGTTTATAGTCTACGGAAGAGGATTAGGGCCAGTGGAAAAAAAAAAAAAAAAGTTAACTGATTTTTTGTTTTGTTTTTTCAGTTTAGTATGGGAAAAAAGTCAGAATTCTGACTTTTTTCTCTCAGAATTGTGACTTTAATCTCAGTATTCTAACTAAATTCTGAGATTAAAGTCAGAATTCTGAGAAAAAGGTCAAAATTCTGACTTTTTTCCCATACTAAACTGAAATAAAATTTTAAAATCAGTTAACTTTTTTTTTTCCACTGGCCCTAATCATCTTCCGTAATAGTCGGATACAACAGGAAATAATAAATATATTGGCTTTTACTTTGCCGCCTCTCGCCCATTGACTGCTGGAGATAGGCACCAGCACCCCTCGCGACCCCACTTGGGACAAGCGTGTAAGAAAATGGATGGATGGATTGGCTTTTACTGTTTGAATGACTAACTTTCATTCACATTATTTTTTTTTACATTTATTTATGTCGGGATTTGGTTATGGAGTGTTGACCCAAAAGCAGAGGCAGGAAGGCAGAGGTGAATTTCATTCGATTTAATTAAAAAGGGAAACTGAAAACAAAGGCAGGTTATCCAAAAATCCAATAATGAGAACGAAGTCCAAACAAGCATAAAATCATGAGTCCAAAAATCCAAAAGATTCAAACATAAAAACTAGTCAAAACGAACCAGAAACCGTGGAGACATCAGGGGAATCACAAGGAAGACGGAGTTGGAGGAAGTTTGACAAAGTTTGGCAGTGTTTGACGAGGACCCAGCAAAGGGGAATTGAAGAGAGAGGGATTTTAAAGGAGACTGAGACAAAGAGGGGGCTAATGAGGAAACTGGGAGCAGGTGTGCACAGAACAAGAGAGGGAAAGAGCTAGGGAAGAAGGAGAACACAAGAGGGCAGCAGAGAGCAACAAATAGAAACCCGGAAGACTGGAAATACCACAATGTTAAATTACTAGGACTATAAAACATGGAGAAAATAAAACTATAAACACTGAAAAGAAAACATAACAGAACCCAGACTAGGACAGTAACTGGAAAAAACCAAAGAACACAGCAAAATAAAAATAAAACCACTAACACTAGAAAACAAGGAGTAAAGCAAAACTGAATACTCAAAAGAAAAACATAACAGAAACAGAAACCTGACAATTTATACATCTCATAAATCCATTCATCCACGTTTATTCATGCAGAGTTATGGGATTTGATCAACCAATAACATGTCTGATTAATTAATGATTCATCATCGAATTTCTTTACTTGAAATGATCAAATCATTGTCATGTATTGTGTTTTTTTTATTGGATTGTCGAACTGTCAGATGTTGATAAAGTTCAAACATTAAACATGAAATTGGTTAAACTTCAGTTTGACTCGTTGAATTGGTGGAACTAGAAACTGAACAACCAGCTTGTGTGGCTGGAGTCTCCCTCAGCCCATTTGAATACATCTCTGCTCATTTTGCATCTCCTTTATGAAGTCTCAGCTATATTTGTGTGACTTTGACACTGCTTTGCATGTCCGTTGTACTTTTCCACCTCTCTGTCACGTTGTAAGTGGGGTAAAGCTCACCCCTTTGTCAGCTTTTATCCCCATTTCATCCCAACCTTCTCCTTTTTTATTACAATAATCAACTCCTTTCCTATCTGTGTTCGTAAACTATATCAGTTTTATATAATGCTAATGTTGACCTTACCATTAAATGGTTTTTACTGATGTCACAGTTTTAAAGACGCTGCAGTCTAAAACCTCTACATTTGTCCTTTTAATGGGACTCATAGTTATAAAGTGCAACTAATCTAGAAATAAGAAAAAAATTCCTTCTAATTTGAGCAGATAACTCAATCCGCCTATATTGAATTAGTATTTGTGCTTTTAAATTAAGATAATAAGAGAGGAGCGTTGTGGTTTTTTCATTTTAAACATAAATCATTTTATTCCATTTGCAAATTCTCTTAGCTGCTCAAATCAAGGGAAAATACACTTATTTCAAGAAGAAATTCGCCTTCTGCAATTTCTTCTTGAAATAAGTTTATTTATTTTTGGATGTGAATGCTTTTTTTATCTTTAAGCAGAGACAAATTCTTTCTGAAAATGCAAAACATGGACGGTAATCATTTGGAAATCCATTGAGGAAGGAAACGTCTAAATGAACCAGAGCAGCAAAGACGAAAACAATCTGCAGAATAAATATTTTGGATCTAGAATAACCTCAGACAGGTCGATTTTTCCTTAAGTCTTTCTTAACAAAACTTAAACCAGTGAGTAACCATTACAGATTACTGATTTAGCAGCAGTTTCAATAATCCGTTCAGTTATAGACAGCTATTTTCCTTGTTTTGAGTCGGTAAGTAGACAAGTTGCCAATGGAATAAGCTGACTTACATTTTGAAAACAACTCTATTATCTTATTTGATGTTCATTATATCAAATTATCTTAGTTTAAGGCTGCTATCCTGAGTTCTCAACTCAACTCAAACTTTATTTATAAAGCGCATTTAAAACAACTGGGGTTGACCAAAGTGCTGTACAGGAATCACAGTTAAGGAACATAAGATAAAAGCTAAGGCTTAAATACATAAACACATAAAAATAGATGTTTCAATTAAAATACATTTTAGAATAAAATAAAATTTAAAATAAAATTTTGCCAAATGTCCACTTAGACATGATTAAAAGCCAAGGAGAAGAAATGTGATTTTAAAGAGGATTTAAAAACCTCAAAGGAGCCTGCTGATCTGATATGCCAAGGCAAGTTATTCCGCTGCCATAAAGACACGATCACCTTTGGTTTGAAGTCTGGTTTTAGGCATCGCCAGTGTGATGGACCGAGCCAGCCAAGCATGAGGACACAGTGGTGATTGTCAAAAAAACTGGGTTTTATTTCCCCAAAGTAACAATAATCCAAACAAAAATTTCAGGGCCCTTAAAAGAGGTCAAATGAAGAAATTAACTAAGGGCAAAAAAATTTTAAGTTCAAACATATGAAACCTCAAACTAACTGAACAAACAAAAAACTGACTTGACACACAGCAAACAAAAGGGACTTAAATACTGGCTGATCAGACCAGACTGACACACTGAGGAAGAGGTAGGGAGAACATCTACAACAAATTAACAAAAAATAACTAAACAGTTAGCTTAAGGATTAAACTTAAATAACAATCAATATACAAATTAACAAAATGAGCAAATCACAAAAGTAAGAAGAAGAAATTATGCAACATATTTTAAAATGTGGAGTCCATGGTCTTCCCCCATAGTGGAACTCTAGATGGTACCACCCAATCAGTCCATGATCATGTCAGCCACATTCTCCCAGTTGATTGCACTCCCACAGCACCAGAAAAGAAAGCAGAAAATATATTAAGCATTTGACAAAATTAAATAAACAAAAGTTAACCAAATGTGCGCGCTACAATTGGAACTAATGTCTTCAAAATTGTCAAAAACAAACCAATATATTTATGCTACTGTGATTTAAAAAAAACTTATGAAAAAGTGGTGTTGTGTGGGGTTACTGACCATGTGACCATCACAGCCAGTAGCAGCTGATTAGAGGATCTCGGTGTTCTGGCCGGGGCATTGATTTGGAGAAGCTCAGTCAAATACTGGGGGGCTAGACCATTAAAAGCTTTAAAAACAAACAATAAAATTTTAAAATCTATCCTAAAAAGAACCGGGAGCCAGTGCAGTGAGGCTAGAACAGTTGATATGTTAGGAGACGGGCAGCTGCATTTTGTACCAACTGCAGACGGTGTAAAAGTGAGCGGTCCAAGCCAGCATATAAAGAGCTGCAGTAATCCAATCTTGTATTAATAAAAGCATGGATTACGGTCTCCAGATCTTTTTGTGGCAGGTACCCTTTCACTTTTGATACAATTCTTAACTGATAAAAGGTATTTTTCACGACCGAACTAACCTGGCGATCAAATTTCAACCTGTCATCAAATATTACACCAAGAGTTTTTACTGATGATCGAATGTTAGGTGTAAGAAGGCCCAAGAAGCCAGGGGGGAAAACTGCTGGACTACAAACAAACATTATAATTTCTGTCTTACTTTCATTCAGATTCAGAAACTTTGAGGCCATCCATGATTTAGTTCTGAACAGTTAAGGTCGGTACCCAACAGGGCTGCAAGATTATTCTGCATCGCAGCTGCTGACTTAAGAAAACATAATATGATGGTTTACTTTACATACATTTAAAGTTAAGGAATGGATTTGGAAGAAGGTTCTCTTGTTCTGATTGGCTCAGCAGAGCAGTAACTTCCTGGCACATGCGCATGTTGCCATGGCCAGAATCTTCTTCGTTGCGTTTGCTAAAAAAAAAAGGGTAGGATTTAATCTAATTAATCTGCTATCTAATATTTCAAAGTGATTATTGAATGATTTTCATGAACTGTATTTACCATCCGATGAATCATTTGTGCAGGTGCCTCCTGCTATCATCTACATAGAGTGTAGATGATTACTTTTTTTTCCAGGACAGAGGGGAATTGCTGCTCCGCTTATCTGGAACAAACTTCCAGAAAACTGTAAAAGTGCGGAAAGCCTGAGTTCCTTTATACGGAAGAGGATTAGGGCCACTGGAAGAAAAAAAAAGTTAACTGATTTTTTTAATTTTATTTCAGTATCAGTATAGTATGGGGAAAAAGTCAGAATTCTGACTTTAATCTCAGAATTCTGACTTTTTCTCAGAATTCTGACTTTAATCTCAGAATTCTGACTTTTTTTATTGTCAGAATTCCGTCAGAATTCTGAGATTAAAGTCAAAATTCTGAGAAAAAAGTCAGAATTCTGAGAAAAAAGTCAGAATTCTGACTTTAATCTCAGAATTCTGACTTTTTTCCCATGTTAAACTGAAATAAAATTTAAAAATCAGTTTACTTTTTTTTTTTTCAGTGGCCCTAATCCTCTTCTGTACCTTTAAATCAAGACTAAAATCACATTTGTTTAGGATTGCCTTCGACTGTTCTAGTTAAACAGTTCAACTAAATCATCATCAGTTTACCTTTTTTTTTTTCTTTAGTCCAACTTTTTTGTTTCTGCATTTTTCATTTTATTTTATTTTATTTATTTATTTTCCTACTTGCTTTGATTCTGTTTTATTTTCCTATATTCTAATCTTGTAAAGCACTTTGCATTGTCGTTGTACTGAATTGTGCTATACAAATACATTTGCCTTGCCTTGCCTTGCCTTCAAAGAGCAGAATTTATGAGGATTACTTACATTCAGGAATCAAACTAAATCCTTTTTGTGTGATTTTGATGAAGAATTAGCATTATAACAATGTTTAACCCTTTAAAGTCTGTACCATAAAATAATTATTATAATAATTTTAATCATAATAATAATTATTTTATAACAGTTGTCATTGAACTTGTATAAGTTAAATTAGATAATTTATTTCCATAAATTTTGATAAATTAGGCATTTCTGTATAATCTTTTATAGGCTTTCTGTTCACTACATGTGTCTGTTTGAGTAAGTAAATAAAATATATCAGACCTAAGATGCAAAGGTCTCAAAAACCATGTATTAAATATGAAACATTTGCCTCTAAAGGGTTAAAGCACAAAAAGGTCACCTGTGCATGACATAAGCGCTTTAGGCTTACTTTCAACTTTTCTGCAGGAAATATATTTGCACTTTTTAGTACAAAAAAAACATGTGGGTCAGTTTGTTTTAGTTTGTTTCTCACAGAGGCCTGCTCCAAAGCAGGGCTGAACCAACTCTACGTCTTTAAGAACAGCCACAGTCGGTTCCAAGAGCCTGGCCTTCCTCCCCCACATTCAGCCTGAATGAAGCACTGAAACCTTTTGCTTGACAGAACAGCAAACACTATGGAGGGAAGCAGCGCTCCTCAAAATAAAGTGTGTGTATAGTTGTTATCAATACGGCTGTGTGAGGAACTGAAAGAACCCCGGCTGTAACCAGAAGGAGCAGCTCACTAGTCAGATGGTGGAAAACTGTCGTGAGCAGGGCTGTTTGTTGTGGGTGTGCATCCAAATTCTTGTGGATTGTTTTAGCAAAGCGTGGGTTTGGAGCTAAAGGCCCCTGCTTTGGCTCAGACCTACATAAGGGTCGTCCCTCATTTTTCTTCTCACTCCTGCAGCTGGATGTGTGATGTAATAAGGAAATTACTCATCTAAAAAGAACTTGTTTTTTCATTATTATTATTCTCTCGTCAGCACTTTCTGCAACAGAAAAAAGGAAGGGAGCCTGTTTATTCAGCTTGTCACTCAGTTTTTCCTAAAATAAATGGATTTTGCTTTGATTTGAGCTATAAGTAAAACAATTTACCAATGGAATAAGATGGTTTACATTCAGAATGATTTGATTTCAAGTGGATAATGTCTTAGTTTAAGGGGAAAAATACTCATCTTCTTGGCAGATTATCTTATTTACCAGCTCAAATTAACAGCAGAAATGCTTATTTTGAGAAATGTTTACATTTTTTAAGAGCAGGCTTTGCAGCGGTGATCCAGATCTAAGCACACACTGCAAAAAACATCTAGAAATAAGTAAAAATGTCTTAAATTAAGTCTATTTACCCTTAATTTCAGCATGTAAATAAGATAATCTGCCAATGGAATAAGTATTTTTACTCCTAAAATAAGATAAATAGGTAATATACACTTGAAATAAGACAAAGCAATTGTTTTTTTCTTATTTTAAATGTAAATTGTCTTGTTCCATCGGCAAAGTGTCTCATATACCTACTCAATTCAAGAAAAAAATGCACTTAATTTGAGCTTATTTAGATTTCCATTTTTTTTGCAGTGCAGACACTGGATGTTGAGCCGTTGCTGTTTTACACTGCAAAAATACAATCTCATAGCCAAAAAGTATTTTTTCATGGTACTTTTTTAGATTCATATACTAAGGAAAAGCAGACTCTATTGGATTTAATCAAAAATGACAATGCAATAAAATACGGATAAGACCATTGCACTTGATAAGACTTCTTGAAATCATTGTACATTCTACAAACAGCAAGTCTCAAAACTGGCAGATTATTGCAGTTATTTCTCAGAAGAATTTTCTCAAAATGTTAATAATTTAACAGAATCTGCTCTTGCTTAGTGAATTCATCTCAAAGCAAGATCAAGAACACCTTTGGGGTTTAATCTAAGGTTATAAAATTTGGTTAGATGGACACTTGCAGAGAACTTTTTAGGATTCACACATTTTCCTCGCTCAAGGACTGAATTTTGCAAGCAAATATCATGTTTTTCAAATGAAAATAAAAAAAGATGTAATCCAGAAATACAACTTTGTAAACTTCCTAGGCTATGAGAGTTACTTTTTTTTTAGTTTTTTCCATTTATTTATTATTTATTACATTTTTTTATTCAATTTTCTCTTTTTCAGATTGAATTTTGTACAAATTGCATTCTTTTCTGATTGGATTTCATGAATTACATTCTCTACACTTCAAGCTGTTGTTGCTACACTGCAAAAAATCTAAATCTAGATAAGTCATTTTTTCTTAAAATCAGTGCATTTGTTGTTGAATTGAGGAGGTAAAAGAGACTTTTTGCCAATGGAACAAGACAATTTACGCTAAAAATAAGAAAACACAATTGCATTGTCTTATTTCAAGTGCATATTATCTAATTATCTTATTTCAAGAGTAAAAATACTCATTCCATTGGCAAACTATCTCATTTACCTACTCAAATTAAGGGTGAATACACTTAATTTAATAAATCTTTACTTATTTCTAGATCGTTTTTGCGGTGTAGCATCCATACAGACCAATAGAAATACATCTTACTCCAGAGGAACACTGCAAAAATGATCTCAAAATGAGTAAAAATGTATTAAATTAAGGCTATTTACCCTTAATTTGAGCAGATAAATAAGATGTTTTGCCAATGGAATTAGTATTTTTACTCTTAAAATAAGGTATCTAGATATTATGCACTTGAAATAAGACAATGCAATTGTTTTTTCTTATTTTAAGTGTAAATTGTCTTGTTCCATTGGCAAAGTGTCTCACTTAAATCCTTAATTCAAGAAAAAACGCACTTATTATAAGAAGAAATGACTTATTTAGATTTCATTTTTTTGCAGTGAAAGCATGCCCCCAGAAGTGAAGAATAAGTGGTCCAGAAATAGGAAATTTAAGAATAATAAAATATAAATTGTTTTGAAAAAAAATAAACTAGCTACTTTTCTCTCAAAACTTCCAAAAGTTTGGAATCCTAGATTGCATTTTTTCTCATTTACTTAATGTGTTCTTTGCTAAGAACAAAATTTTCTAGATAATTTTTCCTGCTGAGGGAAATGAAAAAATGGGAAGAAATACAGTTTTATGGAAAAAAAAAATGTAATGGAATTTAATTGATTTGAGTTCTTGCTGATCCAAAAACTTTAACTGACAACAGTTTGAAGAGAAACCCTTTCTGCTGATACAATAAAGGGTTTCCCAAAGCTAAAAGTCGGCAAAGCAGGAAACAAACATCCAAAGAAAAACAAATGGCTCAAAATAGACGTTGAAGCTGCTGAGCAAACGGAAAAGAAATGTGCCCCTCGACTATTATCAACAGCTAGATAGAGGAAAACATGGCTGCAGTGGGTTGAGTCTGAGCACGGTTTGCCTTTGAAACGGCGGGAAAAAACAATCCACCCATCAATTCATCCATTGTCTTCTGCAAAACGGTAAATGGTCCAGGATGGAAACCCAGACATCCCCTTCAGGAAGCATACAGAAGTTCCTCCTGCAAAATCTGGGTCTTCCCTGATTTTTCATCTTTTTTTTTTTTTTTTTTTTTTAAACCTTTATTTACTGTAACCAGGAGGTCCCATTGAGATTGAGAATCTCTTTTTCAAGAGAGACCTGGCCAAGGTAGCAGCCAAACCACAGAAAGTTCATACATATTTACAACATATTACATTTTGCAAAATAAAAAATAAAGAATAAAAAAAACAAAAAAAAAACAAACATAAAAAAATAAAATCAGAGCAGTATGTTAAAACACATTGAGCATCTCAAGAAAAACAAGCACATATCTCCATCACTACATTCTTCATGGTTGCTATTCATTTTTTTCCATTCAACATTTACTCTATAAGCTCTGACAATAAAGGCCATTTTTATAAATTGGGTGAACCTGCTGTGATCTGTAGCAGACTTCCCTGACCGGCAGAGACTTTCAAAACTTCCACTGAACAGTCAGGATGTGTTTGTTTATAAAAGTGGACTGAATGTTCCTGGCCGGAAACTGACAGACATGGAACCGGCTGAAAACGGGGAGTTTTTTCCCCCTCCTTGGTTTGAGACATCATTAAGCTTCTGAGAGTAATGAGAATAAACGTGTCTTAAACAAACAAAGTTTCCTGCAGCTGTATAAAATATTCAAGTTAAAATTCAATGTTCATTCAGACGTCTGCGGTCGTTCAACCAAGGACAGCCGGACTGTGCTCCAGTATGACTTTATCCCTGTACAGAGACTTTTTACCCCTGGGATAATTTGCAGAGCTTAAATCACTGTTGGAGTATGGAGTGAATGTTGTACCATTATTGCTGCAAGCAAAGAACAAGTTATGTAAGTTGAAATAAAAAAAAAAATAAAATAAAAAAAAACTTTTGTAAACTGAAATGTTGAAAAAATTCAATCATTCAATTGAATTCAAATTCTTTATCAAAAATTGGACATGAGAGAAACTTTGTTGTTTTCTCAGATTTAATGTTTTAAAATCCTTTTCATTTTTTTTCAAAAATGTTGCTCCCTCTCTAAAAAAAAAAGATACATTTTTTTTTTTTTTTAGAAAAGGCGAATATTTGGAAAAATATTAGAAAATTTAAAATCTATAAAGAAAATATTTTAGAAGAAACTTGAAAGATTTTTAAATCTGAATGATTATTTCTAAAAAGTAAACATGGAAAAGCTAAACTGAAAGAAAAAGATCTTAGAAAAAAACAAAGTTAAACCCTCTATTTATAATCAAAAGGTTTTTCAAAGTTTTTATTTATGGTTTACATTTTGTTGCATTTTCACTCATAAAACATGTTCTTGGCTTCAAACAATAATGGAATAAATTTGCTCCATATATTCCCTGAGTATAACTTATTTAGGGTGTTTCTACAAAGTTATAAAAAGCAAACAAAAACACATGACTGGTAGAAATTCAGAAATCGCCTCCATAACATTTGCTCTTTGATGCCATTTAGTGCGCGGTTAAAAACCTGTTACTTGAAGAGGGATGAACCGTTTAAACATAATGGAACAATTGTCTCACTTTTCTCTGAAGGATCAATTCACTCGTATGATTCAGGGATGACTCGATTTGCTTTGGGCCTTGCAATGATGTATGTTGACGGTTTCTTCTCTCTAATGCTGCCATTTATTAAAAAAAAATACAGGCTATGTTGTCCTCTCTCAAAAACACACAATATAATTTTGGTCTAATTTCGCCTGTTTCTTCATGTCATGAGGAGCAGCTGCTCTAGCTGCAAAATTGTGATTTTCCACTCATGATCTATAATAGATAGGGATAGATCAAGGCATATTTACTGGTTAGACCGGTGCAGACAGATACAGCTGTTTCATCAACATTATTATTATTTTTGAAATTATACATATATGACAGATGTCTAGAGTGGTGCAGATCAATTCATTTTACTATAGAAAGTATATAAATAATATACTGACGGAACCTAATATATAAATATTTACTACTGGTTGCACTGTTAATGTTGACACAATTGACACTGACTGTAACTATAGGATTAGTAGGTTAATGTGAAGTGAGATGGATAGATCAGGGGTTGAAGCTCCGTGACAGAGCTGAGAAATGGCTTCTTATCTGTGTCACATTTCTCAGATCCAAGAAATAAAAAAACAAGACGAAGCAAAACGAGGCTGAACATCATTCAAGCTTTCAAACAGTCTGGTTCATTGTATCCAACTCATCGCATTAGGAGTTTATAGATTGATTTTATAAAACCAGATCACTTTGAAAAATTATAAAAGGATGAAATGCTTGAAAATAAATCTATTGTTATTATTTGTTTTTCCTAAGTTTGGCTCTTTCATATATATATATATATAAATATATATATATATATATATATATATATAAATATATATATATATATATATATATATATATATATATATATATATATATATATATATATATATATATATATATATATATATATATATATATATATATATATATATATATATATATATATATATCCTCATGCAATTCTTAATTAAATAACGTCAGGAGCCTGTGCATCAAAACACAGCGAAGACAGGATAAAATATTCAAGCCTCACAACGTAAAGTCTAGGAAATGGACCAGATAAAATTCAATTCAATTTATTTCTATAGCGCAAATTTACAACACTGGTCATCTCCAAGCACTTTACAGTTCAACCAGATCATACAGTTAAATTGATTCAAAGTTTTCTATCTAAGGAAAACCAGTTGACTGCATCGACTCATTGACTCGAATGAAATCCCTTACACTAAGCATACTTGTAGCGACAGTGGAGAGGAAAACCTCCCTTTTAACAGGAAGAAAGCCAGCTCCCATGTCAGAGGATGAAGAGAGCACATCCAGCCTGTCACAGTCAGAGAAACAGGACTACACTGAAAAACAGGCCGATCTCCAGCATCTAGAAACAAAGGTGTTGATGGCAGCAGCTCAGCTGATATTTCTCTCCAGGATGGAGTCACAGCCAAACAGGAACAGACCAGATGAAGCTACTATGAGAAAAAGCAGGAAGTGCAGAACGTTAGAGACTGAACTAACAGATTCTGCAGAGTGGGAGAATAGAGATAGAATGAAGCAGAATGATGAAATAGGGGTCCCTATGTCCTCCAGCAGTCTAAGCCTATAGCAGCATAATTATAGAGATAACTCAGGATAAAATGAGCCACTCTAACTATAAGACTATAAAACAAAATCAAACATTAAACAGGAGAAAGAAAACCCCCCCGCTGTTCTTCAGTTAACAATATAACAACAATTTAATGACCAATTGTTGCAATAGTTTAACGTTTACCTTACAAGCAAGATTGATTGTCACAAGATTTTTAAATTCACAAAATCACATATAGATCTTATGCCAGGTTAGTATAAATCTACTGACAGGTATTTAAAAATTCTGTTATTTCTTTGTCCCACTGACTTATGTCCTTATTTCATCAGAAAATAGTTTCTCTACATTTTCGATAGTATGGAGATAGAAAATGCCAAATAATGACAGACATTCAAAATTATGTTTATTAACATGAAAAACTTTCCATTAGTCAAATAAGTGTGCAGATAGATGCCTATATATAGGGGAGTGTTGGCCTAGTGGTTAGAGCACGTGTGTTAGTGCGCTTGTGCTCTGAGAAAGTTGCGAGTTCCCGGTTCGACCCCCACAGCCTCCCGAGAGAGAATTTCCCCATTGTGGGACAATAAGGGATTTTTTTTAAATAACTGAAATATACCACAATTTACAAAACATTTTAATATATATATATATATATATATATATATATATATATATATATATATATATATATATATATATATATATATATATATATATATATATATATATCTATCTAGAGAGAAGCGACTATAACTATATCTTACATCTAACAGCTGACAATATAAAGTGGCATTATAAAAAAATATAATTTTTTAATTCTTTCATCTTCTTTGATATTTATCCAAAAACCCAGCCTATGTATTATTTAGTTCAAAACCTACTGACATTAATTACGTTATAAACAAATATAACTACAGTATTTAAGTTGGGCTAATATACCCAGATCCTGGCTTTGGTAATAATAATAACCCAGTGAAGAATCGTTCCGCTTCGGAATGTTTCGGCTCTTTTTAGATAAGTCGAGTCAAATGATCCGGATCTCAAAAAGGAACTGAAATTCCCATCAGTCCAGGCTATATATATATATATATATCTATATCTATATATATATATCTATATATATATATCTATATATATATAGATATATATATTTATAGATATAGATAGATTGATTGATGGCTACATAGATTGATAATTAAATAGATAGAAAGATGATAGTTCTACTCCAGTTCTACTGGTGGTTCCTTCTTGTTAAAAGGGAGTTTTTCCTCTCCACTGTCACTACAAGCATGCTTAGTGTGAGGGATTGCATTGGAGTCAATTAGTGGTTTTCCTTAGTTAGAAAACTTTGAGTCAATTTGACTGTATGATGTGGTGAACTGTAAAGTGCCTTGAAATGACACGTGTTGTAAAGTGGCGCTATAGAAATAAACTGAATTGAAATTGAATATATAGGCATTTATTTGCACACTTATTTGACTTATGGTAAAATTTTCATTTTAATAAACATAATATTGTACGCCTTTAGTTATTATGCCAACTTCCCTAAGCAGTATATATGTATAGTATATAAATATGTCATATCTATCTATCTATCTATCTATCTATCTATCTATCTATCTATCTATCTATCTATCTATCTATCTATCTATCTATCTATCTATCTATCTATCTATCTATCTATCTATCTATCTATCTATCTATCTATCTATCTATCTATCTATCTATCTATCTATCTAGAGAGAAGCGACTATAACTATATCTTACATTTAACAGCTGACAATATAAAGTGGCATTATAAAATTTTTTTTTTTTAATTCTTCATTAATTACGTTATAAACAAATTTAACTACAGTATTTAAGTTGGGCTAATATACCCAGATCCTGGCTTTGGTAATAATAACCCAGCGCAGAGTCGTTCCGCTCCGGAATGTTTCGGCTCTTTTTAGATAAGTCGAGTCAAATGATCCGGATCTCAAAAAGGAACTGAAATTCCCATCAGTCCAGGCTAGCTGTGTGTGGAGATAGCGCGCTATCAAACACAGCCGTTTGTTTTCAGGACAGCACAATGACCAAAATAACGAAGCTTGGGAAATGAATATAGGAACAAGATGTTGTTAGCATCGCCCGGAGCTAACAGGGGTTCCTCCTTCGTCTACATGGACAGAGGATAACGCTAACGCCGCAGTGTGAGGCTGGGCACGGATGGGATTAACTGGGTTAGCCGCAGCTAATGACGGCTGACTAGCTTCGCGGCTAACCGGTTTGCTTTTACTATCTAACTCAGGTTAGTTTGACATTTCTGTCCCCATTTTTCTCGCTTTTATCATCCACTAAACCAGCTATGGAGTTGTAAACAACCCCTAGAGTTTGAGCTCGTGGACATAAAATATTAACGTTAGACTAAAATTAGCTCACGTATGAGGCGAGGTTATCATATCACCAATGACATTGATTTGCTTAGTGAACTTGGCTAGCATGGTTCATCTGGCTCCCGGTGAAACAACAACCTTCTAAAGTCCGGAATGACAGCAGCAGATCTACAGAAAGCTTTTCATCCAGCTGCCAGAGCTAAAACCATGTTAGCCTTCCTAACAGCATGCAGCTACACTGAGGGAGCTACTCACTTTGTTTACATGTTGACTCAGCTCCACTAAACCGACTTTACTGGACATTTTCCGAGGTTCCTTAAATTAAAGCTCGATACAGTCATCTAATATCTGTAACACAACTTTCTGCTGTCCTTTATTAAAATCTCTTCCAAACTATTTTATGTTTTATCTATAGGAGTTCATGTAAATAAAGAACTACATCAGTTTTAACTGGAAAGAGAAGAATGAAGGCTTCATAGATTTCCATTCTATACATTATCTTTATTGATTTTTAACAGTACTTAAACAGAAAGTAAGTGCAGAGGTGTCAAGTAACAAAGTAAAAATACTTCATTACTGTAATTAATTCCACTTTTTAGGTATCTATACTTTACTCCATTACTTTTTTTTCTTCCTACTTCTGACTTCTACTCATTACATTTTCACACAAGTATCTGTACTTTCTATTCCTTACATTTTTATAACAATCGTTACTTTTTACTTATGTACGGAAGAGGATTAGGGCCATTAGGAGTAGTGATTAGTTTACCATTAGTTTACTGATTTTAAAATTATATTTCAATTTAGTTTTGGAAGATTAAAGATTAAATTCTGACTTTAATTCTGAGATTAAAGTCATAATCTCAGAATTCTGACTTTTTTCCTCAGAATTCTGACAGAATTCTGCAACAACTGCAACTATAGTTCCATTCTATTAAATCAAAATCTTTTGGACTATTTTATGTAATTCAGATTGATTTTATAACCAATAATCAAAGAGACAAGTCATATAATTGTGTGATGGTGTGCAGGCGGCACTTTTTTCTGGAGTTTTGTAAGTAAAAATAATGAATCTGTAAACAAAATCACATGATCTCAACAGGCCGAGTCATTCATAGCTTCCAGTACAAAGTTAATGTGCTCCAAAACATCAGAATACAGTTTGTCAGCTTTAGTTTGAGACTATATTTACCTTTGGTGAAGTACAGCGTGTCACATCAGGTGTATAGTTTACATTAGGGAAGCAACGGCTAATCTCTGAAACTGGTTTTTCTACTTATAGCAATGTTATATTCTTGTTTTTATTTAAGAATTTTAAATATATACTTTTCCTAATCTGTTGGGAAAAGTTGTATTTAACTGTAATTATCAAGTGTTCATTGTGAACACATTGAAATCTTTTTGTATGATTGGAAAGCAAAAATATTTTGTAACAGGTATTATTCTGTTTCCTATCCGGATTTGTTTTTGGCTGCTGTTTTGAGGCGACTTCAACACGTGCGTTAGGAGAGGCCGTCTGTGTTGCATAACTTTGCAGAAGTGGTGTGACTCAATTAAAATTTTTGATGGAGTTAATTACGGGATCTGTAATTTATTAATCTTAATTAGACTTAGACTCAACTTTATTTATCCCTTGGGATTACTGATTCAGGGAAATTCTGGTTCCAGTTGTTTATATAGAGCACAAAAAGTTAAAGCAAGATCTCATTAAAGATAGAAATAGGACAGCCAATATAAAAAGAGTGTATATAGTTAAAAAAAAAACCCATAAAAAGTTGTAATGTTCTGGAATATGTTTCCCTTAAGCCAGGCATACACTGTACGATTTTTTTTGCCCTTTTTTCTGTACAGTAGAGCAGCGGTCCCCAACCTTTTTTTGCACCACGGACCGCTATATGTCAGGGAGAGGGGGGATACGATCCAGTAAAATGATACGACTGGCATAAAATCAAATACAAACAGCATAAAAATAAAACAACAAGCCGGTCCCATCTAGGTGTAATCGGAGACAATGACAGACGAAGTGTGCTCCTGAAATCCAGTCTGCTCCGTAGCTTTGTTTTGGTCGCTGTAACCGCGGAAAATCCCGCTTCACAAAGATAGGATGTTATAGATAGGATGAGTCTTGAACTGAATTAATCTGCGTCAAGAGGCACAGATGCACCGACTGATGTAATTGGGAGAGAATACCGCAATTTTTTATATTTTTCAAAATAAAACATTACTCAGACTCTGATCGTTGATAAATTATATATATACTTTTTTCTGTGCGGCCCGGTGGTTGGGGACCGCTGCAGTAGAGAGCTGAGGGAAGACTACCTAGTAGTTGAGTTTGATTATTTCACTTGCTCTGCAAAAATGTACAGATAAATAACTGAAAATTAAACGGACTACACAGTAGCTGACTTGGATTATTGCATGGTACTGCAGAGATGTACTGATTTCATAAATATGTAAAAAAAAAAAAAAAAAAATGTTAAAATTACACAGGCTACACAGTAGCCTCGTGAGACCATCCTGATCTCGCAAGCTTTCAAGGTTTTACTCCCAGATCAGTCTGGAGACTCTCCGTTAAAGAAAATTTGGAGCCGTTCACCAAACGAACGTCCAATCAGCGTTGGCTTTGAGGCGGGTTGAGGTGTGACGCAACGAGAAGCACGACAGTTCAGTCTAAAGAACATGGCGGCTTCAGCCGATGAAACTAGCGTTAGTGTGGCTATCGAGCAAGTTTTATCGGAATTACAGAGTATTTCTTCACTGAAAGAAGAGCAAAACACTGCTCTGGAGGCTTTTCTCAGAGGAAAAGATGTTTTTGCTCTTCTCCCGACTGGTTTCGGCAAGAGTTTGATCTATCAATTGGCTCCTCTTCGTCGTCGCTCTGTTACGTCATATGCTTCGTTGATCTGATTGGTTTATTTGGCCCGTCTATCACCAACATAGGCCAATCAGCTAACCAGTATTTTCGCTCCTTCCCAAAATTACTTCAACGGAAGGTTTCCAGATGGATATGCGGAGCTACACAGTAGTTGGCATGTGTTATTGCACTGTGAGGTAATGTTTTGTATAAGATGTCCAAGGTGGGCGGTGCTGACCCTTGTCCCTTTAATTACGCATATTTAATCAAAAACTATAACAAAAAACATTTTCTATTAAAAAAAAACCTGTTTACTCCTAATCTATTGAATAAATAAACATGTTCAAAGAAACACACGTATATCTATTTTATTAATCCATAATTTAGGTTATTCAACCACCATATTGGCTGAAAATTAGAATCATTTAGCTTTTTTTTCTTTTTTTTGAAACCCCTGATAATTTATCCAACTGCTTTCAAAAGTTAGTCCTTTAAAATTTTGAACAGTAAAGGGACTTTATAGCACAATTCCTTCGATTGAATATGAACAATATAGATCATTAAGTCATACAATAGTTCACTTAACAGTTAAGTTAAAGCTCTATTTCTAATACTGTCAACAGAACTATGATAATAGAGCTGTGCTCTATGAACCGATACGCTCAGACCAGATATCGGGTTGGATCAGGGGAAAAACTGGATTGGTGCATTTCTACTTGTGTTGCTGCTTGTGCGTCAGATTTCTGGGTGTACATAAATCGGCAAATACAAAAGTTTCCCATTTGGGACTTAAATATGCATAAAATAAAAAGTAAATTGTTTCATTATTTTTAACACATTAAAATGTATTACATTAATTAATAAAACAAATGAATGTGTTAAATTTCCCGCCCTGCTTTGCAGCAAAATTAACTCAATATCGAGGGATTATTTTAACTATGTTACCAATATTTAATCCAGATTAAATATTGCTCTGATACGACCAAAAACTAAACAGTTATTTGAATATATATCTACCTAAATATAAAATCTGCACTATAAAGTAAAGCTAACAGAAACACTCTGCTTCTATTAGGGGTGTCCCAATACATTGTTTCCATTTCCGATCACATACCAATATTATAGCTTTGAGTGCTGATGAAGGTTCTCAGTCATCCAGGTCATAGTCATTCCGTAAAAATTCAAAAAATATCCACTGGACTTGGTTTTCAAGATTTGAAGACGTTTCGCCACCTCTCCAGGAAGCTTTCTCAATTCAATTGAGAAAGCTTCCTGGAGAGGTGGCGAAACGTCTTCAAATCTTGAAAACCAAGTCCAGTGGATATAGCTTTGAGTATTTACCGATATCAGGGGTTGATGTTAAGGATTTTTACCCTTCGGGCAATTGACTTTCACATTTCATTAGCCAAGAAACAATTTTTACTTGCCCAGTATAATGTTTGATAAATGTAGTTCCTAATATTCATTTTTTGTATTTACCGGTATATTGTTTTTTAAATGTTTTTTTGTAATTCAGTAAGTTTCCAGGTTCCTGGTGTGTATATGCATGCGTCAGATAATGAACTCAAGCCTACATTACCGTGTTAACATGCTTTTCAATCCTTCCTGCACATTCTTTTCAAACTAAACTTTGCTTTAAACTGTTGTGTGCTTGGAAAAATATAAATTGTAATGTTAAAAATCTAAAAAAAACTTGACAGGTTAAAAACGTACACTACTACTACGAGGGGTGTAAATCACACCCATCATGGCGATTCGATTCAGTATCGATTTCCTGACCCAATGATGCGATTATTTTCGATACTCAAGAATACACCACGATTTGATACGATTCAATTAATTGATTAATTTTTTTTTTTTTTTTAGACCTTACAGGCTTAGCAAAGTTTCAAGTTTGAAATAAATCAATGAAAGCTGTAATATCGTTATGCATTTTTTTTTTAGAAACAACAGCAAATAACAGAAGTAGAAAAGTTGCATCAAAAAAATACTGCAAAAATGCTGCACAAAATCAGTGCAATGAGTGCAATGAAATACCTTGGCTCCAGATGTCCCGCCCCCTCCACAGACGCTCCGCTGCACCTCTCCCAAATTGTAGCTGACCGCAGACAGGAGGCCGGCCTGTTTTGTTTTTATGACCGAAATTGCGGAAAAATACTCATGAAGTTTGACCCGCTAGAAGAGCAAGGTGCGCAAGAACGCTGGGACCCTTTTTCCACCTAGCTATCCGCTCTTTTTGGCCCTCATGTCCCTCCGTCGTCGGACTAAACTCGCTCCCGCTTCCTCGCCGCCTTGGCCGTATCTAGACCCACAGTGTGTAGCGCAGACCACGCTTCAATATTGAGCATAAATCAAAAATGTCTGCATCAAGCTCACTGCAACACACTGCTGTAAGAATATAACCAGGAAGCGGGGTAGGAGGGCAAAATAGGTTTAGCGCCACCGCAGCACGGGAGGGAGAATTACACCCAGGAGCAAAATGGATAAAAATAGACCGGAGGGAAATAAAAAACATGAATCAATTCTGTTGCGGACGTATCGATGCATCGGATCGTCGGCTGTTGGATCGATGCATCAACACAAAACGATTATTATTTACACCCCTTACTACTACTCACCAATTTAACATGTTTAGCTCTTTCAAATTACGCGAGAATGTGTACAAAACAACAAAAATGGCGCCGGCAACGCTTGTGGGTTGGTTTCCGCGAATGTCGCTGTTTTTAAAGTAATTTTCAGTGATAAATAATTTTTTTTTGCGATCATTGCACTTGCCCTGCGGGCAAATGCTAAAAACTACTTGCCCCGGGCGATGGTTACCATCGAGCCCTGGATATGTTATTGGAGCAAATCATATCTATTTTTACTACTTAGTTGGTTGTGTGTAACCTAAACAGAAACAGAATGTTTCAGTTAGCATGCTCTTATTGGAAATGATTGATTCAGGCCAACATTATACGATATTTGCTATTTTTCTGATATCAAACAGATTTCCAAAATCAGTATTGAATAGGACATCCTTAGCTTCCATTAGATTTTGTTTGAAGTTTCTGTAACCCATTGAGTATAAATAAATGGGTCCGTTTTTCTCATGCATGCTGTTTTTGTCGATTATTTCTGTTTAAGAAATATCACTTGACCAAACCTCCAAAAATGCCACACCACAAAAAAACACAAAAAAGGTTTGTGTGATCAGTGCTGAAATGGTATCTGGTTGGTATCCAGTATGTCATTATCAGGACACCCCTAGTTTTAACTTATTTAAAATCTTTTATTAATGATCAGCAGGATTAGCGGGGTTAGCGCTGTTAGCCGCCTCGCCGTCCTGAAATTGATGCCTTCTTGTGTGCGTTCCCTGCAGACTAAAATGATCTTTGAAAGGATAAAGCTGAATATTTTCCTGTAATATTTCCACCTTCCTGTTGAAGTCAATCAGTAACTCTGTCATTCTTGTCAGTGTGACCTTTGATGCTGAAGGAGGAAATTGAATCTCTTGAATTCAGAGCAAAGATTCCTGGATCATTTTATGCAGACACCTTTCCCGGCAGACGCTCGTTTATGCTTCGAATGAAGCAAGAGGGCAAAACTAAAGCCAGGAACTCTTCTTTGACTCAATTATGCTTTTCTCCAAGCAATTAGTCCTTTATTTTATTTTAATTTGGCCATTTTGAGAAGAAGGATTTTGATTTGTGTTTTGGATTTAACAGGAAGCCAATGAAGGGAAGCTAAAATATGAGAAATGAGAAATCTATTTAAAATTTTCATTAGAACTCTCGCTGCAACATTTTGGATCAACTGAAGGCTTCCTGATATTAAAGAATCAGAAACATTTAACTCAGATATTCACTTGAAGTGTTTTCTATCATTTATTTCCACTACAGCAACAGCTTGTTGCATAATTCTGTTTCCTTCTTCCTCACAGTCGGCTGATATCACGCATCTGGAAAGCACCAGGTAGGATTCGCTGCGACAGCCATGCCTCCCAGGCCCTCTTCAGGAGAACTATGGGGGATGCACTTGATGCCCCCCAGCATCTTAGTGGACTGCTTGCTGCCAAATGGCATGATTCTCACATTGGAGTGCCTCCGGGAAGCAACGCTCGTCACGATCAAGCATGAGCTCTTCAAAGAAGCCAGGAAGTACCCTCTCTACCATCTGCTGCAGGAGGAGAGCTCGTACATCTTCGTCAGCGTCACGCAGGAGGCTGAGCGGGAGGAGTTTTATGACGAGACCAGGAGGCTCTGCGATCTCAGACTGTTTCAAGCTTTCCTGAAAGTTATCGAACCAGTGGGCAACAGAGAGGAGAAAATCCTGAACAGAGAAATCGGTATTCCTCTGAGCTCATGGTTGAAGCTGGCCGTATCCTTTGTGACATCTCTTTATACCTTTTCTTCTCGCTTCGTTTTCAGGTTTTGCTATTGGGATGCCCATATGCGAGTTTGATTTGGTGAAGGACTCAGAAGTACAGGACTTCAGAAGAAACATTTTAAATGTTTGCAAAGAAGCAGTGGACCTCAGAGACAGCAACGGATCCCACAGCAGAGCGTTGTACGTCTACCCTCCTAACGTTGAATCTTCTGCAGAACTTCCCAGGCACATCTATAATAAACTCGATAAAGGTAAGAGCCTCTACCCGAGTTACGACACTGATTGCTCATCGTAACCTCGAGAATCTGGTTACAAATTTGTCCCCTCTTTTTGGCTTTGTCTTGTTAAATTTGCTGTTGTAGCTAATAAAGCTGCCCTAAACAGTCATCAATCATTTATAACAGGAGCTAACTGTAACCACAATGCTAGCTAGCAGTGGCAGTCTTCCTAGTACTATAAAACCAAAGTTCCCCAACATTTCAGCTTGCTAAACGCTAGGGGTGGAACGGTTCACAAAATCTACGGTTCGTTTTCGTGGTCGCGGTTTTCGGTTCGGTATATGTTGATTGTTAGCCTGACATGTTGGTCGTGTTGCTGTTAGCATAAACAAAAAGTGTTGCACAATGCTTTGTAGCTTCTGTAACGAGCTAAACTGTTTTCAGATGTGTCAACATGATTGGCCAAGGGTTTTCTATTCATCAATTAGCCTTCTGAGCCAATGAGCAAACACATTGTACCATTAGAACACTGGAGTGATAGTTGCTGGAAATGGGCCTCTATACACCTATGTAGATATTGCACCAAAAACCAGACATTTGCAGCTAGAATAGTTATTTACCACATTAGCAATGTATAGAGTGTATTTCTTTAAAGTTAAGACTAGTTTAAAGTTATCTTCATTGAAAAGTACATAGCTTTTCCTTCAAAAATAAGGACATTTCAATGTGACCCCAAACTTTTGAATGATAGTGTAACTATTTAATGGTTCATTTAAAAAAAGTTATTGGTGTATTTAGTGTTTACATGATTTATTAGATGAATCTATATATTGCTGTTACATCTACTTATTTCGTGGTCCATGTTTAAGTATATCTCATGGTATGGTGTGGCCGTCCATTTACCTCCGGGATCACATCACAATGATTATGATAATCATTTCATCAAAGATTAGAACAAACGTCTGTATAGAGTTGATGTTTTCATCCAGTTTTATCATCCTTAATCAGTTATTGGTGTGTTTAGCATGAGCTCAGCATGGCTAACAGGACTAAAGAAACATTTCCAACTTCGGTGTGTCACATGACTGCCAAAGGTTGAAGTTCAGAAGGAAATAGTTTGGTGTCTATGCTGTTATCTGTTCAGCCTTCCTGTTATCTGCTGAAAGTCCAGCTCTCTCTCGCACTCTGACAGCCTGAACAAATCCAGCTGACAATAAATACCTTTTTAAATCTTTATTTTAAACTCCTCACTGACTCTGCAGATGGGGAACCAGGGGTTTTTCTTCACTCAGCAAGAATTTCCACACATGAGCCGCAAATGGAGGCTGAAAATATCTGTCATGAGCTGATTAATTGAGCTTCTTGGAATCTTAAACTGTTCAATCTTTAAAAAAAAAACTTTTTTTCATTTCCTCTGAAAATACTTAAAGTTCCTCTTGGTTTTGTGGTCTTTATGTTTTTAAAAACCATTTTCAGCCTTAGAAGGAAGCACTGAGGTAATTTCTTTTCTCACTTCCTCTGTGTTTATAAAACAGCTTTTGTTTTTGTTTTTCAGGTCAGATCATTGTGGTGATTTGGGTCATCGTTTCACCCAGCAATGACAAACAGAAGTACACCCTGAAGATCAACCACGACTGTGTGCCGGAGCAGGTGATAGCCGAAGCCATCCGTAAGAAGACGCGGAGCATGCTGCTCACCCAGGAGCAGCTAAAGATGTGCGTCCAGGAGTACCAGGGGAAGTACATCCTCAAAGTCTGTGGCTGTGATGAGTATCTGCTGGAGAAATACCCCCTGAGTCAGTACAAGGTATTGCCCTCTTTGCTTTGCTAACCCTGTCATCAAAATGCTCCTGTAGGACAATTTTGGGGAAAATTTATCAGTTAAAGGAAAAGTCCGGTCAACAAGGAATGATCAATGGATCATTATCTGTACCTAAAACTAATATGTTTGTGATGATTTAATGAATTGAGCGTTAATCTGTAAAAAAAATAAAAATAACTTTTCTTGCGATCACTGAGTCTGGGAATGGCCATTTTTGCCCAAATATAGTAAAGGGCAGATTATACTTCTGCAGCCGCACACATCAAATGTCGCTTGTTTCTGGTCGCGAACCAGTTTTGCTGGTATGCCTCTGCACCGTCGGTCTAGAATTTCTAGGGACACACAGCTGTTTCCCGCCAAAGCGCAAGGGGGGGGGCTATTGGAGAACTCGCAAGAACTTTGGGGGATGGTCGTGTTTATCTTCCAAAACAACAATGGCGCCTCTGCAAGATGTCACGGTCACAGAGATGGATTTAGAGTTGCTAGACATAGAGGAGGAACAGGTTCTGTTAATGGAGTTGGCAAAAACACAGATTAACCTCTCATTATAGTTGTCCGTTGTAGTTGTTCCCCGGTTTTTAAAAATGGCACGTCCCGGCACCAAATCAAGAAGGACGACCACAAAAACAGCCGGGAAAGGCATATCAAGGATCAATTACAGCTGATTTTTGTCTGCGCACTTCCGCTTGAGGTCTGAGTGGGTTTGCGATATTCCAGCGCGTAGTCAGGATGTTTTTGAGGTACGCAACGTCGGTTGCAAAACCTCAAGCGGGGGGACATGGTCGCGCACAGAGACAAATTTGACAGTTGCAGAGGCTATGCATCAGAAGACTAAATTGGCCACCTCACTCCTGACATCTTCAGGCAGTGACGTCATGGTGCGGTAAACCTAATGCCATTCAAGCTTAATCAATGGGAACTACTAGACACATCTGCAATCAATGACAATTATTTAAGATTTCCAGAGGACTTCACCTTTGAAATTCACCAGAGCTATAGTGAAACTGACAATGCCCACGTGCATGGAGGGTGGATGATGGAATACATCGAGTAAAAGTGAAAAAACATCAGTTATTTCACCTTTCCAAATCCTGATCCTCCACGGACGGGTTGGTCTTTGGATCGCCAACTTGAAGAGGGAGGATTTGCCATCGAACTTCTGGCCAGAGAAAAAACCCGTAATATGTAGCCAACATTTGGAAGAAGAATGTTTTCAAGATGACTTGGATAATAGCGCGTTGTGACAAACACCAGATACAGCACTGGGACTTGATCAACAGCCGATACCGCACCGTGACGTCACAAACCAGTAGGTGGCAGTAGTGTTCTTTGACAAACATGGATGCCTCCAGTAAAACATATTCACATGAAAATTACTCTGAATTAAAAACACTGATCATTTATTGAACAGTATGTAATAATTTAATATTTAAAGTACTTTCAGAAGTTTGAACTCTAATTATAACCGGACTTTTCCTTTAATCGTTCTTTGAGTTATTGATTTATTTGTAATTTAAAGGATTATTTATCACAGCAGTACATGTGAATTAGTTGGATCTAAGCTTTTGGTCTCACTTTGTGTTCAACAGTACATCCGGAGCTGCATCATGCTGGGAAGGATGCCCAACTTGATGCTGATGTCCAAAGACAGCCTTTATTCCCAGCTGCCCACAGACACCTTCACCATGCCGTCCTACGCCAGGCGAATTTCCACGGCGACGCCTTACATGAACGGGGAAACGGCCACCAAGTGTCTTTGGACGATCAGCGGGACGCTGAGGATCAGGATCCTCTGCGCTACCTACGTCAATGTAAACATCAGAGACATAGACAAGGTAGATATGCAGGGCGTTATCTGTGTTTATGTTTTTAGTGGTGTTTGTTTGTCTGTCCGTCTGTCTGTGTACAGGATAACTTGAAAAGTTATGAATGGATTTTAATTACATTTTTACCAAAGATGCACCTCAGTCCAAGGAACAATTAATTAAAACGTGGTAATGATCCAGATCAAATGTGAATCACAATATGGGGGAGAATTTGTTGTTTGGCAGAGGTCTGTGCTCTCACAGTGCTTTGCTAGTTTTAATGTAACTTGAGCAATAGAAACCTGTCTCTATCCTTTTCATTTTATTTTCTGTATTATTACCTGTAAGGAAGCCTTTAGGTTCATTCTTGTTTCCTGCTCTAGATCTACGTGAGGACCGGGATATACCACGGTGGGGAGCAGATGTGTGACAATGTCAACACTCAACGTGTGCCCTGCTCAAATCCACGGTAGGGAGGTGTGAAGAAGAGCAGCAACGTGATGGGGAATGTCGCGGGCTAATTAGCTTCTGCTTTCAGGTGGAACGAGTGGCTGAACTACGACATGTTCGTTACGGAAATCCCCAGAGCTGCTCGACTCTGCCTCTCCATCTGCTCCGTGAAAGGAAGGAAGGGAGCTAAAGAGGTTAGCAAAGACACACCAAATCCTAACGTCATCACTCGGTGACAAATGATTTGATTTAAAGTCTTTTTGTTGTATATTCTGAAAAAACAAAATATATATAGCTCTGCAATGAAAGACGATGCAAATGAGGATTTAAAAAAAAAGAAGTGCTTTACGCAGTTTTGCAGTTATCATCAAGGTCCTGCTTTTCTTTAAACTTTAATGTCACCTATTAGCAAATGTATAATAAAATAATCCTTCAGAACTACATTGGTAGGAAATATAGTAGAGATTGACACATACTGTGTTTTAAAGGGAAAGTCCGATCAGCAAGGAATAATCAATGGATCATTATTTATTAGGGATGGGACGATTTATGAAAACCGTCCGAACTGTCCGGTTCGACTGTCTCGGTTCGGTTCGCGTGTGTTTCGTTCGGTTCATGCGCTGCCCCTTTTTCTCATAGGTGAAGCGTTTACACTCCCGAGCAGAAGGTGGCGGTACTGCGACCAAAGCCAACCACCAGTAGTAAACAAGAAGAAGAAGCGAAGCAGCGTAGCCGTGTAGCAGGGAAAAAAATCAGTTGTTGTGGAGAATTGTGTAGGTATGGCGAGTGGGAAAGAACAGGAGTTGGAAGACGCGCCAGCAGCACTTTATAGGTCTGCTGTATGGGACCACTTTGCATTTAGAGTGACCTACGATGACGGCGGAAAGAAAGTTGTGGATAAAAGTGCAACACGTTTTGTTTATGCTAACAGCAACACGACCAACATGTCAGGCTAACCCCGAAATCCCACATACTCCGTCAGCGCTCCGCCCCACTGCGCTCCAGACCGGCTGAACAAAGCAAAGCCTACAGCCTCCACTGTGGCTTCGTCCGCTCCCCTCTGAGTCCCTTGGAGATGGTAGAGAGCATGCACGAGATGATTAAATTCTAAGCAGCAAAACATACAGAAATGATCCAGGGTTTCTGCGGATCATTTAAAATAATTACAATCCATTATTTTTTGGGGGATTTTTTCATTAATTTCATAAGTTTTTATGGGATTTCGGTGTAACAATCAACATATATCGAATCGAACCAAACCGAAAACCGTGACCAGAAACCGTGAATCGAACCGAACCGTGGATTTTGTGAGCCGTTCCACCCCTAATATATATATATAAAACTTATACTTTGCATTGATTTAATGAAATTAGCATTAAATGTTTTCCGTTGCGATCACTGAGTCAGGGAGCGGCCATTTTTGCCCAAATATAGTAACCCCTCCCTCCTGCCATCTTCCAGCAGTGACGTCTCGGTGCGGTAAGCCTAGCGCCATTCTCCCCGCTTTACAAGCAAAGTCAATGGGAACTACTAGACACATCTGCAATCAACAACAATTATTGAAGATTTCCAGAGGACTTCACCATTGAAATTCACCAGAGCTATAGTGAAACTGACTATGCCCACGTGCATGGCAGCTGGATGTGTAATACATCGGGTAAAAGTGAAAAACAAAAATAAGAGTTTTTTCACCTTTCTGATTCCTGATCCTCCACGGACGGGTTGGTCGTTGGATCGCCAACTTGAAGAGGGAGGATTTGCCATCGAACTTCCGGCCAGAGAAAAAACACGTAATATGTAGCCAACATTTGGAAGAAGAATGTTTTCAAGATGACTTGGATAATAGCGCGTTGCGACAAACACCAGATACAGCACTTGGACTTGATCAACAGCCAATATAGAAGTATGTATTCTGAATGTGGCTGGACTCTTTCTTTAACGCCTGTATGGTTATTTTCAATTTAATTAAATTCAGTTTATTTCTATAGCGCCAATTCACAACACATGTCATCTTAACGCACTTTACAGTTCACCAGATCATACAGTCAAGCTGATTCTTGATAGTTTTCTATCTAAGTAAAAAACCATCGACTCATTGACTAAAGTACAATCCCTCACACTAATCATGCTTGTAGCGACAGTGGAGAGGAAAAACTCCCTTTTAACAGGAAGAAACCTCCAGCAGAACCAGGCTCAGTGTGAGCGGCCATCTGCTGAGGCCCACTGGGGTTCAAGGAGACAATTTTAACATCATTGTAACACATATCCTGTTACACAATGTAAATATATCCTTTCCATATTTTTCGTCCGATTCTTTTTTTTGTCTCCTTTTTCATACTTAAAATATTACAGTTTATTTTTTTCCCATTATTCTTGCAAACAATGGACACATTTTGCTGAAGGAAATCTGGAAAAAAGGCAATTCAGAGATTAAACTGAAAATCGTCTTTATCATAAAAATAAAGCTTTATTTTATCGTTTCAAATTTATGTTTTTACATATTGAGTTTTAGGAATTTCACTCTTTTCAAATTGTATTTAACAAAACTGATTGGCTTCACTTTAGGGGGCTGGTTTTCCTCTGGAGGTTTTCAGTTGGTCTGCTTGAAAGTCACACTGTAAAAACAATCTAGAAATGAGTAAAAATGTCTTAAATTAAATTTATTTAACCTTATTTTGAGTAAGTAAATGAGACAGTTTGCCAATGGAATGAGTATCTTTACTCTTAAAATAAGATAATTGGATAATATGCACTTGAAATAAGGCAGTGCAATTGTGTTTTCTTATTTCAAATGTAAATTACCTTCTCCTATTGGCAAAATGTCTCTTTTACTTCCTTAATCCAAGAACAAATGCACTTATTTTAAGAAAAAATTACTTCTCTAGATTTTGATTTTTTTCCAGTGCAGCAACAACATTTTCTTGGTGAAGAGCGAGAATTTTGGACTTGAAGTGAATTTGGTCTGGAAATTAAAAGTCGAAAAGAATCAAATTTGAAAACAAAAAACAAAAAAGAGAAATTGGAAAAGATCAAATCTGAAGAAAACAAAATGAAATAAAAATTCAATAAAATTTGTTTTGGGGGATATAAAATCTATAATTAAAAAGCAATATATATATAGAAAATTAAAAAGCAATAATGATTAAATGTCAGCAAAACAGCAAAGTTGCTCTCAAAAGGGGAGATTTAAAATTTTTAAATATTTTATTCCTTTTTTTTCTTTTCACTAAATTTCTATTTACAAATGTGTTTGTCTCCGATTTTCCGATCTAGAACTTCCTTTTTTCTTTTAACATCAGAATGGATTACTATATTAAAGGAGGAATGCCTCCCTGCAGCATCATACTGCCATCACTATGTTTAACACCTGAGGATGGTGATATTTTTATTAAGCCCAGAAAATTATTCTCTTCCTTCATCTGAGCAGAAAATGTTCCTTTCTGCTGAGCCCCACATGGCTCTATGGAAAAACTACCACAGCTTTATTACCCCTGTTCCAAAAAGGCCAGATTAACGACGTACGTCTGTAATGGTTCTCCCAGCTCAGCCGTAGATCTCTGCGGCCCCTCCAGGGAACCGTGTATCTCTTTAACGCTGTCGTTTCCCAGAAAGCATGTGTAGGGAGATGGATTTGTTATATATTTGTTCTTTATAGGGTTCCAGGCTGTCGTCGTCATTGTTCTGTTTCTATTTTTGGAAGATAGAAACTAAACTAAGGCATATGAAATGTAAAAAGAAACTTTAAATAAATATATTTTAAACATAAATTATCCTATTACATAATTATCCTACACACTTTTCAAGAAAAAAAATGAAGTCACTTATAAATAACTTCATGCAGGTTAAAGGTATACTATGCAACTGGTGTTGATTTTCCAGCGAGGCTCCCCCCAGAGGGCGAAAGCAAAAGTGCACTGTCGTAAATATGCTCAGCTGTTCTCCTGGTTTCTCCGTCAAGCCAGGCGCGGTTGTTTTGAGCTTAGCAGACAGGCGAATGCAACGAATCACCATGTCTACTGCGGTAAGTGACTATTTTGTTCCACTTTTCGAGTTTGAAAATTCTCGCTGGTTCCGCCATGATAACTGCACAAATATCGCTACTGCGCTAGCAACGAGCGTGCCTTTCACTGGGGGCGTGTAGCAGTTCTCGCCGTTAAGCAAGACCGACTCTCGCGATGCACGAGACTTCTGAGCCTGTAGGTGCGGGCCGAGGGCTCCTGCAATTGCAAGTGCGGTATTTCCCCTACAGACCACCAGGGCGGCCGAGAAAACCTTTGTTCCACCTGAAATGACTCATTTAATCATCCAAAACATTATGGAACACTGTAATTAACTGAAAAATGTTGCATAGTATGCCTTTAAATAAAATCTCAATGAAAACTAAAAAGGAGAAAAAACTCCTGAAATAAACATATTTGCTCTCCATTCAAACCGATAAGTTAAACGATCGACTAATGGAATGTTTAGCATCTATAATAAGAAAATTAAGGGAGATTTTCCTTTTTATTATATTCCTAAATCCCTATCCATTCACGGATCACTTACACTAATTTCAAGAACTTACTGTTCATTAACCTTTGACAGTAAAAGTGAATAAATCGCTCAGTCAGATGGAAAGAGGCTAAAGATCCGCTGCCTGTTATCTGTAGCTCCTCTGTCAGGATGTAGAGATGCATTAAAAACAACCTTCCTCTGTTTTGTAATCCTGCTTTTATTATTGAAAAAGATGTTTTGACAAAAAAAGAAAAAACGGTATGCTTTGCATAAGTTGGTCCTCATATGTGGTGTTTCTGCTAGAATCAAAGGGAAAAGAAAACCGTTTGTTTGAAAGTTCAAACAAGGATGTGGCGCAGTGGTCTGCTCCAAAGCTGCTAGCTTTTCCAAGCATTTTCCTCTTCAGCCTCTCATCTGTTGTTGTTCGTCTCCCCCTTTAGGAGCATTGTCCTCTGGCCTGGGGCAACATCAACCTTTTTGATTACACTCACACGCTAGTAGCAGGAAAGATGGCTCTCAACCTGTGGCCGGTCCCACACGGCCTGGAGGACCTGCTCAATCCCATCGGGGTCACAGGCTCCAACCCCAACAAGGTGAGCACTCCGGGGGTCGGCCCGTCAGCCCCGTGGGATTCCGCCTGGATAGAAAAGCTGTTCAGAACCTGAACAACCAGCATCACCTCTCTCTCTCTCACCCACACAGGAAACGCCTTGCTTGGAGCTGGAGTTCGACCATTTCAGCTGCCCTGTGAAGTTCCCCAATATGAGCCAGATCGAGGAACACGCCAACTGGAATATATCTACAGAGCTGGGCTTTAACTACAGTCACAACGGATCGGTAAGAGCGGGGGAAAAAAGAAACGCAGCTCCGTTTCTCTGAAGGGTTTGACGTGTTTTTTTTTTTTTTCCCAGAGTAACAGATTTGCGCGGGACAACCCTCTGACTGAGAGCGATAATGAGCAGCTGAGACAGGTGTGCAACCGAGACCCGCTGTCTGAGATCACTGAGCAGGAGAAGGACTTCCTGTGGAGGCACAGGTACATTTATCTATGTCTGCTTTAAATGGCCAGAGGGGAAACTTGGTGATTTCATATCAGGTCTGATTAGTTAGCTGATAAAACTAGTCTAAAAACAAGTTAAGAATTTGCCTAAATTAAAATGAATTGATATCATGCACTCGGAATAAGATAATAGAGCCAACTTTTCTTATTTTAATTAAAAATCATATTATTGCATTGATAAAGTCTTACCTGCTTAACCTGTTCGCCAAGGGATTTTTTAACGTTTTTAAATGACGTTTAAATGCCTAAAGGCTTCCTTGGAGCTCACACTGTACGTCTAAAAACCACATTGGACTGAGCTCCGCAGTGAGATGGCGCTACTCGGACTCGTCTATCCGGAAGCCAAACGTGTAGAAGAGGAATATGAGGCTCATTACAGTGAAACAAGCTGCCTTGGAAATTTGTGCAATTTTGTGCTGTAAGCAGGGTTTCGCTAACCTGACTCCCCGCCAGATGGATTTGCTCCGCGTATCCATCTGGAAACCTTCCGATGCAGTAATTTTGGGAAGGGGCGAAAATACTGGTTAGCTGATTGGCCTATGTTGGTGATAGACGGGCCAAATAAACCAATCAGATCAACGAAGCATACAGGTGCTGGTCATAAAATTAGAATATCATGAAAAAGTAGATTGATTTCAGTAATTCCATTTAAAAAGTGAAACTTGTATATTATATTCATACATTACATACAAACTCATATATTTCAGATGTTTATTTTGTTTAATTTTGATGATTACAAATGACAACAAATGAAAATCTCAAATTCATCATATCAGAAAATTAGAATATTACTGAAGACCAATAAAAACAAAGGATTTATAGAAATGTTGGCCAACTGAAAAGTATGAACATGAAAAGTATGAGCATGTACAGCACTCAGTATTTAGTTGGGCCTCCTTTGGCCTGTATTACTGCAGCAATGCGGCGTGGCATGGAGTCGATCAGTCTGTGGCACTGCTCAGGTGTTATGATAGCCCAGGTTGCTCTAATAGTGGCTTTTAGCTCTTCTGAATTGTTGGGTCTGGTGTATTGCATCTTCTTCTTCACAATACCCCATAGATTTTCTATGGGGTTAAGGTCAGGAGAGTTTGCTGGCCAATTAAGAACAGGGATACCATGGTCCTTCAACCAGGTACTGGTAGCTTTGGCACTGTGTGCAGGTGCCAAGTCCTGTTGGAAAATGAAATCTGCATCTCCAAAAAGTTGGTCAGCTGCAGGAAGCATGAAGTGCTCTAAAACTTCCTGGTATGTGGCTGCGTTGACCCTGGACCTCAGAAAACACAATGGACCAACACCAGCAGATGACATGGCACCCCAAACCATCACTGACTGTGGAAACTTTACACTGGACTTCAAGCAACGTGGATGAAGTGCCTCTCTTCTTTTCCTCCAGACTCTGGGACCTTGATTTCCAAAGGAAATGCAAAATTTACTTTCATCAGAGAACATGACTTTGGACCACTCACCAGCAGTCCAGTCCTGTTTCTCTTTAGCCCAGGCAAGACGCTTCTGACGCTGTCTGTGGTTCAAGAGTGGCTTGACACAAGGAATGCGACAGCAGAAACCCATGTCTTTCATACGTCTGTGTGTGATGGTTCTTGAAGCACTCACTCCAGCTGCAGTCCACTCTTTGTGAATCTCCCCCACATTTTTGAATGGGTTTTGTTTCACAATCCTCTCCAGGGTGCGGTTATCTCTCTTGCTTGTACACTTTTTTCGACCACATCTTTTCCTTCCCTTCGCCTCTCTATTAATGTGCTTGGACACTGAGCTCTGTGAACAGCCAGCCTCTTTAGCGATGACCTTTTGTGTCTTGCCCTCCTTGTGCAAGGTGTCGATGGTCGTCTTTTGGACAACTGTCAAGTCAGCAGTCTTCCCCATGATTGTGTAGCCTATAGAACTAGACTGAAAGACCATTTAAAGGCTTTTGCAGGTGGTTTGAGTTAATTAGCTGATTAGAGTGTGGCACCAGGGGCCATCAATTTTGAACCTTTTCACAATATTCTAATTTTCTGATATGATGAATTTGAGATTTTCATTTGTTGTCATTTGTAATCATCAAAATTAAACAAAATGAACATCTGAAATATATGAGTTTGTATGTAATGTATGAATATAATATACAAGTTTCACTTTTTAAATGGAATTACTGAAATCAATCTACTTTTTCATGATATTCTAATTTTATGACCAGCACCTGTATGTCGTAACAGAACGACGACGAAGAGGAGCCAATTGATAGATCAAACTCTTGCCGAAACCAGTCGGGAGAAGAGCAAAAACATCTTTTCCTCTGAGAAAAGCCTCCAGAGCAGTGTTTTGCTCTTCTTTCAGTGAAGAAATACCCTGTAATTCCGATAAAACTTGCTCGATAGCCACGCTAACGCTAGTTTCATCGGCTGAAGCCGCCATGTTCTTTAGACTGAACTGTCGCGCTTCTCGTTGCGTCACACCTCAACCCGCCTCAAAGCCAACGCTGATTGGACGTTCGTTTGGTGAACGGCTCCAAATTTTCTTCAACGGAGAGACTCCAGACTGATCTGTGAGTAAAACCTTGAAAGCTCGCGAGATCAGGATGGTGTCACGAGGCTAGGGTTCCCGCGGGTTTTTAAAAAGTCTTAAAAGGCATTGAATTCTTCAAAATAAAACTAAGGTCTTAATTGGTATTAAAATGTCTTAAATCTTTCGTAGGTCTTAATTTTTAAAACATCATAAATAGGATTATTTTTATTACAATTTATTTTTGTAATCTAAATAAAACATTAAAATTTACCTTTTTTTTTTATATATAAAAAAAAAATAACGGCTCCCCATTATTGGTTCCGTCCCGATAGCGGAACCAATAAAAGCGTTGTTTCGGCCGGGACATTTGGGAGATGCACCATTAACTTTTTGTCTGGAAAATATGAGCAAGTGTAAATGTAACGAAAATTGTCTCCAGCCAAGAGTTTTCTCCATGCCTAAAACCAGGGAACATACATGAGGCTCAGTGGATTTAGTGCAAGAAGTCATTCAAGCTCAGAACGATTGGAATTAAGGCAGTGGAGTCGCACATGCGAAGCACGAAACATAAGGCGTCAAAATGGAGTTACAGAGAAACAGCTGGTATTTCTCAGTTTAGTTCCACCCTTGTCTCTGCAACGCCGCCACTTATCACCAAATCAAACATACTAAGAAAACCATACAAAGAAAAATAGCTGCAAAAAGACTTAGCACTGGTTATGTTGTGGCTTTAAAACTGATTTGTTTTGTTCCCTGCTAAAACAAAGTTTGTGAATTCAGTTAAATAGTTGTTCAAATATATCTGTCATTTGTGTGTTTTTAGCTTTCTTCCTGTATGGGAAGCTTTTCAAAATTTGAAACATTAGTGCAGTGGTTTATGTAAAAATAAACCTTTGGGTTAAGTTGTCGCAAGCAGGTTTTTCTTGTGTTTCTTGTGAATATGGTCTTAAATTTTTATTTCAAGTGGCATTAAAAAGTCTTGAATTTAACTTGCCTTATGCTGTAGGACCCTGCTAACTAATACACCGATACAGAATAAAGATCAGCTTTTGATCTGATCAGAGGAGCAGTGATGCCCACTATCACACACAGGGATTTTACACACCTCACACATGAAGCGAGCGCATTTCCCCAAACACCCTGCATTTCCCGCATGTGGCTTTCTTGGAATACTGATGTTGCTGCAGCAATGGCTGCAGGGATGTGCTGACAGGCCTGTGGAACCTGTTGTGGACTGCTCCTCAGAGCCTGGTGTTTCAGCAGCTGCTGATCCAGTCTGCCGCACAGCTTCCTGTTCAACAGGTAGCTGTTTATCACAGCAACAAGTCACAAAGTGATGCAAACCTGTCAGAAACAACTTCCTGCTCTTTCTACATGAGGAAAAAGATCCAATCAGCTGGTTAAAAAAGTCCAACTTCCCCCATGAAGCTTGTAGTCCTTCACAGATAACTCCTTCCTCTCCGCCTCAGGGAGTAGGAGGTCAAATCTTCTTCATCCTCAACATCATCAACACTGCACACGGAAAAATGTTACACAATGTGTTAGATGCTTTTTATATCAAGAATATCATATAGTGATTCAGAACATAATAACAGTGGATAATGATGAAGTGTAACAGGTTTAGCATCGTTTTTATGGATTCTATTTTATTTTGAAAAGCTATGGAAGAAAACGGTCTCATTGGAATCTGCCTTTTTTTTAACACCGGATTTTAAACACAGAAATTTTTTAGACATTGAATTCCTTACACTCAATTTTTATCTGGTAAAAATTCACCTGAAAAAAATTCAGCTGCAATAAAATTATGCCACAAAAGTGTTGACCTTTTGGTGAACTCAAGCTAAAGCAATCTACACACGATAGAGTCGAGCCGCTTCTAGCCAATGAAATTAGCTCGTTTGGTCACGTGACACAATGGCTGCGCTCAGTGCTGTTCCAGGCTGAATGAGGAATTTTACTAACAGACAGCTATTAGAGTTTTTCCTCTTATCAGACTGGGTGAAACAACTGAGCCGATCACAGCTAGTGCGGCACCCCTGTCTGCCAAGGCTCTTGGTTTGATCCGAAAGAAGCGGCCGGCGGCAAACCGGTGTGATCGGCTCAGCTGTTTCACCCAGTCTGATAAGAGGAAAAACTCTTAATAGTTGTCTGTTTGTAGCTAACTGACATTTTGTAATTCTGCCTGGAACAGCGCTGAGCGCAGCCATTGTGTCACGTGACCAAATGAGCTAATTTCATTGGCTAGAAGCTGCTCGACTCTATCGAGTGTAGATTGCTTTGGCTTGAGTTCACCAAAAGGTCAACACATTTGTGGCTGAATTTTTTGCAGCAGAATTTTTTTCTGGTGGATTTTTACCAGATAAAAATTGAGTGTAAGGAATTCAATGTCTAAAAAAATTCAGTGTTTAAAATTCGGTGTTAAAAAAAAAGGCAGATTCCAATGAGACTTTTTTTCTTCCATAAAAAACGCTCCCTGGATGAGGATTTTCATCACTATTGCTATATGTTTCAGTGTATATGTCCACCATGTTGGCTAGCTTATCTCCCGGGATGACATCACACTTACGGATTTGGTATGGACAAAAAAAGTAACAGAACCAGAAGAGCGTTTTTCCTAAAAAAAAAAAAAACTTTATTTTTAATCATTAGTATTTGAATATCGCAAGACTTTAGAATTTACGGTAATATATTACAGTAAAGTACTTTTAATTCAACACTTTATCCCAGCTTTAAATCAAGGGAAATTACTCTTATTTCTAGAAAAATTGACCTTTCCTTAGATTTCAGGTTTTGCTGCGGGATCAGAGGTTACACTGAAAAAAATCCAAATCTAGATAAATATTTTTTCTTAAAGTTAGTGTATTTCTTCTTGGATTGAGGAGGTTAAAGACACATTTTACCAAAGGAACAAGAAAATCTACATTTAAAATAAGAAAACACAATTGCATCGTCTTATTTCAAGTGTATTTTATTTAATTATCTTATTTAAAAGTAAAAATACTCATTCCATTGGCAAACTATCACATTTACCTACTCAAATTAAGGGTAAAGACAATTAATTTAAGACATTTTTACTTATTTTGTAGATCTTTTTTCCAGTGTAGAAATCACCAAATCTGAACAGTCTTCGGTGTTGAAGCCGATACTGAGAGAAGATTCAGTTATTTTCAGTCCAAGTTAGATGTTTAAAGGTTTGGATCTCACCGGTTCTGTTTTATTCTGCTGAAAAGCCCAGTTCTTTTTATCATGGAAAAGACTCCAAAATCAAAATCAGGTCAATTTGTTCTTAACAGATTGATCTGAGCGCGTAAGAAAGACAATTCGCCACTGGAATAAGATGATTAATGTTTAAAATAAAATAAAAAAAACTCCCATTAATTTATTACAAGTACATAAAATGATCTAATTTTAGGAGTAAACATACAAATTCTTATATGCTTATTTTTAAGAAATTTGTTCTTATTTTTACATCAGGTTTTGCAGTGTTTCTGCAAAAACTGGTCTAAAAATACAGCTGCAAAAAGTCTCTTATATCAGCCTGGGTTGGATGTTTGCCAAACTCATAATACAACTTCTTTTCTCCCTGATTTTCAGACATCACTGCATCAACATCCCGGATATTCTTCCCAAGATCCTCCTGGCTGTGAAGTGGAACTCCAGGGATGAGGTTGCACAAGTGAGTTGAGATTCTCCGAAGCGTAAAACAACTTTCTCCTAAGGGAGCGCATCACTTAAACCGTTCCCGCTTTGTTCTTCCAGATGTATTGCCTTCTAAAAGACTGGCCTGCAATTAGGCCAGAGCAAGCCATGGAGTTGCTGGATTGCAACTTCCCCGACCCCATGATCAGAGAGTTTGCTGTGAAGTGCCTTGAGAAATACCTGACGGATGACAAACTCTCGCAGTACCTCATCCAGCTGGTCCAGGTGAGCGCCGCCGATGGAGGAGGGGACGCCTCCTCTGTGTAACCTTCTCAGCGTGGCATGGAGAGCTGAAGTTGTTTTTCACACCGTCTGTGCCCAGGTTCTAAAGTATGAGCAGTATCTCGATAACCCGCTTGCACGCTTCCTGCTGAAAAAGGCATTAACCAATCAGAGGATAGGACATTTCTTCTTCTGGCATTTGAAGTGAGTTAATTAAAAAAGAACAAAAAGGTGTTTTTGTTTTTTTTCCCGACAGATCGAGCCGTTGGTTTGTTGAAAGGTTAAGCTATTGTTTGAATGTCACCTTAGCAGTCTGGTGTTTTCTTTATTTTTTATTTTTTTAATGATGTCTTGACAGATTAGCCATTAGCGTACAGCCTGCTAACGCTTACTTCTTTTCTCATGTGTGCGTGAAGATCAGAGATGCACAACAAGACGGTGAGCCAACGGTTCGGCCTCCTGCTGGAGTCGTACTGCCGGGCGTGCGGCGTGTATCTGAAGCACCTGAGCAGGCAGGTGGAAGCCATGGAGAAACTCATCAACCTCACCGACCTGCTCAAAAAAGAGAAAAAAGATGAGGCGCAGAAGGTAATCCGACAGCTGCCAGCTGTTTGCTCTGATCCGGGGAGGGCTGCGGGTTTAATCTAGCCGACATCTGGACCGGTCTGCAGACGGATCCGCGCGCTCTGGACGTTTAGCTTTCTGCTTACAGGAGAGCAGACAGTTAGTTAACGGGAGCGACTCTGGCTGTAACGTTTGTCAGCATCTTTGGGCGTAAAGAAAAGTATCTCGTTTGAGGTGCTGAATCAGCCATCATTACAGGATGACTCGTATTTAGACTCTCTGACGTGGTCTGGTAGCTTTTATTTAATAGGGAAGACAATCCTTTATGTTATGGTTACATTTGTTCCAGTTTGGATTTGATCTGTGAATTTAAGCCAAACTATTTCATTGTTGTAAAAAAAAAAAAAAGAATTTTTAAATAGAATTGTGACAAAAATGAAGCTTTAAAAACTTTATAATCAGAAGAACTTGGCTGATTTCTCAGATTTTTATTTCAGATTGAAATGTATCTCTCCTATGCTGAAACCAGTCGCTACGCTCATTTTTTTTAGTGAATCAGGGTTCTGCCCAGCACATGAAGCCGAAATGCTGTTTTAATGAGCCGAGAAAACAGTTTTTAAACACATTTAGCTCTTTATTTGCACCTATAAGTAAGAAAGGTGCTGTAGCAGGTGAACCCCACAGCCTTCAGGCTGTCATCGACTCACTCTGAGCGCTCAGCGGCAGGAGAGCACGTATGCTGCTGCCCCTTCAGCAGAGAGGAAGCTTCGAAGGCAGGGGTGAAGTTAGCGGGTCAAGGAGGATTCCTGAGAGGCCGCTCTGTTAACGCTCTCATAAAAGAATGACTCGTACTATTTAGAGACTCTCTGACGTGGTCTGGTAGCTTTTATTTAAAAGGAAAAACAATCCTTTATGTTATGGTTACATTTGTTCCAGTTTGGATTTTATCTGTGAATTTAAGCCAAACTATTATGAAGTTAACTTTATTTCATCGTTGTTAAAACAAAACAAAAAAACTACATATTTTGTAAATAGAATTGTGACAAAAATGAAGGTTTAAAAACTTTATAATCAGACAAAGTTGCCTAATTTCTCAGATTTTTATTTCAGATTTAGTTTCATTTTCTAAATGTTTTCATTCATTTTTAGATCTTATTTGTTCAAATATTCATATTTTTTCAAATGTCTGTTTTTTTTCAATATATTTAAATTTTGCAATTATTTTATTTCGTTTTCTTTAAAAAAATAAATTATTCAATTTAATTTTGTTTATCTCTATAGCGCCAATTCCCATCACATCATCTTAAGGCACTTTACAATTTAACCAGATCATGCAGTCAAATTGATTCAAAGTTTTCTATCTAAGCATTATTAACTAGAAGGCAATCCCTCACACTAAGCAAGCTTTTAGCGACAGTGGAGAGGGAAAACTCCCTTTTAACAGGAAGAAACCTCCAGCAGAACCAGGCTCAGTGTGAGCGGCCATCTGCTGAGGCCCACTGGGGTTCAAGGAGACAGAAAAAGACATGGATTCCGATTTTACTTTTACAAATTTCATTGTTTTGAAAATACTTTTTTCAGATTACATTCTCTTCACTTCCGGGGGCGCGCTTTCCTCTGGAGAGGGGAGCAAAGAAGCATTTGTATTGGTCTTCTGACCGTTAGCAACATTAACTTTGTCAAGAGTGAGCTTTTGTATTGGGCTTGAAGTGAAGAGAATGCAATAAAATAAACAATAATAATGCAAAAACAAAAATGGAGTAAACAGATAAGTTTACTGTGCTTAAAAAAATAGTGGAACAAATTTCACTCCATACTGTTCTGCTTACGGTTGGTTTTTACTCCCATCCAAACTCAGTACTTGTATCAAAAGCCAAATGTTTCCCAACCAATTAAGCTCTATAAAATGAAGATCTTTTTTATTTCTAGATGTTTTCACTATAGGTGATGTTTTTTTTCTTTTTTGCATGTTTGTAGATTAAAATCTTTCACATCGGTGCAAAAACTGTAATGCTCACAAATAGCCACCAGGGGGAGCATGTTAATAAAAAAAATAACCTTGCAAAGCTGCATGTTGTTTAGAATGGTAGATGTTGCGGATGAGTTGGAGCTGTAGTGTTTGCATCTGTGCTGCAGCAGCTCAGCAGCAGGTTATCAGGCGGAAATGACAGTTTACTGTTTTTATCTCTTAAAAGGTTCAAATGAAGTTTCTGGTCGAGCAGATGAAGAGGCCTGACTACATGGATGCACTACAAAGCTTTACCTCTCCGCTGAATCCTGCACATCAGCTGGGAAACCTCCGGTATACCCCCCACCCACCCACAATCATGTTTGAAATGGGAGCTGTTAAGTATTCCTGCATAGTCCTGCCTGCCATGCCTAGAAAGAACTTAGAAAGCTCTGCTGCATGACTCAGCGGAGTGACAGCGACAGTTTGATCCGTCCCAACGAGCACAGATGCAGTGAAGAAGAGCCGACTGTCTGCTAAATTATTATTATTTTTTTGCTTCTGTTTCAGCCTGGAGGAATGCAGGATGATGTCATCTGCAAAGCGACCTCTTTGGTTAAACTGGGAAAACCCAGATATGATGTCAGAGCTGCTTTTTCAGAACAATGAAATCATCTTCAAAAACGGAGACGGTGAGTTGTGCCTTCCAAACGCTGTTCCTCTCTGACTCCACTCAAATGCAGCATCCGGCTGAAGGCTGCAGGGCGTGTCACGGCGCAGACACTCATCTATCCTCCTGCTCTTTACACAGAATTCACAAACGTGTTGTTTTAGATTCTCGCTCTGGTCGCAGCTCATTTCGGCTCGACTTTGACGCAGCTGCTCCACAAAAAACGCGGCGGAGCTGATCAAAGCAGCTAATATTCACAGTTATTCACCTTGATGCTTCTGCAGATCTGAGGCAGGACATGCTGACGCTGCAGATCATTAGGATAATGGAGAACATCTGGCAGAACCAGGGCCTTGATCTCAGGTAGGCTGCTCACTTCCTCATGACAGCAGGAATGCAGGTGGGCTTTTAGAGTGGAAGCCCCCTCCCCTCTCTGCTCATCTTTTTATAAACTAATCCATCATTTCTGTTCCTTTATATATTTTTTTTATCTCTCCTCTCCCTCCCAGGATGCTGCCGTACGGCTGCCTGTCTATCGGCGACTGTGTGGGTTTGATCGAAGTGGTGAGGAATTCTCACACCATCATGCAGATCCAGTGCAAAGGAGGCCTGAAGGGGGCGCTGCAGTTCAACAGCCACGCACTGCATCAGTGGCTCAAAGATAAGAACAAGGGAGAAATGTGAGCATTTTCATACAGCTTTTTCAAAAGTATTAACATCCCTCTACATTTTATTTATTTACTGGTGAAATCTGAAGCTATTTTATTGCTTTTTTAATACGATAGAACAGAAAGTTCCAAAAATCTGAACTGACAACCCCCTAAAAATACATAGAAATTTGAAAAATAAATTTGAATCTTTAATGATTTATTGTATTTAATTATTTAAAGTTATATTTAATATTACAGTTAATGCATGTTACATCTACCTACTTCAGGACAAAAATATTTCAGTTAGTTGGTGTTTTTCTTCCTTTATCACAGGAATACTTTATCTAATCCCTTCTAGCTCCATTTCTATGGTGGTTCTCATGCAGCCATCTTCTCAGCTCCTCCATCCCCGCGTTTAATCGTCTAATTGGTGCTTTCACCATGATAGACAGTCATATCTACTAATAACATTTTCTATTTTGGTTTTTGTTTTGTTTTTTTCTGGAGCATGTAAGGTCATTTATGTGATATTTGACTTCACTGTGAGTTGTTTTTACTACAAAAAGCTGCTATGCTTAAACTTCAGGGTATCGGTTCTTCTTAGGTAGGCTGCCGATCGAATTACAGAACGCGCTGCACCCTCTGTGTTCGCCATTTCTAGACTGCTTTTCGGAGGGAAAGTCCACAGGAACTGAGCGCTGCAGTTGCATCTAACCAACCAATAGGCTGCCATTGTAGCCTGAAGACACCGCCCCTCATTATCATATGTTAAATGATAAATTAAAAAATAAGGAACTACTTAATGAATAAGGGAAATTGGAAAAATGGGAAAATTAAATTTTTTTCAAACAAATGGTAAATGAAAAATAGATAAAAGAAAAATTGGTAAATAAAAAAGGGATATATGAGAAATTGATTAATGAAACCAGGAAATTGAACAGTGGTTAAATTAAAAGATAGATTAATGAAAAATGGGTAAATAGATAAAGAGATTAATGAAAAATGGGTAAATGAAAAATAGACAAATGAAAAATAGATAAATGAAAAATAGATAAAACAGAAATTGAGAAATAGATAATCTGAAAAATAAATAAATAAAAAAATTGGCTTAATGAAAAAGGGAAATTGAAAAGTGGTTAAATGAAAATTAGATTAATGAAAAATGGGTAAATGGATAAAGGGATAAATGACAAATAGATAAATGAAAAAGAGAAATTGGGAAACTTCTTTTGTTAGTTTGACAACTGAAACCTTAAACATTAAAGAGGTGAACGGGTGTGATTACTTCTGGATCACACCCGTTTGGGTCACAGAGACACCAGCTGATCCTTTTGTCCGTCCTCCAGGTACGACCAGGCCATAGATCTGTTCACCCGCTCCTGTGCCGGCTACTGCGTGGCCACCTTCATCCTCGGCATCGGTGACCGACACAACAGCAACATCATGGTGAAAGATGACGGACAGGTAGGAGGCGACTGCGTCTGACTCACCCGCTTCCTGTTTCCAAACGCTTTCTTGTTGTTTTTTCTTTGCTGTGTTTTCTTAGCTGTTCCACATAGATTTTGGGCATTTCCTCGACCACAAGAAGAAGAAGTTTGGGTACAAGAGAGAGCGGGTCCCGTTTGTGCTCACGCAGGACTTTCTGATCGTCATCAGCAAAGGAACCCAGGAGTGCACAAAAACCAGAGAATTTGAAAGGTGAGGTCGCCGCAGTAAAACCAACTTTAGTCCAAACTGAGCTTTTTGAATCAGAGAAAATTTAAAGCTTTATTTTCGACCAACGCCTCAGTTGACATAATTATTATCTTTGAGAACACAGCGAGACGGATCAGCTCTGCTAATGCTACGTTCACACCACAAGCAGCTAGAGCAATTTTGGGGAAGATTTATCAGTTAAAGGAAAAGTCCGGTCAGCAAGGAATAATCAGTGGATCATTATTTATACCTATAACTAATACTTTTGCAGTGATTTAATGAATTTAGTGTTAAAACTAGGGATGCACGATATTGGGATTTTGGCCGATATCCGATATGCCGATATTTTAAAACTCGTGTAGCCGATAACCGATATCGATACCGATGTTAAAGCTGGACAAAAATAAGTAGTCATTGAAAATAGCAGTTTTGTTATCCATTTCTGACACTTTGAAAAATAATATACTCACATATATATTTTCATATGCTGATATCAAATTGATTTTTAAAAACGCGGTATCGATCTATTTTACTTTCAAAATCTGGTGAAATTTCATCGTTCTGTTACAAACTCTCGTGATATTTTGCAAATTCTTGTGAGATTTTGTTAGTAAAATAGATCGATACCGCGTCAATATATCAACATATAAAAATATGGCAAAATTTCGTGAATTTTCGGGGGATTTCGTAGCATAACGATGACATATAGCAATATTTCATTAGTAAAAGAGATTGATATGGTGTTTTTAAATGGCAATATATAGTATATTTAATAATATATTTTTCTAAGCACACAACAGTTTAAAGCAAAGTTTAGTTTGAAAAGAATGTGCAGGAAGGATAGAAAAGCATGTTAACACGGTAATGTAGGCTTGAGTTTATTATCTGACGCATGCAGATACACACCAGGAACCTGGAAACTTAAAAAATACTGAATTACAAAAAAACATTTAAAAAACAAACATGTTTCATTGATATATACAAAAATGAATATTAGGAACTATATTTATCAAACATTATACTGGGCAAGTAAAAATTGTTTCTCGGCAAATGAAAAGTGAAAGCCACTTGCCCTTTGCTGTTAGCATCATTTTTGTGTTTGCAGGTCATTTGTACTTCTCATCCACCTTACAAAATCTCCCTGTTGACGATCCAAAATATTTTATCTCCCCTCTATTGCATCAAATTTGATTCCTATGCCTTAAAGAGCTCCTTTCTGTTTATAAAATGATTGATTGGCTCGGATATTATGGGGTTTATTTTCCCCATAGTATAAAGATTTTTCACTACTGTAATAAAGCATACCTTTTACCTTTACTCGGAGGCAAAACGGATGTTTTTCTGTAATTTGATGGCAAATATAAACATTTTTGGTTAGAAACTTGAGCCCAGATCAAGAATCTCTTGATCTCTTTCGCCCCTCAGGTTCCAGGAGATGTGTTACAAGGCCTACCTGGCAATCCGGCAGCACGCCAACCTCTTCATCAACCTCTTCTCCATGATGCTGGGCTCGGGGATGCCTGAGCTGCAGTCGTTCGACGACATCGCGTACATCAGGAAGACCCTGGCGCTAGACAAGTCTGAGCAGGAGGCCCTGGACTACTTCATGAAGCAGATGAACGACGCCCATCACGGCGGCTGGACCACCAAGATGGACTGGATCTTCCACACAATCCGCCAGCACGCCATGAACTGAGAGGAGGGGGGGGAGCCGTTCCGAACAGCTTAACCTCCCCCGTTAGAGACATTGAAAAGGACTTGGAGAACCATTGAAGTTTTACTTCACATGAACCTAATTAGTATAAAAGAAAAAAACCTCAATGAACACTAATCTTTATAAAAACTCTAAAAAAATATATTATTTTCTTACTTTTTAATCCCTTCCATACGTCCCCAACCATCAGCATCAGGAGCGAAACACGACAAACGCTGCAGCACAAGACGGAAGATGAGCCCAACCAGCCCAAAGTTTACACGGTGGTTTAATAAACACTGAGTGCCCCAGTAAGGCGGCGCCCCCCCGCATCATTAACAGACTTTTCTACAGCAGTATCTCTATTTGCCTATACGCATTTGGTGCACATGTTCCTTTTTAACAGAGTTTTCTACTGAGCCAAAGTTCCCTGTATATTTGTGTGTATGCGTGTGTTTAAAACCCGACTACATGGCAGTCTTATTTTAAACCAACCCAAAAAAAAAAAGAATTCCCCTCTATTCCACGGCTTGTGTTCACATTAGCACTGATCTCTGCAGTATTTGTTTAGTCTGTCAGTATTACTGTCACCTGTAAAGAAACCATCATCCAGACCCGACCTCACAGGACGACAAAGCTCCTCTTTTTGGTTCTTTTTTTTCTCCAGGATTCGAAAAATGAGGAGGGAAAAAAAAAGCGGATTTGAATGTTCCTAAAGCATCACGTTCTGTTCTACTATGCAAGTTGTGGCTCTAAAAATGTACTGTATGCTAGAAAAAGACTGAAACCTCCCTGAGGATACTCGGAAATGTGTCGGTGAAGGAGAGACGGCTGCCTTGAGGGGGGAAAAACAAAATAGATGCCAGACTGCTTCCATTGGAGGAGTACGGTCTGCTTCCTCCCTGCAGAATGAGATCTGTTTGGGAAAACACTTCAAATCCTGCCTGGTTTTTTTTGTTTGTTTTTTTATTTTGGGTGGGAACGGGTCCTGAAGCATCAACCCAAGCTGTGCTCCTCATACTAATCCTTCATTTTGACATGTGGGAAAAGAAAACGGGATATTCCTCCGCCTTCAAAGTAGACCCGGGTTACTCCCCCTCTGTTCTCTAAGAAGTTTGTTTCAGAACCTCTTAAATTTTTCTATCATCCACATTTCCACAGTTAAAGTCCCGCTAATGAGACGATTGACAGGATGGAAAACAAACAGCAGGCTACCTCCCCTACATATAGCCATTTATTGCATGATTTAACTTGGTTAGATCAGACCAACATGGCAGTTTGGAGATGTATTCATAAGGTGTAAAACGAAGTAAGCCTTGCTTATCATTAGCTAGCTAATAAAACAGGAATCTAAACTACAAGCAGCGTTTCTATAAAGCAGCAGGCTAGCTAGCGCAGCGGGAAACGGCTAACCAGCTAATATAATGTAAGTTAGGGGGTTAATGTTGTTCAGATACTGTTTAAAGCAAAGAACAAGTTTTGGAAAAGAAAAAAAAATAAGTTAAAGAGAAAAGGAATTCTGATAATGAAACTTTGAAAAATCTTTTTCATAAAAAAAAAAGTTTTTTTTCAGTTTTTGTTAAATTTTTTTCCCTATTTTTTTTCCAAAAAGTATATTTTTGAAATGCAAAAAAAAAATGTGATTTAAATTTTTTTTTCCATCCAAATTTCATATATATACTTTTATTTACAGATTTTTTTTTTTTCATTTCAAATTGCAGATTTTCAGGTAGAATTTTATCAATTTCCTTCTTTTCAAACCTCCTGTTCCAGATAATTTTCTCTTTGTCAGCGACTCATTTCGACTGGATGTTAGCAACAACATTTTACCGTCGAAAAGGGATTGTTTATATTCTGCTGGAAGTGAAGAGAATGTGATCTGGAAAATTCAAACTGAAAAGAATGAAATTAGTAAAAATATTGGATAGAAATTTGCCCCCGAAAAAGGAAAATCTAAAATCTGTAATCTAAAATCTTTGTCATGCAAAAAAAACTGATTTACATTTTTTTTCCACATCCAATTTTCATATATATATATTAACAGATTTTTTTTCATTTTCAAATTGCAGATTTTCAGGTAGAATTTTATCACTTTCCTTCTTTTCAAACCTCATGTTCCAGATAAATTTCTCTTTGTCAGCGACTCATTTCTACTGGAATTTAGCAACAACATTTTACCGTTGAAAGCGGATTGTTTATATTCTGCTGATTGTCATCTGGAAAATGCAAATTGAAAAGAATGAAATTAGTAAAAATATCGCGATAGAAATTTGCCGAAAAAAAGGAAAATCTGTAATCTAAAATGTTTGACATGCAAAAAAAAGTCATTTAAATGTTTTTCCCCATCCAATTTTCATATATATATATATATATATATATATATATATATATATATATATATATATATATATATATATATATATATATATATTACAGATTTTTTCATTTTCAAATTGCAGATTTTCAGGTAGAATTTTATCACTTTCCTTCTTTTCAAACCTCATGTTCCAGATAATTTTTTCTCTTCGTCAGCGACTCATTTCTACTGGACGTTAGCAACAACATTTTACCGTTGAAAACGGATTGTTTATATTCTGCTGAATGTGATCTGGAAAATGCAAATTGAAAAGAATGAAATTAGTAAAAATATTGCGATTGAAATTTGCACAAAAAAGGAAAATCTAAAATCTGTAATCTAAAATCTTTGACATGCAAAAAAAAAGTGATTTACTTTTTTTTTCCCCCACCAAATTTTCATACATACCGGTGTATATATATTTACAGATTTTTTTCATTTTCAAATTGCAGATTTTCAGGTAGAATTGTATCAATTTCCTTCTTTTCAAACCTCCTGTTCCAGATAATTTTCACTTTGTCAGCGACTCATTTCTACGGGATGTTAGCAACAACATTTTACCGTTGAAAACGGATCGTTTATATTCTGGTGATTGTCATCTGGAAAATGCAAATTGAAAAGAATGAAATTAGTAAAAATATTGGATAGAAATTTGCCCCCAAAAAAGGAAAATCTAAAATCTGTAATCTAAAATCTTTGACATGAAAAAAAAAGTGATTTACATTTTTTTCCCCATCCAATTTTCATATATATACATATTTATTTATATACAGATTTTTTTCATTTTCAAATTGCAGATTTTCAGGTAGAATTTTATCAATTTCCTTCTTTTCAAACCTCCTGTTCCAGATAATTTTGACTTCGTCAGCGACTCATTTCTACTGGACGTTAGCAACAATATTTTACCGTCGAAAAGGGATTGTTTATATTCTGCTGGAAGTGAAGAGAATGTGATCTGGAAAACGCAAATTGAAAAGAATGAAATTATTAAAAATATCGCGATAGAAATTTGCCCAAAAAAAAGAAAATCTAAAATCTGTAATCTAAAATCTTTGACATGCAAAAAAAGGGATTTAAATTTTTTTCCCCATCCAATTTTCATATATATGTATATATATATATATTTACAGATTTTTTCATTTTCAAATTGCAGATTTTCAGGTAGAATCTCATCGATTTCCTTCTTTTCAAACCTCATGTTCCAGATCATTTTCTCTTCGTCAGCGACTCATTTCTACTGGATGTTCGCAACAACATTTTACTGTTGAAAACGGATTGCTTATATTCTGCTGATTTTGATCTGGAAAATGCAAATTGAAAAGAATGAAATTTGTGAAAATATCGCGATAGAAATTTGCCCAAAAAAAGGAAAATCTAAAATCTGTAAGAAAACGAAAAAGAATCTCACTTCTCTAGGAAAAAGGAACATTTTAGAAAAGAAAACAACTCTGGAAAAAAACCTCAAAACCTTTTATTGACTCATTTCTGGATTGCTTTATTTTTTTAATTGAAATTAGCAAAATATCTTCTTTGCATTCAGTTGTAATGAAACCAAATTCCTTACATAATAAGTCATGATCATACATCTGCTTCATTTATGCATCTGATTAAAAAATAGATGACTTTTTTTTTTCTTTTTAAGTCGACCTGAAACAGAAATAGTCTCTTTAATCAATCATTTTAACATTTAACTCGTGTTTATCTACAGTAGGCTACATTGTTTCCCCTTTGGTGCAAAAACTCATGGATCCACCTTGAGCTGCTGCTCAGCAAACCAAACCCAACGAGGGGCTTAGCAAACCCCTCGCTCTATTCAACCGTCTCCTTTCGTACTGCTTATGTTGTGCATGAGGTCCTCGTATATCAAACCCTATCGTCCGATGTTTACTTGAATATCATGTACAGAACCGATCTCGTTACTCCTCGAGGTACAGTCCGAATGAAGGTAACAGATACTATTACATGTGCAAATGCTTTCCTTGAATAACTACAGAGGTAATATATATTTTTGTATTTTTTAGATGTAAAAACAAACGCGTATGTAACCTGTTAAAAAGAAGAATAAAAGAAAAAAAAAAGTGGCAACGCGTTGATACCAAGTCCAGCAGCAATCCTGCGTGTGTCGTAGAGGAGGGGGGTGAATGACGGACAGGTCGTCGTGTCGTTTACCCTTCCTGTCGAACCGAGGCCTCCTGCCCTGAAGTGGAACTCTAAGCACAAAATGTTTTTTGAAGAACCATACCTTGCATGTTTGAAAGCAAACCTGTTTTTAATTTTCTGTCATGTATTCACCTGTCTATAAACCATGCAGCTTCTTCAGATAACTTGTTTTATTCATCCTCATGTGACCATGTCTGTTTAAGCAAACTATACATTCATTAATTGTGCTGTTGAATAAAAACAAAAATGTTTCCCTCATTAGATTTTTCTCTGCAATTCAATCAGAATCCATCAAGAGGTTTTCATTGATGAACATCATGCTGTGGATTTTCAGAAGTTTTTCCTCTGACCTCAAGATCAACTTTTAAATAAAAAAGTCCAACATTTTGAGTGAACCTCAGATCAAATGTTAAAAGGAACCGGTTAGTTTTTGTCATTAATGTAAAGCTGACTCCAGCTGGGTTAAAAACGTTCAGCTCTCTGATCTGGAAGGCATTTTCTCCATCGTACTGGTTGTTCCTGGATGGCTGGAAGAAGCTGCGTTTGGATCCAACTCTGTTCTTGTACAGAGTGGAAGGCAAAGCATTGGCTCATCAATGGACTCGTCTTTTCTTTCTGCTGATTTTTATTTTTTGTTTTTCTGGGGGTGGAAATATCTTCGTCCCGAGTAGCAGACTGACTCACTCATTTCTGGCGCATCGTTTAGAGGAGCTGCTATGCTGTCATGTAGACCCGGGTTTCTTAACCCTGATCCTCAGAGCCAACTTAGATGCCTCCCTGCCTTCACAAACCTGACCTGAATGAAAAAGTGATCTGCAGGCTTTTGCAGCATTTGATGGCTACAGAGGAGGTAATGCAACCATTTGAATCCGGTTTACTTGAGTGGAAAAGCATCTAAAACATGAAGGACAGAAAAGAAACTTATTTTGAACATGCATGGGTTATCTGAAGCTCTCAGCTGTCCTAAAGTGTTTCTCACTGCAACTAAACCTCCAAGGATTGGAGTGTACAGGTGGCAAGCGTGCCAGATTGTAGACCTGGAACCGGTTGTGCCACCGACTCTATTTTGTTACTGCCACATCAGAAAAATGTTGTATAAACATATATTAGATATCTCAGTTTTCATCTGCTATATCTGGAGTTTCCAGAGCTACAAGTGGCTCTTTTGGTTTAATTAATGCTTAAATGAATGCTCTGTTCCTCTATTCAAAAAACCACAGAAATAGCCCACCCTGAACTAAAAGTGTCTTAGATATGGTGTTTCAATGTTCAACTAAATATGATAATTTGCTAAGACGAAGTTCTCTTGCTAGCAGTATAATGATTGAATGTCTTAAACTTAATTTTAATATTAATATATTAATAAATTAATATATCAATGTCTAATCCATGGTGAGTCAACTATTGGCTGAACCGTACCAGTGTAACAAGTTCAGTATGTTTCAGTTCTTTGGTTTGATAACAGTTTTGTTTTTAAGACTTTTTTTTAAAGCTAAATGCAAAAATGTAATGTTATAGTCATTAAAAATCCAATGTTTCTTCTTTTAGCTCTCTGAACAAAATATTTTTTTGTTTTCATGTATAGATTCCAGAAAATGATTAGTGAAAAAGCTGCAGGTTAAAATTGATCAAAAAAACATTTAATTGAGGCCTTTTTAGGGTTTTGGCCTTTTAAGTTAAATAAAAGGCAGACATAGGGTTAGGTAAAGAATATTTATGAAAATAAACAAAAACACTGTTTCAGGGTTATAACTCTTAACAAGAGTAAAAAAAAAAAACAACGATAAATTTAAAGTCGTAGGGAAGCGGCTGTTCCAGCGGTTGCATTTCCGAATTCTCCCGAGTGGTGCCCGACTTTACACGGGTGAATAAAGCGAATGTGATTGGTCAATTATCAAGGGGGCGGGATCGTTGTAGCAAAAGGTTCGCAAGCTTTTTAGTTGTGGCCGGTTTGTCGGAAGCATCTTGCTAACCAGTTAGCAACTTAGCCACTTTTGTTGAAATTTGCATTTTCTTATTCTCTAGCACTTTCTTTGCCTCGTGTTTCTTTTCCGAACATACATCTTTACGATAAACCGGAAGCAGTTCCATGCAAACATGCGGAACCAGTTATATCTGACGAAATTGTTTTTATAATTATTTTTTTTTAAATAAAGCATTTTAAAAGCCATGATAATGATGTTTAATAAATGTTAATGCCAATTAAGGCATTACACAAGTGAATAAAGCAAATGTGATTGGTCGTTTATCAAGAGGGTGGGATTGTTGTGGCGAAAGGTTTGCAAGCATGTTTGGTTGTGACCGGTTTGTCGGAAGCATCTTGCTAACCAGTTAGCAACTTAGTGCTAGCAGGTTCCAAATGGGAAATTCCATTGGGACCAAGTAGCACTAAATTGGTGACTTAGAAACGACGCTGTCAAGGAACGCTATGGACAGAGGAAACATGCAAGAGGAGGAGAGTTTAGTGTCGGAGGTCGTGGATGAGTCTCCTCCGTCATCCATTTTTTATTTGGAGGAGGAAAGCGGGGACGAAGATGTTGTGGAAGAGGACGCCAGGGCGGCAGAAGCTTGGTTTGGTGTAGAAGGCTTCGAGCCGTACATGTTTGAGCCCTTGCCTCGCAACGCTGCCAGTTCTGTTAGCTCTACGCCTGCCGAAGACACAGACGTCCATCCCCGGGAACACTGGGACGGAACTCAATGGGAAAGGAAATTATTCTGATTTGTTATTTCAACCGTTGCGTATCTTAGCTGCGACTATAAATCATGATGCTATGACTGAAAACATTTGACAGATAACCATTGATATATGATTGGCCAAATTTAGGTGAACAGGCTGACGTATAACTTATTGGCCTGCATAAGATAAGGAGAAAAACCCCCACTGATTTTAAGACAAGATTTTTTTAAACAGAAGTTTTCAAAATTTTGGGACCATATGGTCTGATAAAGAACACATTTATATACATGTTTAAGCCAGAATGATTTGACATTTAAATATGATTTCCCTACGACTTTAAACAAAAGGGATCGGCACTTTTATCTTCCTTTTATTTCTCACCATTGGCTCAGGCTAAGTAGAGATGAGAATGACCTTACGAGATAGGGCTGTAAGGAAATAAACAGCTCTTCAAACAGAAATATGTGGATATTTAGACATATCAATGGTGATGTGTCATGATTTAGCTCATGAAGGAATTCCAAGTGGTGTTTGTCTCTGGCTGCAGGGTTTAATAAGTCATGAAGGGGATTGCAGGCTTGAGCTCTGAATAAGTCTGTAGAATTTACCCTGAGTGTTTCTAGAAGTCCAATGTCCTCCTGTTGAATAACGGTTCATGTCCGTGGACAGGCGGGCCAGGCACTGAGTCAGCTTCACAAGTCCCACCAGCAAAGATCCACCACCCAGCATCAGACTGGGCCACAGCAGTCCAAACAGCGCCCTCTGCAGGGTGTACTTCCTGTTCAAGATGGCATGGTTGGGCTGGCCCTTTTGGTCCATGAAACACAGCGAGTCGTTCTGCAGCTTAGTGTCCACCCACTTTTTTACTTTCTGCGCTTCTTCTTGAAGGGCCTTTCGGTCCATTTGACATTTGGGGAGGTAAAAACACTGGAAATGAAGAAAAAAAGTCAATTTAATCTTTCATTTTATAGATCGCCAAAGTAGGAGGACAAAGGCAAGGGAGGAAGGAGGCTCAAAGATTTGATTGTAATGACAATACTTTGACCTCAACTCTTCAGTTCCCTATGTACCCCCATCAGGGGCAGCATGACTCTTCATTCAAGGATATTATTGTCACAATGTTGGTTCTGTTAAGTTTTTTGTGAGTTTTCAGTTTCACATTGATCCATGTTTTTCTTTGTTTTCTAGCTTTATTGGCGTTTTCTTGATATATTTCAGTTCTTAGCTTTTTCTTTGCTTGTCCTACGTTGCTCTCTGGTGTTTGTCTCCTTTTCCCTAGCTCCTTGTCGAAGCCTCTGTTCACACCTGCTCCCAATCAGCTCATTAGTCCTGTCTTTGTTCAGTCTCCCATAAATACCCTCTGTTGCCTGTGAGAACTCAATTAAAACTACAAGAACTCACCTCTGCCTCCTCACCTCTCCCTTTGGGTCCTCAAAACCTCAACCAAACCTCGACAATTATGAACAGGACATTGTTTGAACAAGTAAGAATTCTTACCTCATTTGGAAGAAAGACTGAGTCCTCATCCAGCTGGAGAAAGGCAGACTGATTGGAGCCGGCGATGCTGACTGTCACCGTCAGGCAGGGCACAGTGCTCACCCCTCTGCAGTCCACCCACTCCTCCAGAATATTACTCTGAGGCAGGACACAGCTAGACTCCTCCCAACGACTGAAGGGCAATCAGAAGGAAGGTTTAATGTTAGGTTGGCCGAAGACTCTGGGGTCCATTTCAATGATTAGGTTTAACAAACTCAGATTCAATTCCTGGACCCACTACTCAGAAGTAAAAAAAAAAAATGGAGAATGGATTTAAAAGACGGAGCAAAAGTGCTACAACTGCAAAGGAGAGGAAGTGTGCGACCGGTCTAAATAGGTAGTACCAATATGGCAGCCGATGGCTTCACTTTAACCCCGTACTACTAATGGGCAATCCAGTGAAGAAATAGAGATCAGTGGGAGGAACCCCATGACATGATGACCAGGTCCTATCTATTAGATCAATATTTTTAGGCTTAATTTTTACCTGCTGCCAAGTGATTTTAAAACACACAACCCTTCTCCCCACTTCATCCTTTGTCAAGATTATTTTCTCTTTTTTCTATTTTGATTGAAAAAAAGCCTTGTCTCTGCTGTCTCCTTCACTAAAACTGTGGTAAATTCATGATACTTCCTCATCACCTAATTTTTAGACTTAAAAACACAATATATATATGCTACGCTTGTAGATCCATTTGACTTTGGATGCTAGGTTTTGCTATTTTTCGCTGATCCTTAGTAAACATTTCACCCAAGCCAATAAAAATGGTTTATCTAACTCCCAAATATGAGCAACAAAAGACTTTGGCATCAGGATGAATTTTACAGTAGACCTATCTATACACAGTTGGAACTAGTCGCTACTGCACAGTTGCTTACCCCTCCTGTAATGGCGGTGAGGACGTCAGGTGTGATACCCTGAATGTATGATGTGACTTATTCATCTATAGCATTGTTTGCTATAGATAAATTAGCAAACAATGCTCCATGATTTAATTGGTAAGCCTTTGAAGGCAACCAGAATAAGTTAAGTCATAGTAAAGGTCTAATCCCCTTCAAAGAGCTACCCTACATATTGGATTAATTCAAACCAGGTTTTAGGTTGGGGTTGCCTCCTGTTCAACATGAACTTTCAGTTTTTTTCCATTATCAATCGACTTTGCTTTTAAAGAGTAAGTTATCGTATTATCAACTTTTTCTGCAGTTAAACTGATTCTGTGGGTGGTAATGCGTATCTTAAAACCTGCTCAATGCTCTCCTAATGACCTAACGGTCAACATGGAGGTTGCTAAATGATTTTCTGAACCGAGCGCCTTACATTGAGGAGTCTTTGACCCACTGGGTTCCATAAAGCCTCTCAACCTCCAGTGATGAAGGGGATGCAAAATCCTCCACTTTAAATATCTGAGAGTAAAATGGTAAATGGCATGTACTTATATAGCGCCTTTATTCAAGTTAGGAGACTTGACCAAAGCACTTTACATTCATTCACCCAAACACTGATGGTGGCAAGCTACATTGTAGCTACAGCTGCCCTGGGGCTCACTGACAGAAGTGGGGCTGCCGTACACTGGCGCCACCAGGCCCTCTGACCACCATCAGTAGAGGTGAAGTGTCTTGCCCAAGGACACAACGACACTGAAAGTCAGAGTCAGGGCTTGAACCGTCAACCCTTCGATTTCAGGGCAAACTCCTACATCCAACGCCACTGTCGCCCCATGATAGTGGGGTGACAACCAGCATCTCTTTGCTACCTGTCTGTAGTTTACTAAGGCGAAGCTAAACTGGGCTAGGTAAAGCCCCTGTAGGGTCTCTTAGGTCAATTTGATGCCTTTTTTCAAATTTTGTTTTGGGGACCATGTCTTTTTATTTTTATATAAGGGTGGGTTACACTTTAAACACTTCCCTGCCAGGAAGCGGGGGTTCTACTTGTAGTTTGCATGTTTTATCTCTAACTCCATGGGTTATTTTCCTGTGGTCCAGTAAAGCAGGTATAGAAACCCAAATGACAAAAATTAGCCCAGGTTTTGGATATTTTCTACAGAGTAAATATTGGCATGTTGATGTAAAATCTCAAAGAGTTGCAAGCTCTAATAAGCCTTAGTTTTGATTCTATACAGGGGCTGGTCATAAAATTAGAATATCATAAAAAAGTAGATTGATTTCAGTAATTCCATTTAAAAAGTGAAACTTGTATATTATATTCATACATTACATACAAACTCATATATTTCAGATGTTTATTTTGTTTAATTTTGATGATTACAAATGACAACAAATGAAAATCTCAAATTCATCATATCAGAAAATTAGAATATTACTGAAGACCAATAAAAACAAAGGATTTATAGAAATGTTGGCCAACTGAAAAGTATGAACATGAAAAGTATGAGCATGTACAGCACTCAGTATTTAGTTGGGCCTCCTTTGGCCTGTATTACTGCAGCAATGCGGCGTGGCATGGAGTCGATCAGTCTGTGGCACTGCTCAGGTGTTATGATAGCCCAGGTTGCTCTAATAGTGGCTTTTAGCTCTTCTGAATTGTTGGGTCTGGTGTATTGCATCTTCTTCTTCACAATACCCCATAGATTTTCTATGGGGTTAAGGTCAGGAGAGTTTGCTGGCCAATTAAGAACAGGGATACCATGGTCCTTCAACCAGGTACTGGTAGCTTTGGCACTGTGTGCAGGTGCCAAGTCCTGTTGGAAAATGAAATCTGCATCTCCAAAAAGTTGGTCAGCTGCAGGAAGCATGAAGTGCTCTAAAACTTCCTGGTATGTGGCTGCGTTGACCCTGGACCTCAGAAAACACAATGGACCAACACCAGCAGATGACATGGCACCCCAAACCATCACTGACTGTGGAAACTTTACACTGGACTTCAAGCAACGTGGATGAAGTGCCTCTCTTCTTTTCCTCCAGACTCTGGGACCTTGATTTCCAAAGGAAATGCAAAATTTACTTTCATCAGAGAACATGACTTTGGACCACTCACCAGCAGTCCAGTCCTGTTTCTCTTTAGCCCAGGCAAGACGCTTCTGACGCTGTCTGTGGTTCAAGAGTGGCTTGACACAAGGAATGCGACAGCAGAAACCCATGTCTTTCATACGTCTGTGTGTGATGGTTCTTGAAGCACTCACTCCAGCTGCAGTCCACTCTTTGTGAATCTCCCCCACATTTTTGAATGGGTTTTGTTTCACAATCCTCTCCAGGGTGCGGTTATCTCTCTTGCTTGTACACTTTTTTCGACCACATCTTTTCCTTCCCTTCGCCTCTCTATTAATGTGCTTGGACACTGAGCTCTGTGAACAGCCAGCCTCTTTAGCGATGACCTTTTGTGTCTTGCCCTCCTTGTGCAAGGTGTCGATGGTCGTCTTTTGGACAACTGTCAAGTCAGCAGTCTTCCCCATGATTGTGTAGCCTATAGAACTAGACTGAAAGACCATTTAAAGGCTTTTGCAGGTGGTTTGAGTTAATTAGCTGATTAGAGTGTGGCACCAGGGGCCATCAATTTTGAACCTTTTCACAATATTCTAATTTTCTGATATGATGAATTTGAGATTTTCATTTGTTGTCATTTGTAATCATCAAAATTAAACAAAATAAACATCTGAAATATATGAGTTTGTATGTAATGTATGAATATAATATACAAGTTTCACTTTTTAAATGGAATTACTGAAATCAATCTACTTTTTCATGATATTCTAATTTTATGACCAGCACCTGTAAGTAAGGCCCGGACACTTTGCAGGAAAACCTTATATCTAAACTGAAAGTATTCCAGCTATTAGTGCTTTGCTATTTAGTTTAAAGTTAGATTCCACAGTTTGACAGCATCGTATTTCATCATAAAGCAAACAAAGCATAAAAGACAATGGATAAAGCAGAGTATTATTAGGCTTTATTTTTACTCCAGCAGAAGAGCAGAGAAAGGCCCACACCGGCGGCGCATGTTTAAAAAAAAGATGTAATTTTTCAGCCCTACTGACAGCTCGGATGTGTATACCAGGGTACCTGTCAATGTAAGGCTTGACTGTGGTAATGCCGACTACGAAGAACATGAGCACAGAGAAAGCCATCATGGTGAAACCCAACAAGATAGCTCTGTCCTCTCCGACGCTAGAAACAGGCATCTGACTCCGGGCTCCCTCTGCACCGCCTCCATCTCCTCTCGGGCTCCTTTCCTGCTCCTGCATCACAGATGTGTGGTGGATCTCTCTGTTTCTCTCACACATGCCAAACATAAAAGACATATATTAAAAAACACAGTTTAATAAGACTAATCCTCAGTTTTTATGGTATATTGCTTTATGCACTAAAACAATCTGTTTGCTTAATATTTTTTGACACTTTGACATGGGTGGTTCTAGACAGGGGTCTGGTGTCCTGTGCTGATGATATACTAAATCGGTTTTATATGAGAATTGGCACTGGTACAAATTCCGCTAAGAATTGCTTTCTGACAACAATTTCATTTGTTTGCCTAAGAAAATATTTCAAAGTTCAGGTATTGGACATTTAGTTTAAGCCATGTTGATGCAGAGTTAAATATTGTTGCAAGCAAAAAACTATTTCTAAATAGATTTTTTTTTAAAGAAATAAATAAAAAAATTACTAAAAAAAAAACCCATTTGTGTCATGACCTTAGCCCTGGTAGCTTCTCTGATTACTCACTTCATTCACCTGCCATTTCCTCCTTGTTTTCTAATGATCGGTCACCTTATTCACCTGCTTCCTCTGTTATATATAGCTATCGGCCCAGCTATCAGGGCCAGAACATTATTTGTGTATTCTTAGTTTATTAATGTTAGTTATTCATGTTTGTGTCATGAGCTTTAGTCAAGTTTCTGGTTCATGAGCTGATTCTGGAAAGCCAGTGGATTGAGAGGGTTTAATTTTTGTCTCCTGTCTCCTGTCCGTGTCCTGGCTCTTCTCCGAGCCCTTAGGGTTTTGGCTTGCCGTGCGGGGGGAGTGCGGGTTCTGGTCCTTCTCCGCTGAGCCCTCAGGGTTTTGACTCGGAACGCGGGGGAGGTCAGTTTTGATCCCCATAAGCCTGGCTCCTAGGAGGAAACCAGTTTAAAGTTTGGCATTTATCCTGGAACAATGTCTTGTCTTAGTTCCACTCTACCACTGAGCCAGCTTGTCTTGGCATCTGAACCTGCCTTCACACTCTGAAGATTCCCAGAAGCCTGGATCCCTCTGTTCCTGTTTGGATTGGAATCTCTGATCAGGCTGGGAACTCCTGGATTCCTGAACTGTTCCTGCCTGATCTGTTTTCCCCTGACCTGTATCGGCTTCCTGCATGTTCTCCGGGGCTGCAGCATCTGGGACACTCTGGGCGGCGCACGCTGCATCTCGTTGGCAGCCCATCAGCTGGATTGCACCTCTTTAAAAGGTCATGGTTGACCTTTTAAGCCAGGTAAGTGACTCACTCTGATAATCATCTCCTGTCAGATGATCATGGTCACTTACCTGTGCTTCTCTAACATCCAGAGTGCCAGTGATGGGTTGTTGAACTCCTGTTTAAAACAGTGTTATAAAAGCTCTGCTTCCCACTCGGGAGAAATTGGACAGATTTCCAGAATTGCTTTGAGGCGAACTGATGGTCCTTCTTAATGGCCTCTCCAAACTTGCAAGCAGAGGCACAATTGGCCTAACAATACCTGCTTGCTGCTCATGAGTCCAACAGGCCAACTGGAGACAATAGGACTCCGTCTTCAGCTTGACTGCATCCCTTACTAACAGTGTCCACCACCAGGTTTGGCCATATCTCTCACCAAAGGCACCACAGACATTATAGCCACAGCTATGGGCAGCCACATGTGTATAGAGGCAGAGAATATGGTTCACTTAGACTCCATGTGTTCGGCCTCCTTTGGAAACTGGGAAAAGCTGACTTGGTGGTGGGAGTTAAATACATCCCTGACAAAGGACTCCACAACACATTCACAGCAGACCCTAACTACTTGCTTGGTCCTGTCGAGTCTGTCTGGCTTCCTCTTCTTCCAGTGTATCCAACACACCCCATTGCGGTGTTGATTGGTGGACAGCTCCACCCTTCTCTTTACCTGAGTGTCCATGATATGTGGCCATAAGTCGGAGGATACTACTGCTAAGTCGGTCATCAATCTCCGGCCTACGTTGTCCTGCTATGGACATCCTGAATACTGTTTATTATGGACAATCCATGACTTGGACAGAAGTCCAATAATAAAACACCTCTTGGGTTCAGTGTTGGCCTGGTACTCCATACTCCATCCATACAGCCATTTGGCCCGTTGGTCGAAACAACCATGAGAGACCCCCCCTTCCCGAAGGCAAAAGGACCAACATGGTAAATTGCAACACTTGGTGGCTGAGACAAGCAAACCCAACCCCAGCCCTATGCCCCCTCCCCAGAGTAGAAGAAAATCTGCTGTGTCTCTAGGAGCTGGGTTCCAGAGCTTAGGCAATGTTTGGAAGCGACCCCGACTATTTCCAACCTCTTGGTTGTTAAGGGCTTCATATGGGAGAAGAATGTATAGATTGTATAACTGGTTCATCAAGCACTCAATAATGAGACGATAGAGAAGGAGAACCACAGTCTCTACTTATCAGAGTTTATTAGTCTCATTAGTGTATAGTTGTTGTTTTTTTGCTAAAATAGTGACATTTTTTTTTACATATCCTGATGTTGAAACAGTCCTCATCTCACCTACTGATACATTTAGCTGTGTAAAAGGCTAATACTTATCTGACTAATTAGAGTTTTGGAAAACTGTACATGAGTAGGTTAGTGACATTACAGAAAAGGCCATTTTCCTGCATGTAGATAGCATCTCCTGGTTGTTATGGAGACAGGATTAACTAAGGATCCATCTATTTGCTGCAGATCTCAGGGAAACATTTTATTGAAAACTCATTAGAAGTCTCTGGAAATCAACTTCAAATCAAGGTCAAGAACAATTTCTACAAATGCTTCAGTTGCATGTGTATTAAGAAAGATTTAGAGGTACCGGTAATGGTGCTACTGGTGATTTAGTTGAAATATGGGGATTGCTTCACCAAATAAATGTATACAGATAAAAAAGTTATCATTATTGGTGTGAGATTCAGCTGCTGGAATAAAGGTGGATTGATTGTAAGACTTTCTGTGCATCATTACCAAGACATATAAGCCTAAATTTGGTATTCTAAACAGTTTCACTTCATGGAAACTTGGGGCATTCATGTTTCTGTTTTCACATGCACACTAACAGTGTTTGTTTTGTAAAGCTCTGCTTACATTTCAAAGTTTAGCTTAGTTTTTTCCGCCATAATGAACTCCCTGCAGCGTTTTCTGAAGCCTCGCTGACCAGCCCAGTCGATCATTTGCTCTTACCGTGTCTGCCGCCTGCGAGCCCCATGCAGGTTGATGTTAATGGGGATGCTAAATGACCTCCGGGGAGAAGCCGTGTTCAAGAACATGCCCAGTCCTATCTCAGCCACCTCCGGGCCCTCCTGTACGTGTCTCCTCCTAACAAGCCTTTTTCTCTATCTGAAAGTCAAATGTCCTGCGCCCAAAAGATCATCTCATGTCTCCAGCAGGCTGGAGCGCAGCGAGGGGATTAATGCACCAGGTTGCAGTTTATTCACCAGGGAACTTCCTGTTGTTTACCAAAGCTCAAAGGTGAGTGCAAAATCTTCCACCCTCATGTGTGTTTCTATAGAAACTGCCACAGGTGAGGCAGGTAGCATGTTAATGTACTCTCACTTGGCTTGTGACACTCAGCTGTGGCTGTTAATGATGAAAACAGGCTGAGCTTTCTTTATGCGAGGCCAATATTGATAATCTTCTCGACATATCTGACAGTTTTAGAAAGCATAAAAGGTGCGAGAAAAATACCAAATAATTCATAATTACATTTTTATTTTAACAGCAGCGACTCACCTGAGAAGATGAGTCCTCATCTTGATTCCTCGGATTATCTGGATTTGTCCAGGAGGCTGAGCGTGTTTATATGTGTTATTCAAACAATCAGGCTACCTTATATTATTTATGAATTGGTGAAAAACAGATGGAGGCATTAACCTGTAGACAGCTGGGTTTAGTAAAACAAGCCCAAGGCTAAAAGCAGCATAGCAGGCTGAAAACAGAGCGAGCTCTCATCAAAACGAGCAGCCATGTCACACCCCCTTCACTCTTTATTGAATACAGTTAAGCTTTTTCCTTTCTAAACTGTATTATGTAGACAGCCTGAGGCACACTTCATTACTTTGTATTTTGTTTCCTATAAATTTTAGAGTAGATCAGATCAATAGTCCACCAGGCTTTCTGAAGGTTGCTAAAACTTTTCCGTTTAATATTAGTTTCTGTTTTGACTTGTTTTCCAGCAGGTGTTTATAACCACCCGGGCAGAGAAAACGTTATTTTTTTTTTTCCTAATGTGAAAAACAAATATTTCTTCTAATAAAGAAGGCTGCATACAGTTTTCCTGCAAAAGTATTCACACCGTTTTACCTTTTCTTTTACATTTTGTTACTTACATTCCCAAAAAAAAAAAAAAAAAAAAAACTCCAGTGAATTTTAATATGTACGGAAGAGGATTAGGGCCAGTGGGGGAAAAAAAAAAAAGTTAACTGATTTTTAAATTTTATTTCAGTTTAGTATGAGAAAAAAAGTCAGAATTTTGACTTTAATCTCAGAATTCTGACTTTTTTCTCAGAATTCTGACTTTAATCTCAGCTTTAATCTCAGAATTCTGACTTTTTTCTAAGAATTCTGACTTTAATCTCAGCTTTAATCTCAGAATTTTGACTTTTTTCTCAGAATTCTGACTTTAATCTCAGCTTTAATCTCAGAATTCTGACTTTTTTCTCAGAATTCTGACTTTAATCTCAGCTTTAATCTCAGAATTCTGACCATTTTCTCAGAATTCTGACTTTTTTCTCAGAATTCTGACTTTAATCTCAGCTTTAATCTCAGAATTCTGACTTTAATCTCAGCTTTAATCTCAGAATTCTGACTTTTTTCTCGGAATTCTGACTTTAATCTCAGCTTTAATCTCAGAATTCTGACTTTAAGTTCAGAATTCTAACTGAATTCTGACAATAAAAAAAGTCAAATCCATCTGGCGGAGTCAGGTTACTAATCCTCTTCCGTAAATATGCTTTTTGAAAAACAGTGGAGAAAAAAAAATAATTTTCTAAGGCTCTGATTGAGTCAATTCGAACAGGACTATAGAGAGGAGGTGGAGCAGCTGGTGGGATGATGCAGAGATAACGTCCTGATTCTGAATGTGGAGAAAATGAAGGAGTTCATCGTCGACCTCAGGAGCCTAACCACGCTCCACTTGTCATCAAAAGCTCAGCAGTAGAGGTGGAAAACACCCTCAAATTCCTGTGGGTGCACATCACAGACACCCTCACGTTACTTAATGAAATTTCTTTTTGTGTAAACCTGTGTGTACAAAATAACAAAATAAAATCTGTCTAAGTTTATTCATGACTCCTGTTTGATCTCATCTTTGTAAAAGACACCTGTCCACAGCCTCAAACAGTCAGACTCAAAACATGGCTGTTTAAGGGCTATTAAAAAACATCAGGAAGAAGATTTTAGACCTGCACCTGCAGAAAATAGAAGACATACAAGACCATTGATGGTCTCTTATGATCTGGGAAGATCTCATCCTCTGGGGTCAAAATGAGAACAATGAGCAAAAATCCCAGAACTAGATGGAGGGACCAGATGAATGAGCTGCAGAGAGCTTGGACCAAAGGCTTCCGTCAGTAACACACTACGACCAGAGGGACTCACATCCTGCAGAGCCAGGTGTGTCACTCTGCTGAAGACACTACATATCCAGGCCTGTGTGAAGTTAGTCAGAGAGCTGATGGATGATCCAGAGGAGAAAGAATACCTACTGTGAAGCATGGGAGTGGAAGCATCATGCTTTGGGGCTGTTTTTCTGCAAAGGGGAGAGGGCGACCGATCTGTGTTAAAGTTAAGAATGATTTTAAGATTTTAAGCCTAAACCTTCCATCAGTGAGAGCATTGAGGATGGATCATAGCTGGCTCTTCTAGCAGGACTACGATCCTAAACAAAATACTCAGGACACTAAGGACTGGATCCATAAAAAGCATTTCAAGGTCCTGGAATGACCTGGTCAGTTTGCAGACCTTAACCCCATAGAAAAATAAGTGGAGTGAGTTGAAAGTCTTCTTCCCAGTTACAGAAACATCATATCTGGTGGAGGAAACCTGGAGAAGACGGAAAGGAAACGTCTGACTTTTCATTGCCAACAAAGGTGATGCTATAAAAAAATTGATCTGAACTTTTTTTTTTTTTTTACCATAAGTTACAAATAGATGCTTTAGAAATCCTACAATGTGATTCCCTGGATTATTTTTTTTTTTAACCAGTTTGTCTCATAATTGAAGTGTCCCTATGATGGAAACCTTTTTGCCCCCAGTGTAGCAACAGTGATGAAATGAAATCAGATCAACCGATTCACCAAGTGAATAAAGATGATCTGTTTGTAACCTAATCTCACTGTACAGCTTTATGAGAACAGATAAATGTGTCCTTTTACTTGTGGCAAAAATGAAACGTACTCTGGAGCATTATTTAGGTGTTTCCCCTAACAAACTCATTAGGGGTAAAAACACCAATGCTTTTGGTTAAAAGGGAAGGAAGAACCGACTTTACCTATAGGGGAGAAAGATTTTTTGGAGCACAGGAGAAACTTCCAAAGACCTTCTTTGACTTGATGGCGGCCATCTTCTGTGGAGCAGCATTGCTGCAGGGGGAAAGACTTGCTAAAAAACACATCACTACAATATCCCCCATATCATGTGTGGAACTGTTGCAAAGATGGTGAGCTGATTCAGTGACAGACTTCACCTTCCTGGGGGAACAAATGATCATAATCACAGATCTTTCCTCCTAGAAGCTGTTAGCTACTACTGACAAGTTGAGTATGTTTTTAAATCCCTGCAGTTTGCAGTTTCTTAATTTTCATGAAAATACTTTTTATGCAGAGATGTACATACACATTTTGAACAAAAGTGTAATGTTGCATACTAGCTCAATGTACTTGTGAACATGCAATTTGCAATTCCTAATATCTGTATAGTGTTTCTATTTTCTAATGTTGCATATTTTCCCTTAATCTGTCAGGGTTTGTTTGGACCCAAATGCAGAGGCTGAGAGGCAGGGGTGAGTTCTCTGATGATTTAATGGGATAACACGGGTAGCAAAAACAGGAATCCAAAAATCCAACATAAAAATAAAAAAACACTAACCAGAACCATGGAGACATCAGGGGAAATCTAGCACAAGGAGCCAGGGTGAGACAAAGTAAGACGAGGAACCAGCACCGAGAGACTGCAGAGGGAGTGTATTTATGGCCGACTGAACAAAGGCAGGACTAACGAGCTCATAAGGAGCAGGTGTGAGTAGAGCTGACGAGGAATCCAAGGGAAAAGGAAACACAAGGGGGCAACAGAAGACAAGGAAAGAAAAACCTAAGAAACTTAAATAATTCCAGAACACACCAGTAAAGCTAGAAAACAAAGAAAAACATGGATAAGCGTGAAACTGAAAACCAACAGAACCAAGATCATTACACAATCAGATACTTTGTTTAAATAAACTAGAGTAATTTTGCCTTTAAAATATGATAATCTGACATTATTCCCTTGGAATATATACAGCACTCTGTTTTTTTTTCTGCATAAATTGTATTAATCGTTTGGCAAATTGTCTTACCTGCTCAAATAAAAGGAATATAAATTTATTTCAAGAGAAACTGACTGCCTCAGATTAAAACCTGGAGTTGTTGGAGTTAATAGAACAAAAGTTGAATTAAGTTCAGGAAATTCAACAAGTTTTGCCAGACACTGCAGGTGTTTTTTTCCTGTATTTCTAAAACTGTTCATGAAACTTAAAAATATATATATATATATAGAGCTGAAAGCAGCCAATGTTCAAAGAGAGACTTAAAAACATGCAGAAAGCCTGAAGAACTTCTGCTCATGGCTAACTGAACGTCTGACTGCTTTCAGGCTAAATACAAAGACGGCCAATAAAAGCGAGGAGTAAGGAGATCAACTACAAACAAATACGTTACGTACATCTGAAAGGAGTTTAATTTTTTTATTCCTGTTTTGCACAATATGCTTTACTATATGCTTTACTAAGTATCTTTTGTTGTTGAATATTAGAAATTTTGCAGATATATTTTTATACATACATTGTTTAGATTTACTTATATATTTCGAACCGTTTTATAGAATAGAAAATCCCTTTATTGTCCCACAATGGGCAAATTTACAGCAGCAGAAAGATTATTGAAAATGGTCACACAAATGAGGACCTTAGAAAAAAGTATAAGATTAACATAATAGGGAAGAGTTAAAATATAAACAATAAAATTCTGTAAAGTGTTTTAAAAATATAAAACTGGGGAATAAATAACCAATATGCAGCTATGGACATTTTTACAGTAATGGATATTTGAAAATAGCAGCAACATCAGAGATGTGCAGAATGACAGCAGCAGGTTATTTAACTGACTAAGGTTTCTATCATTACATTTGATTGTATTTGTTCCTGCTCCTGCTGGTTGGAACCTTTATTCTACTCTGGATTCTTGTGAGTTTAGTCTTTGTTCACTTTATAATAAAAAATAAATAAATAAACAAACAGTTTTGAAAACTTCTGTATTCATTCTTTTCCTGCTTTGTGTGTCAACTTTAACGGTTGCTAAGCAACAGAGCTTACGGCGGTAAAACCCGCCGAAGGGTAGACCTGTTCGAATTCACAGCCAAAAACTCTTCCGGTCTCCTTAATTTCAAGGACTTCGAAGGATCCAGTCTAGGTAGACTGCGTCCTTGGAGGATGCAGCCCAGGATTTCGAACAGAGCCACTGTTTCCTTCTGGGGGCGGGGTTTCCTTCATATTGGTCTGTATGGATGTTAGCAACATGTTAATTGGTCAATGTGTACATGAATTGTGAGCATCAAAGATGAAGCAGCGGATGTTTCTTCTTTTCTTTTTTCTTCTGTTCAAAGCACGTTTGGTGTGAGGATTATTTATGGCTTAAAGTGAAGAGAATGTAATCTGTGAAATGCAATTTTTAAAAAAGCCCTTTGTAAATTTGTAAAAAAAGAAATTTGAAAAAAAAAAATCTAAAAAAACACGAGTAAAATATGAAAAATTAATTTGATAAAGAAAAAAATACAACAGAATCAGAGAAAACAACAAAGTACCTCTCAAAATCTTTTTTTGATAACTTTTTTCTGAATTACATCTTTTTTTAAATTTTATTTCCATTTACAAAATATGTTCTGTATTTGCAACAATAATGGAAAAAAATTCACTCCATATTTCCACCCAATGATAAACCAGACGTATGGAGTTTAATAATCCAAATGTTTGGTGGATTATCTTAACCCTGTAATGCCAAATGTATCGTATTTGATACATACGGTTTCTGAAATGTTTTGCGTCTGACACCTTTTGCATAATTTAATGGTAAAAACTTTCCTCAAAATCCTATTGTACACAATCAGATATACCTGATAACAGGGGGCTACACAAAAAATAATCGCATAGTAATAAATTATTAATATCAAAAATTTATTTTTGTTTTTTCTTTTTACATATTTTGTTTAAAGGCCAAATAAGGAATTCAAACCAAAAAAAAGTAATTTTCTGTTTTGTTTTATTCTTGGATCGGGCTTTAAAGGGTTAAAATAGTCCATGATATCACAAAGGTTTGTCTCAGGGGTTTTCCTATAAGCCTTAATGATCTTAGCAAAGGGAATCTTCACATTTTTGCATAAAGTATAAAAAACATTCTCCCAACCCTTTCCTTATTGTTTAGTAAATACAAGATAAAAAAAATAGTGAAAAAGTTTGTGGTTTAATGTCCAACAATGAGAAAAAAACTGAGCTACTGTATGTATTTGTTGCAGTTAAATTGATTTAAAAATGTTTCTTCTGTTAAAAAAAACAAACAAACCCAAACATCTTTATATTAGGAACTTTTGCTGCACACATTTCCTTACAGGACGGCGGTAGAATCCGATGCTTTTGATGTAACTAGAGAAAACAAGATTAAAAATGTATTAAGCGTCGAACACTCTGCCTCACCTGGCAACCTGAGACCTTGCCTTGACCGTGAGGCTCGCAGCTTGGCACCACTCTTCTAGCGTGACTCAAACAGAATCTCATCTTTAACATAAATGCCTAATGCAGTAGGGTTCCAAGTCAGTTCAAACTGCTTCTCTGTTGATGTGATATTTTTTTCTGTCCTGAGATGATGCAGGAAACACATCAGCTTTGTTGAGTTTTTTTGAGAAGTTGTGCTATGAACTTGGACAATGCTGTGACTTATTCCTCCAGTGATCCAGGCCAGAGGCTGTAAGTGGATGCACGATGTTTCTTGTTATCTTTTAGTGCCGCTGAACAACATTTCAAGACAACATGCACTCAGATCTGAGTTTTCATGGCAGAGAGTAAATCAGTAGAATGGATAACCACCAGAAGAGGAACATAACTTTCCTTACCATCGGATTAATATTTATGCTGAGCGGCATTGAGTACGGTAAGTTCTGCTTTGTCTGAGCCTTCAGTCAACTAATAGGTCAGGCAATAGCTGCAGATCACAGATCATGATGGCTACAGCTTGGATGTTTGGTAACCAAGGCCGTTGAAACAGCTCTATACCAACCTTCACATTAAAGTCACAAACTTTAATGTATCTGGGATTCTAAGAGGTAAACCAATGCCAGGAGCTCACAGTGAAAAGGGAAGAAAAATGATGTAGGGTTCTCAATTTATTTTGACATCCATTAATCAGAGTAGTGTGGCCAGCATTTGGACCTACATCAGATTTAATAAAGCCAGCTGCCGGCTCCCGGGGCTCCGGCATTGCGGTGGCTGGGGGACTTCCTCGGGGCCGTCTTTCCTCCTCCCTTGGTGGGGGGTCAGGTTTCCTGGGTTGGCCGCTCCTTGGCGCCTTAGCTCTTGGGATCCCTTTGGGCGTCTGGGGGTTTTGGCCCCCCCGGTGCTTGCCTCAGTGGTTTGGAGGGGTGGGTCTTTGGCTCTTCACAACCACTACTGAGCATTTTTCCTCCGGTACTTCACCTCCATACAGAAAGCCCATATTCTGATCTTCAGCTACCACAGTATACATGTCAGATTAAATAATACAACTTATAGTTCAGCAATAGTAAAAAGGTGTTATTTAATTGTATCTCTTATACATATCTGTTGGTTGTGCTGTTCTTTTTACATCTCTTTGCAGGTGATGAAGCAGACTGAAAATGTTTTATCGTTATCTCCCTTTTATCTCCTCTTTCTTTCATCTCTTCTCCTTTTTTCTGTTTTTTCATTTCTTTTCTACCTACATTGCAGTGTCCATAAAATCTGTAATACTCCCTGCATGAAATATAATTAAGCTATTTATATGCATAAATGAAGCGGAACACTATGGCGATAGCCGTACTGCTGCACTTGTGAAAGTAAAATCTGTTGGGCTCTTTTTGGGATCAAGAGAATTATTCTTATTGCCACATTGCCAGACAAGACAGTGTAAAAAAAATGTATATATTTAAAAAAATATAATTAAAGGCACCATGTGTAGGATATATTGCCATCTAGTGGTCCTCTAAATGAATTACAAACACCAGTGTTGGGGTGTGGTGCCTCCCTGCAGTGTTGTGGTCAAGACCACTTAACCCCAGACCGAGAAAATACCAAGACTTTTAGGGTCCGAGACCGAGTCAAGACCAAGACCAGCGCCAGTATGTGACAATAAAATGTGAAACATGATCAAAATGACAAAAATTTATCTAAAAGACCCACATTCACATAAAAACACCTAGATATTTAACACACAGAACTGGACTAAACATTAACATCTTTATTTAGTACTTCTGTGTAGTAATCACAGAATTTCAAACAATAATTCAAAGTCGATAAAAATAGTATTTTCTCTGCCGTTCATGAACAGTACATACATTTATGTTGTTTTTAAATGTGCTATTTCAAAACAATGTGCAAAATTCTGTAAAATGTGTAAAACTAAAAAAAAAGCCAATCATTTCTCTTGTTTCTCTCTCATATACAGATTAAAGCTATATTATATAACTTTTCTTAAATAAATCCATATCTGTCATCAAGTTGTGAAAATATGTTATGAGACAGATAATTTGTTGAAAAAATAGATTGATCTCCTTCACTGCATTTACCAATGAGACAGGTTATTGCTTGGATTTGAATCCAAGCATCCAATAAAAAGAAGGATCTTAAAGAAACTGATAATATTCCGATGATTAGCGCTATTTCCACAGTTGTGGTCTTGAAATAAAATGCTGAGTCCTCAGCGCCTGAGACCGAGACAAGACCATCAAAAAATGGTCTTGAGACCGGTCTTTGTCTCAAGACCGGTCTCAAGTACTACAACACTGCCTCCCTGTGAATTTTGTAATGTAACCCCTACAGCAGTGTGTCAAAAATGTGAAAATGTCCACATCCTGCAGGAGTTCACGTGTCTCGGCAGGTGATGAGGTTCAGAATGACCAATGCTTTAAGTGGATAAAAATAAAGGAAATGAATCAGTGAACAGAAACACGGGTACTATTTTTATACAGATCTATCTATTGATACTTTAATTGAACAGTAAGAAAAAGAACAAAGCATTTTCTATCAAGGTTATGGTTGCTAATCGTCACAATTACACATTAAAAGAAAAAAAAAGAAAAATATTCACACAGGAAAAATATTAAATACAGCTTTGCATCCACATCTTTTAAAAAAAACCTTCTAATTATGGCTGTCAAAGTTAACAATAAAAGGTACATTAATCTAACTTCTTTTTAATGCCATTAACTTAATAAAAAACGTAATAAACACACATGATTTTTGGACCTCAGTTACGCTGCAGCTTGGACTTTATTTTCAATTTCAGTTGTTTCTACTTTTTTTTTTTTCTACTATTTCTTAATAAGTTGGGAGGAAGCTCCACTCTGTTCCACCTCCTATCCACCTCACCTCAGTTTGCTCAGAGATAGCAAGAGAAACAAAATGAATGTTTGGATTTTTTCTTCTTCGTTGACCAAAAACAAAACATAAAGCAATATTTCACATGCAGTTTATCCAGCACCGAAGCAAAACTATAGTTCTATGAATAAATGAAAAACATACAATCCATGAAAAATAATCTTATGTTTAGCTTTAACTTTATAAAGAAAAGGCTGGAGAGAAGGAGGAACATCACATCTAAATCTAAATGCAGAGCATTAGCATCACATCTGGGAGATGTCAGTAAATTTGAAGAAACTCTTTGGATTTATTTATTCCGTGTCAATTTACCACATAAAAGCAAATGTAGGGGGGGTCATTTATTTGTTACATCTCCAGATATTATTTATCCTGTGCAAATAGGGCTTTATTCTAAAAACACCTAAAGGTTGAGTCCTGGTTCTTTATTTCACTCACATTATTGGACTGTATTCATTGTTTCCTCATTTTAATCCTGCTAAAAATCTTTTATTTTTATTTTCCATTACAGAAATTATCTTGTATGAAATAATACACATCGTTACTGGTGCAAAATTTGTTCTCAGTTTTCAAAATGTTGATACTGAGAAGTTATTTTGGCAATGAAGAGAAATAAACTGAAGAATACTATATTATTGTTCATTTAAAACAAAACTTTGCATAATTTTGCGTCAGTCACATAAAATCACAGTGAAATCCATGGAAGTTGCAACATGTAACAGATGTAAAAGGTAATGTTGTAGTGTGTGTATATATATATATATATATATATATATATATATATATATATATATATATATATATATATATATATATATATATATATATATATATATATATATATATATATATATATATATGTTGTTGTATATGAATACTTTCTCACTGAATTTCATTGGGAGTTTCCCTTTTTTTTCTTAGCTGTCATTCTGCCTACAATATGGAGGTATCTGCAGATCCTCGAGGCGCCGCCATATTTCCTGGGTCTGGGACTGTCTGCCTTCAGCCTGAGTGCGCTGCTCACAGGTCCACTTTTTGGAGTCTGGTCAGATCGAAGCAAAACTACTAAATCCATCATCCTTTTCTCCAATCTTTTTGAAATAGCAGGTGGGAGTCCTTTTCTTAATTCTGAATTCAGAAAATGATTAATTAATGCTCAAATATTCACATTAATTGTGTTGAAAGTTAATGATGACAAGTTGAGTGATATTATTTTGTAAAATCCTTAAAGACGAGTAACGATTAACCAATTAAGTGAAGCATTTTCTGTAGTTTTGGAGTCTGTATACCAGCATTGTTTTTTTAAACCCTTATTTAACCATGAAAGTCCTCATTTAAATATCTCCTTTTCTGTCTCATTTGTCCCCAGGTAACTTCATGTACTTTATCGGCTATTCCAAGTGGCTGCTGTTGTCCAGTCGGCTTGTAGCAGGTAACGCAATCACTAACACACACAGAAAACTCACATTGGCATGGATGTCAGTCATTTCAACCTGGAGTGAATCACGCAAACAAAAGATGCAATTAGAAAATATAAAATTTATTTATACAGGTATAACACTATCATATTCTTCAAAATATTTCTATTTAAGGAAAACCAGTTGATTGCATTGACTCACTGACTCTCTGCATTCCATCGCACTGAGCATGCATGTAGCGACAGTAGAGAGGAAAACTCCCTTTTAACCAGAAGAAACAACCAGCAAAACCAGGCTTAGTGTGAGCGGCCATCTGCTGAGGCCCACTGGGGTTCAAGGAGAGGGAATCAGTTAAAACCATGAATGAAATATGTTCTTTGGTGCTCGGGCCCCAACAGAAGGCTGTGAATCAACATACGTAAACTAGAAAAGAATTAGAGTCCTCTCTCCCATGCATGTAAACTACTCTCCACTTGTGTTATGAACTTTTTTTGCACTCAGATTCAGTGATGGGAGTAACGGCGTTGAAAGTAACGGCGTTGCTAACGCCGCTACCTTTTTTAGTAACGAGTAATCAAAATTATTACTCTTAAAGCTACAGTGTGTAATAATTACAGGCATATAAATTCAGAAATTTAATATATTATACATAACTATGTTATTTATCATCACCTATGAGCTCAGCCTTTTAACCATAACATTTGCGTTGCCTTAGAATTCGTTATTTATAATTACATAGGAGCGGGTCTCGCAGCCATGGAGGCTGACATCTTTGCGCTACGGCAGCGCAGAGGCAACAAACTAGCGATTGCGAGATCTCCCATGACGCTCGAAAATAACTACGGCAAGTTGAGAGAGATGAACTGAGACGGTACTGAACAGTAGATGGCAGTATTATGCCTGAGAAGCGTTTAGTCTGCCTGAAACCAAAGAAGAAGAAGAAGCAGGTATACTGCGCCTCGGTAACAAGAAAGGTAAACAAGGCGGCAGGCGTGAGTGACTTTGCAAACTGTTTGGCACTGTGTGGCCAAACATCAGACGAATGGAGGATCATGCCTACTCTGTATCACAACGAAAAGCGGCGGACACCGAACCCCCGTCATCTAAGAAGCGGAAACACGACGAGAATAAACGCAAGCGTGACAAGAAACGGCAAAAAACACGGATCAACATTGGCACGGCATTTACACGATGGAAGTCACTGATGGAGGAAAAAGGTTTTCAAAGTGACGCTCAAGTTGCCAGTTTTCTCTTGGACAGGTAATTAATCCTATACACACAATTGTCTAATATCACTGCAGTTTTTGGAGTACAGGATGCTCAGACCTGTCTAAAACAATAACATGCGGCGTGATGATGCTGTTACTCTCCAGTATACTTATTCAGCAACGTCCATGACATTTCACAGGTAATGATTCAGTAATTTTCTGTAAAATAATTTTCTGGATATATACCTCGGTTACTTCTCTCCGGCTCCTTTGGAGATCTTCAAGCCTTTCCTCCTCTGCTCTCACCCCGCTGGCTCCCCTCTCTCGCCTGGCCCCAGCTGCACGCTCACCCCGGCCTCTCTGCCCTCTTCCTTTCCCTCTTCCTTGCCTTGTAACCCCCGTGCCACAAACAAGACTTGGACTCTGTAAACGGGGAATATATATTCTTCCAGCGAACACAATCTCGCTGTTAAACTAATGACTACAATTACTTCGTCTGTTTATATCACCATGCAAAGCAGCTCACCAAAACGTCACAACGACGTAGAAAAAATAACGGGTATATTTATTATCTTAAGTCTACATGAAATCTATACCCTACACAGACTAATGAAATACTATCTGTAAAATTATCTATGTAAACAAACCTCATCACTTGAGAAGGTAGGTGATGCGGACGTCGTGGAAGACATTTTGTCCCGTAACGCTCGCCGTACTGTTGGGGGGGAGAAGCGGTGGGGGGGAGATGTTCATGTTGCTGCAGTCTGCAGTCTGACCGCTAGATGTCGCTGAAAATTACACACTGTAGCTTTAATGTAACTATAACGCAGTTACAATTGCCGACACCCCGTTACTGCACGTTACTCAGGTCGCACAATTAACCTTTTTTCATGATAGGACTCATGCGCGCGTCATGAGAGAGGGGAGGATGGAGAGTGAGGAGGACTCCAGCGGCAAAACAGTGCTTTCCAGATGGAAATACTGGTGTTACGTTGAGCTGCATTTCCCCATCAGATACGGTTTCCCCTGCATCTCCGCACAGCGCGGCGGCACGATTCACCGTGCAAGCGACAGGAAACGCGCATGCTCGCTAAAGGCGCATAACAGCCGCCCTGTGCTCGCGCCACAGGGGAACTACGGAGAGCATGAACGATCATTAGACTATATGGAGAAAGAGAGAAATATGGATGGATGGATGGATGGATGGATGGATGGATGGATGGATGGATGGATGGATGGATGGATGGATGGATGGATGGAATAGATAGATAGATAGATATAGCTACATGTTGCAGTATCTATAACAACTCAAACACAGGATTTCAGAATTAGACATCCCCAGTTATTAATTTCATACACTCGCAAAAGTAACGCAATAGTTACTTTTACTAGTAACTAGTTACTTTTATTGTAGAGTAACTCAGTTACTAACTCAGTTACTTTTTGGGAGAAGTAACTAGTAACTATAACTAATTACTTTTTCAAAGTAACGTGCCCAACACTGCTCAGATTCAATACTATGAGGCGCCATATTTATCATAAGCATGGTTCATCCTCCTCCTCTGTGCCTTGATTTTTATGCACCTGTAGATTCTCCTCTACTGGCATGTGGACCTGTTTCTTCCAGGGTCCCGGGAACAGACATGGGGGAAAAAATATGTATAATGTGCATAAAAAATATCGATTTGTTCCACAACAATAATTTGTGTGCAAAGTTGTTCTCACAATCTGCTTATTTATGCAAGGATCCTTAGGTAAGCACCAGTCATGCCTAATTTTCACTCTGGGAGCAGTGGGCTGCCATTTGCGGCGCCCGGGGAGTGTAGGGGTTAAGGTTCTTTTGCTCAGGGACCCCGAGTGGCAACCGCTCGGCCTGCTAGCCTGTGTTAAGGGTCTTGCCTGAGGACCCACACTGGCAGCTCATTCCCCCCAGCTGGGATACAAACCCAGGCTTATTGTTTGCAGGACAGCTCACTTGAACAAGCCAGCCTCTAACTCATAAGAGTTAACTTTTAAGAGTTTGGATGTTTTCAGTCATTTGCCTCCATGTTGGAGAGAAATAAAAAAATCTGTTCTTCTTTACCAATATGCCAAAGAAACCATTCTAAGGTGTGCTGAACAGATTTATGCTGCTTTCCTTTCAGGTGTGGGTGCAGGAGCCGGGTCCTCCATCTTTGGTTTTCTAACCCGGAGCACTCTGCCAGAGGAGCGCGCCGGTATCTTTGCAGCAATCATGGCCTGCCGACAAGCTGGCCTTCTCGTCGGTCAGTATTTTTTTTTTTCCTCTCACCACAATGACAGAAGTGTTGCTCTCACCTTTCTGCACCCTGCTCTGTATTCTGAGAAATATCAGACACTGGGAAGGATTTTGCAGCTTTGATGTACAGTTTGATCTGCAAGGAGAAGAGGCCATTGAGTAAAACCACCAAGGTGTTAAGGCTGGCGTCTTTGCACCTCCTCTGTGTGTCTCATCTTTAAAGCACTTCCTCCTGTCTCTCCAGGGCCAGCGTTCAACTTGTTCCTGCGGCTGTGTGATTTCAAACTGGGGCCCTTTGTTGTGAACAAGTATACGTCTCCTGGGGTAACCACATCCAGAAAAAAAAAATCAGTAATCTGAGGTTCTCTGAAAGGCTCATGAATCGACAAAATGAGGAGTAGAAATAGTCGCTCTACATTCTGAACTCTTCTGGGTTTTTTCACACTTTGTTCTCTGAACAGCTCAAATAAAACGCTGCGCATCACAAAGCTCACAACCTCTATGTGTCTGTTTCCATCACATGATGGCTAAATGAAACACCTGTAGCTGTAAAAATGCAGACCTCCTCCTCCACACCTTTATTTCTCCATGTTTCCCTTCTGAGATACTTATTTCTAGGATTCTGTGGAAAACAAAGTCTTTGAAGATATCTGTTTCTTCTTCCTCCATTTTTTCAGATCTTCATGTGTCTTCTGTGGACGTTGCTTCAGTTTGTCATCGTGGCTGCGTATTGGGATGTACCACCCCTTAGCTCAGAGGGGGGAGTTATAGTGTTGGAGCTGAAACAAGAAGAGAAAGAGGAGGAGGTGCCCCTGATTGGGTCAGACGAGGAGGCCACGCCTACCTATAGAGCCGTGAACTCTGACCAATGTGAGACCTCCACCTTGACCGAGTCGGAAGCAGCTGACGAAGAGTCCAACCCCTTTAAAAACTTCAGTGTCAGCAGAGGTGAGTTGGCTGCTAATTCTGAGCTTTCCTTTAGGCCATTGGAGACTCTGTGTCACTGTCATCGAGCATGTTTTCAATCTTGTTTATTGATTTTATTTTTTTTTTGGCATTGGTACAAACATGCACACGGATCTGCATCGACTTTTCCCGTTCCAGGTCACTCAGAGGGATTCTGTACAGCATATCAAATCAGATTCTCATGTATTGACAGAACTTGTGTGTGTATGTATTATAAGTGATGTCAGGTGTCTTGCTGCATCAGCATCACAGTAAGTTAACGTACAATAAGAGCGGTGATTGGGTGCCATCATCGATTATCTCCTTGTTGTACTTTGCAAGGATGGATGCGTGTTGGAGAGTGTGTCAGTGTGTAGATGCATGTATTTGCTTATGATGTCTGTTTAGGATCTTTTCTGGTTCAGTTATCTTCTGAAAACCACTGGGCCTTAAAGGAATAGTACACCCAAAACATGATTAGCCTTCATTTTCTACTCACCCCCATGCTGAACAACACTCTGGAGTACTTTTTTGATATCTCAAATGCATCTGGAGATCTGGGAGGCTTCTTGCTGTCTGCTGACATTCAAATAATGGAGGTCTATGGTGCCCGAGGCAGAAAGGTCCATAAAAGTCCACAAAAAATGTGTCAATATTCCTCCATACTGCTCGTCCAATGTATTCCAAGTGTCCTGAGTGGGTAGCATCTAGAATTTACTCGAAACAAAGTCATTTAGAATGTTTTTAGAGCATAAACAGTAGTGTATAGGATTTCCTGAAAGCGCGCGCCGGCGCGTTCATGACGCTATGGAAACCGCGGCAGACCAAACCAGATGAAAGTGCGCATTCAGCGTCTGCTCTGCCGATAATGCAAGCGTAGAAGAAGAAATGTGCTGTTTACCTGTGCAAAGAAAGAAACAACGAAAGAAAAATGTCTGAGGACTTCAGTGTTGAGGAAGAGCATGAGTGCTTTGCCGAGCTGAATGCGCACTTTCATCCGGTTTGGTCTGCCGCGGTTTCCGTAGACTCGTGAACGCGCTTTCAGGAAATCCTATACACTACTGTTTATGCTCTAAAAACATTCTAAATGACTTCGTTTCGAGTAAATGCTGGATGCTACCCACTCAGGACACTTGGAATACATTGGACGAGCAGTATGGAGGAATATTGACACGTTTTTTGTGGACTTTTATGGACCTTTCTGTCTCGGGCACAATAGACCTCCATTATTTGAATGTCAGCAGACAGCAAGAAGCCTCCCAGATCTCCAGATGCATTTGAGATATCAAAAAAGTACTCCAGAGTGTTGTTCAGCATTGGGGTGAGTAGAAAATGAAGGCTAATCATGTTTTGGGTGTACTATTCCTTTAAAGGTGCACAATGCACAGTACAGAGCAAAAGTTTGGGCACACTCTCTCATTCAAAGAGTTTTCTTTATTTTCATAACTATGGAAATTGTAGATTCACACTGAAGGCATCAAAACTATGAATTAACACATGTGGAATTATATACTTAACAAAAACGTGTGAAACAACTAAAAACATGTCTCATATTCTAGGTTCTTTTGCTTTGATTGTTGCTTCACACACTCTTGGCATTCTCTTGATTAGCTTCAGCGTTATGAGCTATAACAAAGGATTAAAATGCAGTTGATGATATTAAAATAACTACTCATAGCATTGATACTTATCATTTTTAGATCCTTTTTGAGCCTAAATAGAATTTAAGCACCGGGTGCGACGATAAATAGAAATGTCGCCATCTGCTGGCAGAACTACAGAACTATCAAAAAGCCAGAAGGAAGGAAGGGCTGGAAGGCGTTTTTCAAGTACGTAATCTAAACTGCAAGTACCAGGATAATAAAAGCAAAGATATTTTGCTGGCAGATTTTGTTATTTTAAGTTAATTTAGGTGTTAATAAATTGTTTCAAAGGAATGATCATAGCGCTCTGCATCAGCAGTGCTGTGTCTGTCTCCCTGCCAGCTCCCACATCAGCGGCGCGCCTTTTCTGCTGCTTTAGATGCGCTGCAGACAGCATGCGAGTTCATGTGTTTTGAAGGTGTGGTTTGCAGAGATGGGAAGTAACAAAGTACAAATACTTTGTTACTGTACTCAAGTAGATTTTTCTGATATTTTTACTTTACTTTACTACTTATTTTTATGATGACTTTTTACTTCTACTCCTTACATTTTTACACAAATATCTGTACTTTCTACTCCTTACATTTTTAAAAATTGGCTCGTTACTTTAGTTTTGAATCATTTCAATGGAGTTACTGTTGTTATTTTTCACGTCATCAATACCAAATTCAATCTAATTGGATGGGAATCTACGTTGCATTTGACGCACCACTACAAGATGAATCGACAGATTCGGCGGTATTCATTCGCGGCAAATCATTAGCTACGTTTACATGCACAAAATTTCCCCGATCCGATCCAAACCTTGGTTGATCGGAAATTCAAAATCTCCGTTTACATGGACACTAAATGAAATGATCCGATCATGACGTGTGTATACATGTACCAAGCGTTGGATCAGATTAAATCTTTTAAGCATGCGCAGAACTTCCTGCCAAACTTGGCAGTTCTGTCTGCGTCTGGTTTTTGAGAGGCCTGACAAACGATGCGCTCGGAGCGAGCGGAAAGAAAAAAGGAGAGAGGAGGAAAAAAGCGCTTGGCAGCGAAATGTACGAGAGAAAATGTAGAGAATGAGCGATTGAACCGGCGTGGGAGAGCGAGTGGGCTGTGGAGAGAGAAAAGAGGAAGAGGAGGAGGATAAATTCCTGCTTCCTGCAGCTTTAAATGAACTTGAGTGTAGAAGTCGGCGTTCCTAGACTCCTCCCGCCATGTTGTTCAAAGCGAGAGCGAGAGCGACCGGTGGTTTCCTGTTGTTGACAAGGCAGAAAAACGTCACGCTGACGTCGCACACATGCGCAGTGAAGATTATTTTACTCTTAAGATCCGAATGGGTGTTTACATGGACGCCAATCGGAATGGCGATCGGCAAAAACCACGTCTCTCATTCGGAATTAAATTTAGATCCGATCGGACCGAATCGGATTAGAATCTTCAGTCTGACATGTTTACATGAAACATTTTTGATCTGATCAGGCCTTCAATCCGATTAGTTGTGTCCATGTAAACGTAGCTATTGTAGCTTGGTGGCGGTGGCGTTAGCATAGTAGCATGGACGACGAGATGATTGAAAATGAACACAACGGAGATCTAGTCCTATTGGCAGACATCCATTTAAAATGTAGGCAACGGCATGAAAAAAGTGGTTTCTACTTTTACTTTTATACTTTAAGTAAATTTACAAGCCTGTACTTTGTTACTTTTACTTGAGTAAAGAAGTTTAATCAGTACTTCCACTTTTACCAGAGTATTTTTTAACACAAGGATCTGTACTTTTACTCAAGTACGGAAAGTGAGTACTTTACCACCACCATCTCTGGTGGTTTGGAGGCAGAGGCATGGTTGTGTATGTTCAAAAATATAGCTCGCTGGAACCGTTTTTCCAAAATCTCCTACACCGCCTTTAATCTTGAGAAGTAGGGAAGTTGTGCAAAGAGTTCTTTGCTTCCTGAACTTCATTCTTATATTTACCAGAGACAGAACATTTTTTAGAAGTCTAAATTGAATTACTCTTCCTTATATCTTTAGTGGGATCATTCTGATCATTTAAAATTTGTTTTCACCAATGGCTTCCTCAGCATGTTTTCTCCTCTCAAACTGTAGACATTTTTGCTGTTTTAAAACAGACATGATACGCCTCCTGCCAATATTAAATTCTTCACTTTGCACATAAAGACAACTTTATTCAAACAAAAAAATCATAAGTGCTTTATGGCTTTAAATTGACCAGATATTGCATTTATTGGTTGATTATATGAAAAATAATTCCTTATTCTGACTGATTTTTTTTTCTAAGAGTAAAAATACATTTAGTTTCAGATTCATATGCCTGTCCCAAGAGACAATAGCTCATATACAGTATGGTGGGCCCTACAATGAGAAAACAATATACAGTAAAGTATAGTGTTTAAAAGAAAGAATTTTGTCTAATATAGCCAATGATTTATTAACTTTTGTTTGAACTGATTATAAATATAATTGTTTGTGTTAAACTATAAACGAGTCTTCATTCAAGCTTTACTTTTTTCAATATTATTAATTTTTTTTTGTTTTTAAGGCACTAGTGGCTTGTTTTTTTTAATACAGTTGGCTGACAGGGAAGAGGGGATGAGAGAGAATCAGACATGCAGCAAAGGTCGGATTTGAACCTGGCTCGGCCGCGTAAAGGACTGAGGCCTCCTCTTTTCCCAATAGAAATAGTGAAGCTAACGTTAGCTTAGCTGACATGCAGTTAAAAAACTGAAATGAAAGCAAAATGTTAAAGCCTATTGCTACTTCTGTAAAGAAAAATTCATGACTTTTTAAACAAAGTTATTCAATAAGGATTTCTCTAAACCAATGTTTAACTCTGTAAGAAAATGGCAGTTAATAAGAAGATGCTTTGCTAATATTGCTAGCCATGACCAGGAATAAAAAGCTGGTCTCAAAATGAGGGATTTCCCAAAAAGCAGCCAATTACAGGTGGTTTACTTTCTCAGACGATTACCGCCATAAAAGTGACAAAGGTTTACAGGAGCACAATGGGAAAAAAAAAATTCTTATTTCTTATTTCAACCGTTTCGTAAATTAGCTGCAACATATGAATCAAGATGCTATGACCGAAAAAATTTGATTAACAGATGACCGTTGATATATGTTATGCCGAATTTAGGTGTTCAGGCTGATGTATAACTAACTGGCCCGAATAAGATAACGGAACCCCCCCCACACACACACAGATTTTAAGACCGGATTTAAAAAATAAAATAAAAAATTTAAAAAGAAATTTTTGGACAATATAAATAAGAGTACATTTATAAACATGTTTAAGCCAGAATGATTTGACATTTAAATATGATTTCTCTACAACTTTAAAGGCATTCAAATAAAATTTTCGTAGTGTTTCTTATTTATTTTTTTAAGCCACTGAATAAAGCTTTGAACTCAATGCTATTTCTGACAATTTCAATTGAAAACGTTTCCTGGATGGGAAGCGAAGCATCTTTAAAACTTGGAAACCAGTGGATTGTTTTTTAACTTTTTTGGAACTTGATAAATGGTTATCTCTGTATTTTCTTAGCTTTTTTCTCAACTCCACAGTACTTGAAGCTGCCTTAGTAAGTCACCTTAGTAATTTAGTGAGTGTGTATGGGGGCAAGTGATCTAATACTTTTGGCAATATAGCATATTTTCAATTCAGGGTTTATTTTTGAGGACAAAATACAAAGAGGCTGCTTTTAGTCAGACATGGACACGTTCAATAGCCTGTGTGGACTAGGAACAGGTTATGTGCTTATTCATATTCATCCATATTTCACTTTTATCAAAGTCCATGTGAAAGCACTGCTTTCAAGGATCTGAATGCACCACCCATCACTGCTACGATGTGCTCAGAAATGGAGGAGGGATATTTTTATCCATCAAACTATTCATTCTTTGCTCTCTGCTTTCCTTTTAACAAGATCTGGGAACCCTATTCAGACCAATTACCAATGTTTGACAATGGATAAAGGGTCATTTCTAGACTATGGTTGGACCATTGCCACTAACGACATCTCTAACTAAAAGATACTAATACATGTGACCAGTGTTGGGAAAGTTCTCTTTCTACGTGAACTAGTTCAAAGTTCAGTTCACACATTTTAAAATGAACTAGTTCAGTTCATAGTTCATAATTCAAAACCAAAAAATGAACTAGTTCATAGTTCTTTTTTTTTTTTCATATATTGCTCAATTACACCATAGCCTACTGTAGAACCACAGACAGCAATTATTTTATCAGTTATAACTCTGAAACTGTGCGTCAGATTTCATCCTATCCAGTTTTGAATCCTTATCCAACCAGGGTTTACATTAGCATTGAGGGGACAGCATTTCCCCATTGCTGCTTTAATGCTTTGTTGCTGTCCATTCACTTCACACTAGTAGCAGCTGCAGCTTTCACCCCTACAGTATATTCTCAAAAACATCAGGAAACATGTGCTGCTTGAATGGTCTTTTTTATGAGTAATTATTAAAAGAAAAATAGGAAAGTAGTCTTTAAGGTGCAAATGTTTTTTTTTTTTTTTTTTTTATAATTTTTTCCATTTGAAATTCCATTTCAATACATACTAAAAAGGAATACTGGAATCCTGGAAAATTATACCAGGCAGGTTTAACAAACAAGTTACATGGATAGTAAAACCCTCAAGAACAGGGGTCCTCTATGTTTTCCAGACCAAGGACCCCCAAACTGATGGCGAGATGGAGCGGGGACCCCCTAACTATTTATATTGTATGAAATTGTGTCCTATAGTCACTCTATTACAGATGGAGTAATGTAAAGAAATTAATTTCTCCCTGGGATTATTAAAGTTTTTCTGATTCTGATTCCTGGTTGTTGTGAAGGAAACGGTGCCCAGCTTGAAAGAGCTCCTGTGTGTCGCTGAATGTGTGCATTGATGACTGAAAGACATCTTCTGTCTCCATTTATCTGTTTACTACAGCGTGTTGATTTCATGTTAATGTGGATTTAAAGACATTTCAATTAGTGGGGGAAAAAATTGCAGGGGGGGAATATAAAAATATCAACTAACCATGCAGGCCCTCATGCAGTACCTCCGTAGACCCCCTAGGGGTCGCGGATCCCCTGTTGAAGACCTCCGCTCAAGAAGATTTTACTAACACAAACTGAGGGACCAGGCTGAGGTAGGAATTTAAGGTTACTGAAGTGCGGATTTTTTTACTGAAAGCCGGCGGGCAAACTTGTTGCCATCGTCCTCACCGACCACCTGGTCATAAAACTGTTTTAAGTGATCATACTGCTGCCTTGTCGCCTCCACGGTAGCCTCCGTGCTGGTTTGGCTTCCACGCTGCATTTTGTTTTGATGACGCACGCGGCTGTAGGCTACGACACTGGTAGCTGGTGTTGCCAGATTGGGTGTTTTTCCCTCTACATATTAAGGCCTGTTTACGGTGTGATTTAGAGGGGTTTCGCCTGGAGGGCTCTATAGAAATCTGGCAACCGATTGAACGGAGGTGAACTGAGAGAGCGTGCCGTTCACAGACACCAGAATGAACGAGTTCACATCAGGCAATAATGCAGTACGTTCAGTTCACGTTCGCCCAAAATAAGAACGAGTTCATGAACTTTCGTTCAATGAACGCGTTCAGGCACAACACTGCATGTGACATATACTTTCTTTTGTCGGGTTTAGATTTTGTCAAATCTTTTTTGAATATTAGTTTTAATTAAATTCCATTCAGTTTATTTCTATAGTGCCAATTCACAGCACGTCATCTCAATGCACTTTATAGTTCACCAGATCATACAGTCGAATTGATTCAAAGTTTTTTATCTAAGGAAAACCAGTTGATTGCATCGACTCATTGACTCAAATGCAATTCACACTAAGCATGCTTGTAGCGACAGTGGAAAGGAAAAACTCCCTTTTAACAGGAAGAAACCTCCAGCAGAACCAGGCTCAGTGTGAGCGGCCATCTGCAGAGGCCGACTGGGGTTCAAGGAGACAGAAACAGAAGCGGAAACACACAGCAAGGCAGACGAGCTCCGAGCCAGCTCCCATGTCAGAGGATGAAGAGAGCCAGTCACAGTCAGAGAAACGGGACTACACTGGAAAAAACAGGCCGATCTCCAACATCTATAAACAAAGGAATTGGTGGCAGCAGCACAGCTGATATTTCTCTCCAGGATGAAGTCACAGCCAAACAGGAACAGATGAGGCAAAGCTACTATGAGAAAAAGCAGAGAGAGCAGAACGTTAGAGATTGAACTAATAGATTCTGCAGAGTGGGAGAATAGAGATAGAATGAAGCAGAATGATAAAGGAGGGTTTCTATGTCCTCCAGAAGTCTTTTATCTTCCTCTAAGGACTGACTGAGTGATTAAATGAGAGGAATTATCACCCATGTCTATAGCTCAACGCTTTATGACAAAAGATACGACCCAGGGACGCTTTGGTCGGGTCTTCTAGCCAAAATGAAATTTGGAAGAAAGTCCCAGTAAGGATAGCTGTATATGACTGGGTTTGTGTGTGTGTTTGTGTGTCGAACCTTCTTATTGATCTTCACACTCTTTGAAGATGAGTCAAAGGGACGGCTTGCAGTCCCCCTTGTTTATTGACTGGCTTGCTGTGGTTGACTTGTGGATGAAATGGAGACAGAATTGGTAATGTGGCCAGAGTTCTTATCGATTCCTTTTTGTTCTGAAGAGAATCTGCCATACTAGAAACTCTGGCTGTTAGCTGTTACAGTGTGTCTGGTATTCGCTCCCTTGAATTATTGATTCCTTTGGACTTTTTTGTGTATCTGTGAAGAACCTTTGAAAATAAGGCAAAGCATGTGCTTTCTTTCATTAAGTCTCTATCTCTGTCAAAGGTCAAAAAGAACGAAAAAAAAAAATTGCCCAAATGAAATAAGTTTTTTTTTTTTACCTTTTAACTGCAACAATGTTTTTTTTAACCTTCATTTTTAAGAGTTTGCTTGTAGCTTATTTAGTCGCACTAGGTCAGGACTGGATCAACACTTCTGTACAAGAACATATAAGTGCATCCATTTATTTTCTGAAAACACCTTCAGCAATATCTATCTATATATGTACACATTATAACGGCTTACATAAGTATTCATACCCTTTGAACTTTTTCACAAAGTTGTATACATCTAGAGCAGGGACAACCGCAAAATTTTCAAAGCCATATTGGATCAAAAAAAAAAAAGAAAGAAAAATTTAAAAGGCTTATATAAGCCTCTTATGGGCTCTAAGTGTATATTAGCTCACTATCAAATTGAGTAAGTAGGCTTAAATACGTAAAAATCATTCATGATTAAATTATTATTTCCCCTGCAACACACCCTGGAGAAAATAACATAATGTTACTAATCTGCTGTATGGTATTTGAGTTTTAAGTTAAGATTCTATTACACTATCAATGTATTTTGTTTTCGTTAATCGATGGAATTATAAAAATACGATAAAGAATTTTTATTTTGAGGATATGCAATATGCATAATAGGACTCCTGTAATTTCAAACCTCCACGTGGAAATAAAATGCAGTCCTCTGAAAACTACAGTAACAATCCTTTTTCCCCCCTTATCGGGGCGACAGTGAAATAAAACACAGCCTGTATCAGCAGCCTTTTGATAAGGTAACAAAAATCAGCCAGTATAATTTAAAGAAAAAGTCCGATCAGCAAGGAATAATCAGTGGATCATTATTTATACCTAAAACTAATACATTCGGGGTGATTTAATTAATTTAGCCCTAATCAGTTAAAAAATGACAACAATAATTTTCGCTATGATCACTGAGTCAAAAAAGCCATCTTTACCCAAATATAGTAACCCCTCCCTCCTGCCATCTTCCAGCAGTGACGTCACGGTGCGGTAAGCCTAGCGCCATTCTTCCCGCTTTACAAGCAAAATCAATGGGAACTACTAGACACATCTGCAATCAACAACAATTATTGAAGATTTCCAGAGGACTTCACCATTGAAATTCACCAGAGCTATGGTTACTGGACCATTAGCCATTCACTGCACTTTTGTGCAGTGAATTACTAATGGTAGTTTCCCAGTAGACAGATTTTCCCCTCATCATGGGTGTCTTGGCTGCATCTCTGATCAGTGCTCTTCTTGTTTGGGCTGTAAGTTTGGGTGGAATGACTTGTCATTGTAGATTTACAGCCGTCTCAAACTCTTTCCAGTTCCAGATGATGGACTGATAGTTCTCCCTGAGACGTTTAAAGCTTGGAAATCTTTTTATAGCGTCAACTGGGTTTAAACGTCTCTGCAACTTATTTGAACTGAGATTAGATCGCCCACAGGTGGGCTCTCTTTAATCATTAGCAATCACTTCTAAAAGCAATGGGCTTTATGCACAACTCATCTACTTCCTGAACTTAAGGCAGCTCATTTGTTTTCTGTCTTTCTCCATTGGATCATCTGATTAATCCAGGGGTGCCTGACTTCAGTAAGAATGGCCAGACATACTTGGATTAATTAGTTAATCCAGTAAAATAAATCAGGAAACAAAGGAGCTGCACTGCAAAAATGGAAATCTAAATAAGTCATTTTTTCTTAAACTAAGTGCATTTGTTCTTGAATTGAGGAGGTAAGTGAGATACTTTGCCAATGGAACAAGACAATTTACATTTAAAATAAGAAAAAGCAACCGCATTGTCTTATTTCAAGTGGATATTATCTAATAATCTTATTTTAAGAGTAAAAATACTCATTCCATTTGCAAATCATCCCATTTACCTACTAAAAAGAATGGTAAATACGCTTGATTTAAGACATTTTAACTTATTTCTAGACCATTTTTGCAGTGAGGATGTAGTGGAATTGTGCATAGAGACCATCTGATGGACTCAGAGAAAAAGGGGTTGAATAATTTTCCACAGTTCAGTGGAAAAATATTGTGTTTTATGTAAAAACTGTTTTAAATCATGTATAATATTAACGTATAATCCAGCAACCTGGAAACGTACCAATCTAATTGTGGTAATGTGGCCTTTTTAAGTTTATTGCATGTATTCTAATTTTTGGATTTTCTTTATTTTTGAACTTGTTTGCTTGCTTTTTAATTTTGTGTATTGCATGTTTTTGTTTGGATTTTGTTTGGAGGCCACATTGCCACTCACACCTGGACACGCCCACAGTAACGGCACAGGTGTTCCCAATCAACCAAGCAGCGTGCCGACTGGGACGCTGATTAAAAAGGCAGCTGTTTGGTTGGGGAGACAGACCCGGACATGGGAAGGTTTGGTTGGAGAGAGACACCGGTCATGGGAAGGCTGATCTTGGAGGGAGTCGGACAGAGCGGGTGAGAGAGAAGCAGCGGGAGAGGTTTGGGGACGCGCACCGGAGCGAGGCGCAGAGACGCACGCCGGAGCGGGGTGCAGAGAGGCCCGTCATGGAGCGAGGCGCAGAGGCACGCTGGCGAGAGGCGCGTGTTGGAGGTGACCTCGCAGGCCAGCTATGCTGGAGAGGCCCACACGCGCAGCGTGCCGGAACGAGGATCCAGCGCTGGGGTGGACGGTGTCCTCCATTATACCCGCCAAGTGCGCGTCTTTTAACAGACTGGGCCATTGACTCTGCTGCTCTTCACCATCTGTATTTTTATCTTTCTTTTTATCTTTTTTTTTATTGGATTTTAATCGATTAAACTTTTTAAAGCCCTGCTCACAATCGCCGCAGTCTGTTTGGTTTTATGGGTTTTTTACTTTTTTAGATGATCGCACCTCTCGGGTGCCACATAATTATGAAATTTTTGTGTATGTAAACATAACTTCTGTCACTCCTTACGCACACTTTTTGTAACTGAAGCCAAGAAGCTTCCTGCCAGAGGGCATCTGGCCTGTTTGTGTGATCAGCTGCAGCTTTCAGGTATCAATTCCAGAATATTCAGTAATTTAGTAAAAATCTATTCTTCTGATAGAGTTATAAAAGTAGACTCCCTGTACAAAACAGATGTTAATTGTTAGAACAGAGTCATTCATCCATCTGGTCTGTTATTTTGAATGCATTTAATCCTCCGGGTAACTTTATGGAGAAAATTTCTACTTAAATCAACATTTGAACCTGTTTTGATCAGTTTTTGCACAAAATAAAAGCTACTACAAGTATAGATATATATACACACACACACCGAGTAAAACAGCAGTTTACAAAGTCTGAACTTTAGTAAACAACAGAACAAAGAGTGAATAGGGAGCTCTGAACCAGAGCAGATCACACGCTGTAATATCAAGTCTTTTTCTCCAGCCATCTGGCGGTAACATCCAAATTTAGATGCAAGCCCAGCTCGTCTTCCTCCCTGCTACGTCCATAAGGTGGTTTTAGTTCCAGGAAAAGATGGGACCGAGACGTGAAATTTATTAACATCTATTTATCTCCAAAGCTTTCATGAAGGAAAAAAAAAAAACTAAATTCATGCTTATCTCAAGCTCGGGCTGGACGCTCAAGTCTTCTTTTCTCTCAGTAAACTTTTATCTCTGCGTATGCCAGTCAAAGCTTTATAACTGAACTTGTTAGTCGATTTTTTTTTTTTTTCTGTCTGATTTCTCTGTCTTCGACTTCACAGAGTTCCTGAGAGAGGAAGTGGTTGTTCTCCTCACAGCCCAGTTCATCACTCTATTCAACCAGACAGCGCTGGAGGTGAGAGCAGTATCCATGTACATCGATCAGCCAAAGTTTCCAAACGTCCTGCTCAGTTCTGCTCTCTTTACTCAGGGCTAAATCAGAAGTGAATCCCTCTGTGGAAAGACTCAAAAATCTTTATTTTTCTAAATCCTTAATGCGATTAATACTTGATAAAAGTGGACTCTCCTTTTCTCAAAAGTATATGGGTGTATCGTTGGAAATAATAACTCTCATGGTTGCTTGTGTAAGAAATTAGATGAAGGAAAATTTGACCATTTAACCATTGTCCTAAAACTCTAGTATTCGTCTAACTATGAACTATGAATTGTTGGGGACACTATGTTAGATAGATAAACTTTATTCCGGACCCATGGTCCAACAAATACATACATTAAAAATAAAATAGTTAATGATAAAAACACAAGGATCTTTAAGAAGACAGGAATACCAGTGTCTCCACAGCTTAGACTGATATCGGATTGCACTACGTGTGGTATCAGTAAGTGACAAAATAATATAGTTTTCAGATGCATTTAACCTACAAATAAACTTATACATTAACTTTCGTAAAACAGCTTGTAGGGTATTGACTCTTGCTGTGACAAACATCTCACTTGCACTGGACCATCTTGGACGTTTCAACAGTAACCACATAGCATCATTATAGGCCACCTGCAGCCTTTGCAGGTTGACTTTTCTGTATGTAGTCCACAGGTGAGCAGTGTACAGAGAGGTACAATATGCATTAAACAGTTCCACTTTGACTTTATCAGTACATGAACCGAATTTACGAGCAAGGGTATTAGCTTGAGCATACAACAATCTACATTGTCTACAAATATCATCGTTTGACAGATTTTCTGTGATGATGTGCCCAACATACTTGGTTTTGCTTTTTGTTTTTATATTTTTCAGCAAACTATATTGTTTGCTGAAAAATAAAAAAAATTGTAACAATTGAGCAAAAAAAAGTATAACTTCGTCAAAATCTAAAGTAGGAACAGTGTTGGGCACGTTACTTTGAAAAAGTAATTAGTTATAGTTACTAGTTACTTCTCCCAAGAAGTAACTGAGTTACTAACTGAGTTACTCCACAATAAAAGTAACTAGTTACTTGTAAAAGTAACTATTGCGTTACTTTTGCGTTTCTTGCCCCCGTAACCCTCACCACCCAGCCCCCACCTTCTCGCCATGTGTTTCCAAAGCCAGCTGAATAGAGCGGACGACAAAGACAAGAACCTGCAGAGAGTTTAGCATTTATTGCAACTCAACGTAAATGACATCAGGGGGGAACGCGATGTAAAGGTTTTTAACAGGGCATTCAGATCTGGCGAGTATATGAAATTAATAACTGGGGATGTCTAATTCTGAAATCCTGTGTGTTTGGGCTGTTATAGATACTGCAACATCTATCTATCATCTATCTATCTAGATGTATACTCTGTGTGTGACATAAAATATGGATCTCCATCCCTGCCACAAAGGCCATCAAATAATGTTTAAAATAAAAAATACAGTAGGTTGAGAAGGCAGAGTATCCATCCATCCATCCATCCAGATTTCTCCCTTTCTCCATATAGGCTATCAGTTGATCATTCACGCTGTCCATAGTTCTCCTGTGGCACGAGCACAGGGCGACTGCTGCGCGCCTTTAGCGAGCATGCGCGTTTCCTGCGGAGATTCGTGCCGCCTGCGCTGTGCGGAGATGCAGAGGAAACCGTATTTTATGGGGAAACGCAGCTCGACGTAACATCGGTATTTCCGTCTGGAAAACGCTGTTTTGCTGCTGCAGTCATCCTCACTCTCCATCTCTCTGTGTGTGCTGTACGTTAACACCCACCAGCAGAAACACCCACCTACCCAACTGACAGACGGAATCTCACTATACATCAGCCATTCTCATCCTCCCCTCTCTCATGACAAGGTGTGCACGAGTCCTATCATGAAAAATAGGTTCATTGTTGCGACCTGAGTAACGGGCAGTAACGGGGTGTCTGCAATGGTAACTGCGTTATAGTTACAGTCAAAGTAATTATTTAGATTACTCGTTACTAAAACAAAGTAACAGCGTTAGTAACGCTGTTACTTTAAACGCCGTTAGTCCCATCACTGAGTAGGAAGATGAACTCATGTGATTTTCCAAATATAAAAAAGTACACCTGATATTTTGAATTCTGGAGGTAGCACAAACCTATCAGAAGATTAGTTCCAAGTGAGAATAATTTAGATTAAAAAGATTTTTCCTGAAATGCTTTGCAAAGGGGAGAACAGTATCAATCTCTGCATCTCCGCTTGGCTCAACACTTGCCAGGCTTTTTATTGAGCAGTCAACACATTACAACAGCAGGCGTTAGTTTCAATTACGCATCTCTTAGACATAGCAGGAACTTTTACGATAGGGAACTTGCCTGGTTTCAGCATACGCTTTAAACAAGGTGTCGGGGTTATGAACTTCCACTTCTGTGCTTCTCAAATGAAAAACAGGAAAGCATTCTTGCAAAACATTTGAATGTCTTATGGTCTTCATACACTATTTCCAATGATGAGAGTAACATAAAACATATAAATGAATAAAATGATAAAAATAACAGAAATCATAATAACTCCAACAAGTCTATGCCCACCATTAGTTTAAACACATCACTGCAGTGGCAAAAATAGCTGTTTTGAAGCGCTCTGAAATAATAAACTCCAGAAACTACGACAAGAGTTCTGCACAAGACGACTGTTCTGACTGAATGATCACTTTTTCCTCTCTCGTCTGAGTCTCACGCTGTCTGGTCACTGTCAGTCAAAAATCATAACGCAGTGTTCTGCTGATTCATTCTTAATAATCACATCAAGCACATTTTAGAACATACTTGTTGCAGTGAAGTTTTGCCTCCCTAGTATTCAAAGAGAAATCACCACTGATGGAAATTCTACACCGGCTTTCAAAAGCACAGAGAAGGGAAGTAACGAAGTACAAATACTTCGTTACTGTACTCAAGTAGATTTTTCTGATATTTTTACTTTACTTTACTACTTATTTTTATGGCGACTTTTTACTTCTACTCCTTACATTTTTACACAAATATCTGTACTTTCTACTCCTTACATTTTTAAAAATTGGTTCGTTACTTTAGTTTTGAATCATTTCAATGGAGTTACCGTTATTATTTTTCACGTCATCAATACCAAATTCAATCTAATTGGATGGGAATCTACGTTGCATTTGACGCACCACTACAAGATGAATCGACAGATTCGGCGGTATTCATTCGCGGCAAATATTTGCAGCTTGGGGGCGGTGGCGTTAGCATAGTAGCATGGAGGACGAGATGATTGAAAATGAACACAACGGAGATCTAGTCCTATTGGCAGACATCCATTTAAAATGTAGGCAACGGCATGAAAAAAGTGGTTTCTACTTTTACTTTTATACTTTAAGTAAATTTACAAGCCTGTACTTTGTTACTTTTACTTGAGTAAAGAAGTTTAATCAGTACTTCCACTTTTACCAGAGTATTTTTTAACACAAGTATCTGTACTTTTACTCAAGTACGGAAAGTTAGTACTTTTGCCATCTCTGCAAAAGCAGCAGCTTTTTTCGTGGCAAAGGAAAAGGAACTGTGAATATATAGCTAGAATGTGTCATGATGTTACGAAGTACTAACCCAAAAATGCAGAAAACCGAACAGAGGGACCAGGGGAAAGGTTTAACGGGTTTTATTGAAGAAGTAAAACAAAGAGGGAAGTGTTGCTCTGAACACTGCTCAACCGGAACTGCAAAGTGAGGGGAAGACACAGTGGTCAGTTCGGCCTCTGTGAGGAATAAGACTCGTGAAACTTGGAGAAGAGGATTTCTTTTCCGACTCACGTTTCTACAGAAGTTGTTGCATCCTTGACTCCTGTCTGTGTGCCGTGGTTCCAGTGTTTGTCCAGTTCGGTGGAGGGCGGAACAGGTTTTATCCAGAATGCGGTTGATTGTTGAAGAACGGAGAAACTGACTGCCTCTCAGATTTCTTGCCATACTTAAATGGGTCGTAGTGGAGAATAATCCCTTTCTCAGTGTGAAGCTCAAACGATCTCTTGGGGAAAGTGGATCCAAACCTCCTGTTTGAATCCCAGCTCAGTTTGAAGCTCAGTTGATCCTTCCAGGGTGTGAAGGTCCGAGAGATCCAGTTAGCAGGACAACTTCCTGCCAAGAGGCAAAGACAAAACAAAGTTAAACTCAGGTTGACAAAAACTCAGCTTGACTCAGCAAACTCAGCTTGGCTAGAGTACCCTAAACTGGCAAACACTCTGGCTTCCAAGTAGTGGCAGTCAGCAGCTTAAGAACACTCCGTCTAACGAGGAAACCATCAGCAGGTGTGTGAGGAGGCGGACCAGAACCAGGCGCCTCCTGGTGGGTGAAGGAAGGCAAACACAGAAAACCCAGACACAAAACAGGAGTCCTGACAGATTGATTGGTTCTTATCTTGATGCAGTGTCTCTGTTTGCATTTGTTAGGTATGTGATTGGTTAAAAGTTAAATAGTCACCTGAACATTGATTTATTTTACTAATATCTGTCTGTCTTTGACCACTCTGAGCTGTCTCTTTTCTGCAGGGCCTTGCAGAATGATCAGGTTCTCTTTAGTCTTCGTCTGGCTTATTGTTAGTTCTGCAGTGCTGCCAGCAGATGGCGCCACATCTGTTCATGTTAGTTAATTGAACACTGTGCTGGAATTCTGTTTAGGCTCGAAAAGGACCATCTAAACATCTTCTGGATGGATGGTGGCAGTATGTAACCTTATTTTATCAAGATCAAACTTTTTCTTTATGTAGAGGCATAAAACATGACTATATACCTTTAAAAGCATGATCTGGAAAAATTAATCCATGCGTTTATTTTTAGTCGAATCGATTACTGCAATGGTGTTTTCACAGGTCTGTCTAAAAAGTGGATCAGACAGCTGCAGCTGATCCAGAACGCTGCTGCCCATGTCCTCACTAAGACTAAGAAAGTAGAGCATATCACCCCAGTTCTAAAGTCCTTACACTGGCTCCCTGTATCTCAGAGAATAGACTTTAAAATACTTCTGTTAGTCTATAAATCTCTGAATGGCTTAGCACCTAAATACATCACAGACTTGCTATCAGTGTATCAACCCTCCAGACCACTCAGGTCTTCTGGCTCCAGCCTGCTCTGCAGACCTAGAACCAGAACTAAACATGGAGAAGCAGCATTTAGTTCCTATGCTCCTCTTGTCTAAAACAAACTTCCATAAAACTGTTAAAGTGCGGAAAGCCTGAGTTCCTTTAAATCAAGACTAAAAACACATTTGTTTAGGATTGCCTTCGACTATTCTAGTTAAACAGTTCAACTGAAACATCATTAGTTAATTTTTTAATTTTCTTTGGTCCAACTGCTTTTAATGTAATTTTTTTCTTCTACTTGCTCTGATTCTGTTTTATTTTCCTATATTTTAATCTTGTAAAGCACTTTGCATTGTCTTTGTACTGAATTGTGCTATACAAATAAATTTGCCTTGCCTAAAAAAAAAAAAAAACAGATTTACACAGATAGGTTGTTGCAGAGGGGAAAAGGCATTTCAGTACATCATTGGCCAAGGTGGTTCTCAATGTATGTTTTTTACACAGTTAGGCAAGTGTAAAGGTTCAGTTTTAACTCAATATGAATCTAAGTTTTTAGTTATATTTTACAAAAAAATATATGATAAAATAATTGTATTATCTGATAATGATGAAAAAAATGTATTGATTTCTGTATTATTTTTGTTAATTTCCCTGCAGCTTTCTGAGGGCCCCTTATCCTCCTAACTCCATTTTGAAAAACGACTGGTCTAAGACACACATATCTTTAGGCTACGTCTAAATTAGATTTCTGACAGCCGCGGGCAACAGGCAGACATTATGGCGCTCCTTAACCCTTTGTTGCTGCAGTAATCTTTAGCTGTGTGGTTTTCTGAGACCGTCTACACCACTTCCAATGGAGCCAGCCTGGCCCCTACAACTGACTCAGCCTTTTTTAAGAGTTTATTGATTCTGTTTGAGTCCTTCACCTTTATCCAGCCCGCCAAGGCACTGATAAATGGATTCTTTTTAAATCACTTTCTACCATGAATATGAAATCTACAAAAGAACAAAACTCCTGATAGGATACGTTGCAAATACTGTAAAAGCAATAAAGTTTGCCAATATATCAAGACAGAATCCTATCAAAATAGGGCCATTGAATGTAAAGATGTTAATGTATATTTTAATTAACTAAAATATGGAGTGAATTTATTCCATTATAGTTGGAAGCCAATAACATGTTTTGTAAATGGTAATTTCAAAAGAAAATGCAATGCAGAAATTGAAATTGAAGAAATTGAAAACCCGCTTATGCAAACTAATTTAATAAATAAATAATATATATAACTCACTTTTTACTCAGATTGTATTTTCTTTTTTTCTTCAAATTTTATGTTTTCAAATTTATTATTTTTTTAAAACTTCTCTTTTTTAGATTGTTTTTCTTAATACTTTTATTTTCAACTTGCATTTTACTGTTCAAATTGTCTTTAATTCAAGCCCAGTACAGATGCTTGGTCTTGTCCAATAAAAATATTGTTGCAAATGTAAACCAATAGCAATGTTTCTTTGCTCCTCACTCTAGAGAAAAACCCAACATTAAATTGGAAGACAATATAAAATATTCTAGAATTTTTATTTTCTAAAAATAGAAAATAAAATTTGAAAAGGATGCAATTATAAAATGAATTATGAAAAGTAGAACTTTGGAGAAAAAAAAAATGAACATTTGAAAAAATAAAATATGGGGGAAAAATAAAGGAATTTTTTGAAAAACAACACCTGAGAAAAAAAGCAAAGGTACTTCTAAAACTTTTTAAAGTTTAATTTTTGCATTATTTTTTATTTTTTATTTTCTTCAAATTTCCATTTACAAAACATGTTCCTTGCTCTCAAAAATAATGGATCAAAATTCACTCCATATTAACACTAAAATACTGGCTGTTCAAGTTTGACAACAAATAGAAAAATAAATGAAACTGATTTGTACATTGATTTGGTTTTTAAACACACTTTACATCTTTATTTGATATTTGGAGTTATTTTACAAACCAAAACAAGTCAGAAAGTTAAAAATGTTTGAGAAAAAGCACAAAAAGTGCAATGAAAATCTATAGGGGGAAGCACTGTACGGCTGGCAGTGTGATTGTCTTCAATTAGCTCATGTAGCCAAAGTCATTTATATCCTTTTGGACTTGCATCGATTGCTCACCAACACCCTGCACTGATGACGGGAGACTCAGACTGCCATGTAAAGTCCTCTCAAGCACATCCTAAATATTTTCAATAGAGTTCAGGTTGTGGCTCTGTGCTGGCCAATCCATGTGTGAAAATGATATCTCATGATGCCTGAATCTGCCTCTCTCAGTTTCATCCCCGGCTGTGAAATATGTCATTTCCCTCTGGGAAAAATAATAGTTGAACAACGCAAAACCTGGAAGTCAGCCGACTTTAATGATGGACACCAAACATTTGAGTCTAAAGCCGACCAATTACAGAAGCCCTAGACCTTAATACTGCCCTCTCAGGCTTAAACAGTAAGCACTCGCTATGATAAACCCATTATCTCCTATTCTAATGTGCTTATCACTCGGAAACTCATTATACCACACGACCTTATTCCATTGACCAGAGTCCCGTCTTCATTCATCCTGGTATAATGAAACCTTTTTTTTTTATTTGTCTCCCAGATAAGTGGCTCTCTGGAGGCCACACAGTTATTTAGTCACAGTACATCGAGTCCTCTTCACATGATGTCTGTAGAAACGCTTCGCTTCGCTGGTAAACTCTACAACGGACTTTCTCTGATTAGATTTCACTGGAGCTTTATGCAGTTTACAAACACATGTATGCAAGTTTCCTTTTAACTTTTGTTTTTATATATTTATTTATTGCGTTTGTTCTTTGTCCAATTTTATTCAAGTGGAAAATCTACTTTCTTTCTTTTCTTTGTTCACCTTCTGAAGCAGAGTGACCAGAGTCTCCAGCACAGATGAGGTTATAATCAACCATCCATTTTCATTTTATTGGGATTTGATATGACAAATAAAAACAAAGTACTGCATAACTTTAAAGTAAAATGATAATATCATATTATTTTCTAAACATCCAATAAGCCACATCTGAAAACTGTATTTTGTATTAAGATCCCTTAGTTGACATTTTTGTTTTTATTGCAGCTTTATTTTGGAACATTTCTGCTGTTTGCACACGTGGATCAGTAAAGACACATTTTTCAGCAAAATACTTACTGAAGTGACGATTTGTACAAAACTAAAAATAAATAAATAAAAAACTTAAGACTTAAAGGTGATAAAAGCAAAAGGTGAGTTTAACTCAGACAGTCACCTGATGCACCATTGATTCTGGCTTATGCAGTCCAAAAAGATAAAAAAAAAGGGTCAATATCCAGTTCTTTGCTTGTTTTATTCTCCGTTTATACAAAGACAGGATACAGGCTTCGCACGATTCTGTTACTGCTCTCACTCTGATTCCTGCACCTATTATTTGATTAGCTGACTGATTGAGACTGAAAAATGGTAAAAAAAAAAAAAAAATTTGACCACCCACGTGCATAATGAGCTAACTAAAACCTTCCCTTTTATACTGTAAAACACCCACATCCCAAGCTAAAATTTATGAAATATTTAAATGAATTACTAACCAAAAAACCAACTGTAAATAGCAAATCAAACTAAATAATTTCAATTGTAAGATTTAACTGAAAATGGAAAAATTGCTTCTATACTCACAAAAGCAAATCTTATTCAACAATATGGTGTAAATGCACAGCGAATATATGATCAATGCAAACTCTGGAATTAGCAAAAACAAAAGAAACACAGTAAAAGTAAAATAAGGTAACTAAAATCGTTGTAATATAAATTGATTGATTGATTTATTGAGATCACAGTGGAGAAATTTACTCGTTACATCAGCTCAAATAGTCAAAAAGAGAAAAAGAAGGGGCCAAAAAAGAAAAAGGTCAATGGGATATATACAGTATACACAGTGCATCCACGTGCGGGCACCTAATTTGATTTGGCGCACGATTGGATTAAATTTTCCATTGTTGCTTTGGAAAGAAAAAAACAACAATGGTCACAGAAATAACTACAATGATAAAAAACTAATAATAAAAAAATAGATATAAATGAATAAAAAACAAAGCAGACATTGCTTCTCAACCATGCTTTAGGAGAATGATTAAAAATAATCTCATGAAACAGGTCTGGACAAAAATTATGGTTCCCAACTTAATACTTTGCTGCACAACCCAAGAATCAATCAATGCAATCAAACAATTCCTGTAGCTGTCAGTGAGACTTCTGCTCCTCTCAGCAGGGATTTTGTCCCACTTCTCTTCAGCAAAGCTGCTCCAATTATCTTAGGTTTGAAGGTAGCCTTTTCTAGATTGCATGTTTTGACATGTCAGCCGTGCTACTGCCATCAACACCTTTGTGTATAGATGTTGGAGATTGGCCTGTTTTCCAGTGTAGTCCTGTTTCTCTGACTGTGACTGGCTGGATGTGCTCTCTTCATCCTCTGAAATGGGAGCTGGCTCGGAGCTCGTCTGCCTGGCTGTGTGTTTCCTCAACAGGGCCGCCTTTTACAGCTGCTTTCTGTATCTCTTTTTCTGTCTCTTAAATCCCAGTCGGCATCCGAAGATGGCAGCTCACACTGAGCCTGGTTCTGCTGGAGGTTTCTTCCTGTTAAAAGGGAGTTTTTCCTCTCCACTGTCGCTACAAGCATGCTTAATGTGAGGGATTGCATTCAAGTCAATGAGTCAATGCAATCAACTGGTTTAAAAAAATGCTGGAAAGTTGTGTCTCAAAATGGAAAAGCATCTGACCACTAGGGGGAGTCGGATACCAACTCATATGAAGTCAGATAATGGGTTTGATTTGAGAGGCTGCATCCTCCAGGTCTCTGAAGATAAGGACGACGGAAGGGTTTTGGCTATGGATTCAAACAGATCCAGCCTTCTCCTTGTTCCGCCTAGCAACCATGACGGTTGACATACAATTCAGGGACAGATAAAACATTTCAATAAACCAAACATTACCTGCGACATATCTGACTAAATAACCATAAAAAAAAAAACAATTTTCATTCATTTTTAGATGGAACTATTCACATCATTGTATTATATTAAACTGCACTTCCAATATTCCCCATTATTCTGTGCCATTGACCTTCTTCCTCTGAGAACGGAGCAACCGGCTTGCTTGGACTCAAAATCAATCATGGGATATTCAAGACTACATAGGATACACCGGTCTTTCATAATCGGGCAAAACAAGGTATCTTCCTCTGCTGACTCTGGAAGGAAAAGTCACACTGTGGTGCATTATTCCAGAGTGTGTCAGTGTTTACAACAGTGCTATTTTCAAAAGGACCAGTAGGGGGAGTGCGACTTAAATATTACTTAGTGCTGAAGACCGAGGCTTGTAATTTGCAGGAGAAGCACTCACGTTTGGGGAACTCTTGGTTAATCTTTGGATCCAGTTTGTGGGGGCTTATCCAGAGATGAAAGTACTCTTTGGAGGGCGGACAGGCAGACTCACGTTGGGTCCAGAGGAGCAACAGAGCGGACTGTCACTGGGTTTTCCTGAAGAGGACTTGAGCGGATCAAGTGGAGGTTTCCTCTAGCTCAGTTGTGACTCAGTTTATCCTTCCAGGGGGGTAGAAGGTCCAGGCTTAACCAGTGGATCAGGAAGGCTTCCTGCCGGAGAACAAAGACAAAGCAAGCTTAGACTCAGAAAGACAAGGCTAAAGGTTAGACTCAGCTAATCTCAGTTTGGCTAGAGTACCCAATACTGAAAAATACTCTGGCGTTGAGGTAGTGACAGCCCACTGCTCAAATACTCCTCTGGTGATGACCCAACGAGCCGCAGGTGTGCGAGGAGGCCCAAACGAGGACAGAGCACCATCTAGTGGTGGAAAAATAAAACACAAAAACAACACACACAAACTGGATTCCTAACAATTTCCATTGCTACAGGAAGGAGACACAGCTATGCTTTTCCTTTAAACCCAGTTCTACAGTCTTCCTTTACCTGTTTGTCTGAAATAAAATGGGCTGTAAGATAATGAAATAAAAGTTCCCTTCTAACTTCATTAAATTATTAATGAAAAAGCTGAGCTCCTTCCAAGAGGAAGAAAATCCTCATTATCCAACATAGACAGTTTTCCTCTCTCCATTGACAGCTGCATAGTCTGTCTATCTTTCCCCCTCTCCTGTTAATAACATCAGCCTGTTGGCAAATTTTCATCTACATCACATTAATTGCCTCCGTCCTCAGATGATCGTATCACCAGAGCACATCACTCCTGTTCCACACCAGCTCCATCTGCCACCGTTCAAATACAGACACGCTTTCAGATCCGTCTGTTTACATTCAGGGTGATCCACAAGGTCATCTGGATGTTGGACAGAATATTTCTATTGTCTCGTGTGACCAGAACACCATGATTTCGTTGTCTTGTCAACAACAGATTTTTTTTTCCCACTGAAACCCACAGAAATTATATATAAAAAGTTACATTTTGATAGAACAACAAAGCTAATACGAATACATATGTAGGCAATATAATCTCTACATGAGCTGTAAATCTCTCCAGAGGCCTTCTCTGATTGACCCCATCCTTGCCTTTCTTGCCCTTTTAGGTGGCTGACAAGCAAGGGTTGACCCTTTATAGGGCACTATATTTTGAAAATCAAAATATATAAATATTTTGATGGCAAAAATATATATCAATGTAATAAAAAGAAACGCCAACTTGCCTGAATATATTAAGAAAAATGACAAAAGTGCTTCTATAAGAAATTCATGAAAAACACTCGGAGAGTGAAAAAAAATAATTTTTTTGTGGTACAACAGAACCTTAGAGGCATTAATGCTTGATTTTTAGGCTAAATCTGGCCGGTCCATTGTTGTCTTGATTTCGTCCAGAAATAGTTGTTAAAAATTGTGCTGCGTTTTATTGGTCTGGTTTTTGTCTCACTTTAGTCTAATAATAGACGTTGAAAAGACGTTGCAAGCCCAGTTTTCTACGTCTTTTCAACAATCTGAAAATTACGGCTTTTTAACCTTTCACTTTTCAGCCAAATGTAGATGTTGTCTGGATGTAAATGATGTCATTTTTTCAATGTCTTTTCAACCAATCTTTACTTGGTGGATTTCGTCTTTATGACGAACGGGGAGAGGGGGAGGGGATGTATGGCATAAATTTATAGATGATTTGTGTGTCAGGGTTACAGCCACCTAGCCTTGTGAGACCATCCTGATCTCGCAAGCTTTCAAGGTTTCATTCGCAGATCAGTCTGGAGACTCTCCGTTAAAGAAAATTTGGATCCGTTCACCAAACGAACGTCCAATCAGTGTTGGCTTTGAGGCGGGTTGAGGTGTGACGCAACGAGAAGCGCGACAGTTCAGTCTAAAGAACATGGCGGCTTCAGCCGATGAAACTAGCGTTAGCGTGGCTATCGAGCAAGTTTTATCGGAATTACAGAGTATTTCTTCACTGAAAGAAGAGCAAAACACTGCTCTGGAGGCTTTTCTCAGAGGAAAAGATGTTTTTACTCTTCTCCCGACTAGTTTTGGCATGTGGTTGTGTTTTCGTCGTCGCTCTGTTAGTACGTCATATGCTTCGTTGATCTGATTGGTTTATTTGGCCCGTCTATCACCAACATAGGCCAATCAGCTAACCAGTATTTTCGCCCCTTCCCAAAATTACTTCAACGGAAGGTTTCCAGATGGATATGCGGAGCAAATCCATCTGGCGGAGTCAGGTTAACAGCCACCCTACTCAGAGTTGCTTAGTACCTCTCTCTAAGGTGAAAGTGATACAGACGCCCTCAGGCCATGACAGAAGGGTCATTCAAATAGTATAATCACAAAAGTTATGAAAATATTTCTTAAAGTTTGAAAAAAAAAACCATAGTTTTGGTTTAGAGTTTCACAAAATACTTAAAACACTAAATTCTAAAGGGGGATTCATTGTTTTTTAACACCTTTTAATTTAAATTGCAATCCTGTTTGAGCTAATTTTTCAGTTTTTTTATTTTGAATTTCCTCCAGATCTAACCTGGTTGTCTGTCTTTTAAAAACCTGCAGACCATGGTGACCCCTCTGACGCAGCGCTACTTCGGCTTCGGCGAGCTGGGCAACAGCCTGATGTACAGCCTGTGCGGGGTGGAGGTCATCGTGGGCTTCTTCTTCGTGCGTTGGCTGAGCAACAAGGTTGCAGACCGTGTGGTTCTGGCCGTGGGCCTGGTCATCTGCTCCGCCGCCTGTATCTGGTGCCTAATTTTCCTCTGCAAGCCCAGAGGTGCTAACCTGCCCATGATAACACACAAATGCACTGTCTGTGTTTCTGAGCCGGCTGTTTTGTTCTGTGTGTGGGTGTGTGTGTGTGGCCGTGCAGAGTATAGCCCAGTCACGTTGGGTAACCCATCAGATGAAATGAATGCGTTCTGTAAATGACATTATTCAGGCTCTGGTGGTGATCACAAAGGCAGGCTGGATCCTGTGTGTTCATGTTGGCCTGCGTCTGTTGCATCTCGTCACGTTTATCGCTCTGATTAACAGTGACAGGTGCTGGAGCCGGGTACAGCCTGGGTACATTTAACAGGATTACAGTAACCTAATTAAAGGGAAAAAAGCTATTTGTTAGAGCGTAGCCTGCATTTGTTCCCCATTTGTTGCAGTTCCACTTAAACAAACAAAAGCATCAAACTTATGGCAGACAGATACCGTACCTGTTTTCCAGCAGTGGAGCTCTGAGGGAACCAGTTTCATTTGTGGAAATGGTCTTTTCATCATGTGATTACAGACGTTCAGCTCAAACAGGAACATCCAACCGTTTGAGTGGGCACAGATTCATACAAGCATGTGCATGATGCAAGGCAACAGAACAGGAATGAGTGACTGCCAGCTTGGCAGCGGTTTCATTCGCAGACAGAGCTTTCTGTGAAGGAGCCAGAGCGTTTGTGGAGGCAAACCTAGAAACCGAGGGGTGGGAGGTGAGGGGAGAGGTAGTAACTGAAGTCTGGCTGTTACTCTGCTCAGATCGTTGACACTTGGCTGAAATAAAAATAAAAAACAGAGGCAGAAAAAAACATGTGCTTTATTCCCAAAGATATAAACAGGGAACTCATAGATGTGTTTTTTTGTATTTCACCGTTTTCTTCATGCTTTGCAGGCGGATATGAATGGCAGCTCTCAGCCTTCATCGTGGGAGTTTTTCTGCAGCTCCTGGGGCTTCCCTTCGTGGCCGTGTCTCAGGTGTCTTTATTCTCCAAAGTCACTGCAGAGAAAACACAAGGTTTGCTCATTGTTGCCATCTAGATTTACACGCTATCGATTATAGATTTTCATTTTCCAAAAAGTAAACAATAAAACCTCCTAAGAGAAATAGAAACTGGAATTTTTTTGTGTTGTTCCCTAAAAGGGTTTAGCCAAGGTGTTCGGCGCTCGGTTGGAGGCCTGGCTACCATCCTGGGTCCTTTGTGGGCTGGAGGACTGACCAATAATTTGTACATAATGCTGGGAATGATGCTGGCTCTGCTCATCATGGTCACAGTAAGTAGAACAAGAGCCTTTAAGGCCTTTAACTTGCTAATCTACAGATGGTATAAAACAGTCTGGGCCGGATCTATCAAAGGTTTGCGTGTATAAAAACGTGAGCTATTTCACTGCGCACGCTAAAAAATGTACAAACTGATCTATCAACAGCGTGCTAAAAGGATTTGGTCTTTAAAACGTGCTAAATAGCGCCTCTTATCCATTTAGTACTTTTTCTGCAATAAATATGCAATATGGGGCGTTTACACGCAAAAGTGCGTCTTGTGGGAGGAGAACATGTAAATATATTAATTTAGCACTCGCAAAGTGATTTATCAAACCTGAAAGCAATTTTGCTAACGGTATCTGACTCTATATTTAACATGTTTCAAAAGAAGGTGCAAATGATCTGTATGCGTAATTGCGCACACATGGCAGCGGTTATTGTCGCAAGAAGGAGACATCGAAATGAAGCAAGGAGACGCAGAGAACGCATTTTTTCACTCCGTGTGAATATTTTTGGAATGAACGAGGAAACGATCATCAAAAAATATCGTTTATCCAGCATTGCCATTTTGAAGCTGTTGGGGGAACTCCGAATGGATTTGGAGCCAGCCACAAGGAGGACCCGCGCAATACCCCGGATATCACAAAACTCCTTGCAACATTGCACTTTTTTGCATCTGGGATCTCCCAATCTCGTTTTTCAGAAGTGCTGTCCGACGTTCGACCTCTGCGCCTGTGGAGCAACATGCCAATGCTGCGGGGATGCGTACGCGCTGTCATCTCATCCACAGTCCCATTGTGAGCCATTTGGTATGTGCATTTTTCTACAGGCCAATACAAAACACCTGTTTTTTTTTTGGAGGGGGTGGGGGTGTCACTGTAAGATTAAAATTTCTTAATGCACTAGTTTGCACAAACTACAAACTACTTTGCCGCAAACCACAAAATGCGCAAACCCATCATCTAAATAGGGCGTCTCCAACAGTTTTGCACCTGCAACCAGTTACGCAATTGCTCTTGTTAAATCACCCGCAAACCATGGTTCAGCCCCTCGCGCAAAATTCCAGTTTGCGAGCGCAAATTACTGCACGCAAAATTGGATCTTGATAAATCCGACCCTCTCAGTTTGGCTAGAGTACCCAATACTGGCAAACACTCTGGCGTCAAGGTAGTGACAGCCCACTGCTCAAATACTCCTCTGGTGAAGACCCAACGAGCCGCAGGTGTGCGAGGAGGCCCAAACGAGGACAGGGCACCATCTAGTGGTGGAAAAAGAAAACACGAAAACAACACACACAAACTGGATTCCTAACAATTTCCATTGCTACAGGAAGGAGACACAGCTATGCTTTTCCTTTAAACCCAGTTCTACACTCTTCCTTTACCTGTTTGTCTGAAATAAAATAGGCTGTAAGATAATAAAATAAAAGTTCCCTTCTAACTTCATTAAATTATTGATGAAAAAGCTGAGCTCCTTCCAAGAGGAAGAAAATCCTCATTATCCAACATAGACAGTTTTTCTCTCTCCATTGACAGTTGCATAGTCTATCTATCTGTCTATCAGAAGGTGCGTATCAAAGTTATGAATGTATCTTTATTTTAAAAGTCTTAAGCCCCATCATCATTCTTCTTCTATGCTGTAGTTAACGTATTGTTTACATTCCGACTGGTTTAAATAGGGAGTACCAATATGGCGGCAGGTGACTTCACAGCAACGTGTACTACCAACCACCTTTCACTTTAGACTTGACTTAGACATAGACAGACTTTATTGTCGTTTTGTACACACAGAATGTATACAAAAAGAAATTTCACGCAGTACAGCTCTGAAGACATTTCCATTTTTAAACTGCAGGAGTAATAAAATGTAAGCAGCAGTGATAAAATGTAAACATGGTGATCAAATGTAAACATAAGGCTGGTATATGACACAGCAATCACAGAAATCCAGTGAATAAATATAGATCAGTAGACACTACTGCAAATTCAAGTTGTATAACATATGAATCATCTGCAGTCCTTTCAACATTTAAATATCATTAAATATTTGGCATTATTCTACAAATGGCCATTTCTGCAAGAGTGAAGAGAACGTAAAAAGAAAAGCTTCAAGCGTTTCACATCTCTTCACATTTACACCACCTGGAAATGCTATAACAACACTAACAATTCAGCTTCAACCTTAAAAGGTTAATTTTTCTGTTATGTCTGTTAAAAACCTAAAATCCAAGTATCCAGCGTCTTCAACAGCAAGGTGTCCCACTCTGACTTGCATAGACTTAATTTGACGTGACAACAATGGGATGCAAAGCTTCTGCAGGATTAATCGTTTTAGCGCGCCGCAAATACTACAGATACTCAAATTATGCCTATTTATTGTAATACATGTAAATACATCATTGTCTTCACAATAAGAGTGATTTCTATGGGTAAGATTTATGTCAAAAAAATGTATGTGTCTGAAGTGTAATGTGCTGTTATGTACCTAAATGTACTGTAAATGTAAGATGTGTGAGAGTTAAAATTTAGAAGCTTTGATGTTACAACTCTGTAGCACTACAGCTCTACAAATACAGTTTGGCTAGAGTACCCTACCCTCTACAAATAAAACATTAATAAAAAATGTGCAACACATTTTTTGAGTATGCATTACAAATTTACAATAAAAAGTCTGAAATTTATAAAGTATGGATAACATACTGGGGTGACAGTGGCGTTGGATGTAGGAGTTTGCCCTGAAATCGAAGGGTTGACGGTTCAAGCCCCGCTTCTGTCAGTGAGACCCAGGGCAGCTGTGGCTACAATGTAGCTTGCCACCATCAGTGTGTGTGTGAATGGGTGAATGAATGTAGTGTAAAGAGCTTCGGTCAAGTCTCCTGACTTGAATAAAGGTGCTATATAAGTACATGCCATTTACCATTTATGAGTACAAATCACAAATACAAAAGTACAGATCCCAACTTTTCGAGGAAGAATAACAAATTCACCAGTACGGCACACAAATTTATGAGTTATGGATCACAATTTTACAAGTAGAAATTAAAAAATTCCTGAGTTTGAATAACAGCCTTATCCACCAGCAGAGGCGTAACCAGAAAATGTTTATAGGGGTGGCCAGTAGAGACTGACATTTTTTGGGGAATCCCACGGGTCACAGGATTCCCGTGGGATGGGAGTCAGTATTAGTAACGATCACGTGATTGGGACGGTACAGGATTAAACATTAACGGCTGGCTAGCTGCATGCTGGCATCGGAAATGTCCGGGTTAAGCCAAGTTTCGGTAATGATAAACACACAGCAGTCCCGGACGTAGCGATTTCCTGTGAGGTGTAAATCCAGGTCGTCCATTTTATGCAGCAGGGATCTGGCGTTGGAGAGAAACAGGCTCGGGAGAGGCGGCTTGTGTGGTTGTTTACGTAGCATCTCCTCCACCCGCACGCTGAGCATCGGCTCCCCACAGGGCTGTGTGCTGAGCCCCCTCCTCTTCTGCCTCTACACCCACGATTGCAGACCGATCCACAACCACAACCGGATCATCAAGTACGCCGACGATACCGCTGTGGTCGGTCTCATCTCCAGGGGCGACGAGGCCGCCTACAGAGAGGAGGTCCTGAAGCTGGCTGATTGGTGCTCAGAGAACAATCTGACTCTGAACACCAAGAAAACCAACGAGCTCATCATAGACTTCAGGAGGCACAGCCCTGAGCCAGCTCCCCTCTTCATCAACGGCGAGCAGGTGGAGAGGGTTCACAGCGTCAAATACCTCGGCGTCCACATCTCTGACCGCATCACCTGGTCAGAGAACATCACCACCATCATCAAGAAGGCCCGGCAAAGGTTACACTTCCTGAGAATCCTCAGAAGGTATAACCTCAACTCCGATCTGCTGCTGGCCTTCTACCGCTCCTCCATCGAGAGCTTGCTGACCTACTGCATCATAGTATGGTTCGGCAGCTCCACCGCTGCCGACAGGGAGAGGCTGCAGAGGGTGATAAAGGCAGCGCAGAGGATTATCGGTCGCCCTCTCCCCTCCCTGGCAGACATTTCATACATTTCCTTTTCACTGTTTACATTTGCTTTTCACTGTTTACATTTCCTTTTAATATATTTATATATATATATATTTTGTAACTGTTTACATTTCCTTTTCCTTTTAATATATTTATATATTTTTTAGATATTTTTTATTTTTATTTTTATTTCACGGTAGCTGTTATGGAAGTCCCAAATCTCATTGTATCTGTCGCAGAATATAATGACAATAAAGGCTTTTTGACTTGACTTTTGACTTTGACTTTGAGCAGAGGGGAGCGGGAGCAAACCAATTCTAACTAAAAAAAAACTAGGATCGATGCCCAAAAAAATTTGATAAAATAGAAAGAAAAAAAATCCAGTACTGGCGCCGCCATTTTGTAGTTTTTTTCCTTGAAGCCTACACTATAATGCGAGTCAAAAAAACTACACGACCCAAAAACCAACAGTGCTTCCGCTCTGAGTTTTTCCACCCGCGCTCAAAAACAACAAGAATAGGAGTGGTGCGGGTGCGGGAGTCATGCGGGATGGGAGCGGGAGTAATTTCACCAGGAGTGGGACGGGACAGGATTTAGATTTCTACTCTGGCCCGGGATCGGGACGGGACATAATTTATTTCTGTGGGAGTGGGACGGGACAGGAGTGAAAATCCACTCCCGTGTCAGTCTCTAGTGGCCAGGCAATAACCAATGTACACTTAGGGGTGGCTGAAAGCAGATCAGCACCAGAACCTCTGGGTGTGTCTACACTATTCCAACAGGAAAATTAACAAGCAAAACATCAATATTTTCTAAATAAAGACAAACTATTCTTTCCTACAGCCTTTGCTAATATTAGATGCATATATTTAAACACCCGTAATTTCTAGATTAAATGTATAGTGGCTAAAACTCTTTCAGTTTTGCATTCTGGGGCGTAAATCTTTTCCATTGTCATTACTTACCTATATATATATATATATATATATATATAAAGAAAAAACTTTGGCAACCTTTATTCCCTAAGGTGGTATGTGGCTGAATTTCTACTTCACTGCAGTAAAAAAACATAAAAAAACAGGTGTATTGGCCTGTAGAAAAATGCACATACCAAATGGCTCACAAGAAGTGACTGTGGATGAGATTACTGCGCGTACGCATCCCCGCAGCATTGGCATGTTGCTCCACAGGCGCAGGGGGGAGGTCTGGTTTCACCGTTAGGGCGTCAGGGCGACATGGCCTTTAGAACGTCGGACAGCACTTCTGAAAAACTAGATTGGGAGATCCAATGTTGCAAGGAGTTTTGTGATATCTGGTATTGCGTGCGTCCTCCTTGTGGCTGGCTCCAAATCCATTCGGAGTTCCCCCAACAGCTCCAAAATGTCAATGCTGGTTAAAGGATATGTTTTGATGATCGTTTCCTCGTTCATTCCAAAAATATTCACACGGAGTGAAAAAATACGTTCTCTGCGTCTCCTTGCTTCATTTCGATGTCTCCTTCTTGCGGCAATAACCGCTGCCATGTGTGCGCAATTACTCATACAGACCATTTGCACCTTCTTTTGAAACGTGTTAAATATAGAGTCAGATACCGTTAGCAAAAATGCTTTCAGGTTTGATAAATCACTTTGCGAGTGCTAAATTAATATATTTATATGTTCTCCTCCCACAAGACGCACTTTTGCGTGTAAACGCCCCATATTGCATATTCATTGCAGAAAAAGTACTAAATCGATAAGAGGCGCTATTTAGCACGTTTTAAAGACCAAATCCTTTTAGCACCCTGTTGATAGATCAGTTTGTACATTTTTTAGCGTGCGCAGTGAAATAGCTCACATTTTTATACACGCAAACCTTTGATAGATCCGGCCCAGAGTGTATGCAAAAGGAAAGTTTGTTTCAGCTTTCAGACAGTAAATGAACAGCAGCTTAGCAGTGAAATGAACATTTCCATTTCATAAAGTGTAACAGTGATCAAATGTAAACAGTGTGGGAGAAAAAAACATGGTGCAAAAAGGTACATCGCCTTTAAACAAACTTTATTCGGTGTTAAAAACAACATTTAAGCAAAATATAACATTCGATCAATGGTTTCTTTTTTCGTCTTCTTCTTCTTGTGTAAAAGTTGTTAGTGTCACGGTCTTGGTTCTGTTAAGTTTTATTTTGCGTATTCAGTTTTACCTTTCTCCATGTTTTCTAGTATTTTTTGGTTTAATTCCCATTTTGTTGTGTTTTCTGGATATATTTGAGTTCTTAGGTGTTTCTTTGTTGCCCTCTGTTTCCCTCTGTTGCCCTCTTGTGTCGGTTTCCTTTTCCTTAGCTCCTTCTAGAAGCCTCTGTTCACACCTGCTCCCAATCAGCTCATTAGTCCTGCCTTTGTTCATTCAGCCATAAATACTCTCCCTGTGCTGGTTCATCATCGTTCCTCAGCTTTTCATGCATGTTTCCCCTGATGTCTTCATGGTTCTGGTTTGTGTTGGATTTTTGGATTCCTGCCTCTGTTACCTGTTGAGAACTCCATTAAAACTACAAAAAACTCACCTCTGCCTCCTCACCTGCATTTGGGTCCCCAAGAACCACAACCAAACCCTGAAAGTTGGAATGTACTCAGATGTCTCTCAGATTGGATCGGATCGTCACCTAGCAACCTTTCCAGCCAATAGAACGACAGCCTCGGAAAGGGTGCGCTTGTCTAACTCTACTGAGTGTGCCTGTGATTTATTTATTTATTTATTTTTCTGACGAGCAACTCTGAGGCGGGAGTTTTCTGTTCACATCACGTCACGTCTGAAAATAGATAGCTTTTAAATTAAAAGGCCATTTTATTGCACACTCAGGAGAGTTAGACAAGCGCACCCTTTCTAAGGCTGTCGTTCTATTGGCTGGAAAGGTTGCTAGGCGACGATCCGATCCAATCTGAGAGAGCAAAAAAAATCTGCAAGCAGAGCCTATGGGTTTGCGAGCGTAACTGAGACTCGAGCAGAGCGCCGTTTGTGCCCGAAGAGAAGGAGGCAAGCGAGAGGAGAAAATATTTGTGCAAGAAGCATTAAATCTGAGAGAAGAAACAAAGACTTGAGAGAGAAGAGGAAATATTTGAGAGAGAGCGCATGTTTTGAGTGTGAGCATTATAAGTTTTGAGTGCAAGAAGATGAAATTCTTTTCTCAATTTGAAATTATGTGCTCTTGCATTATGGCAGGATAATTCTCTCCTAGTATTCTGACAGATAAAACCTCTGAAGTCACATGTATTATGACAGGAAAAAGAAATCATTTAATATTCATCGAATAACATTTACAAATTCAAACACATATGCAAGCATTTTTATTGGTAGTTATCTTACCCCATACATGATAAAAAAGACAGTCAGCTTTACACAGACTGGCTGCCAGTGGAGGATGCACTGGTCATGTTGGGAAGGCTTTGCATTCAGTAATGAGCAGGTTGGCTCATTGTGGTACGTTTCAAGTTTGCTGTCAATTAAACTAGAATTCCAAATAATTGTAGTTTTACTTAAACTACCGTAAAACAATATGGAGGCTCATAAACTATTCAGTTTAATCATAATCTATCTAAAATAGCTTAAAGGAGGGATTTCGTCTTTTTTTCTTTCTTGTATAAATAGAAGGAAGGAGATGACTGTGTTTTTATCAGGATTGAGATTTTAAAACCTAAACAATTATTGAAATAATAGGAACTAATAGAGCAGATAATCAGTGAAATCCAGAAGTAAATTTGTATCTGATCCAATTAATGTCTCCTCTCTAATGTCTACTGATTAGGAGCTCCGGAAACACAAACAAACATATAGAAAACCCTCCAAGCTGACATTTGTATTCAGCCACCATTAACTATTGTTTTAAATGTAACGATCACATTCGCATACAAGGCTTGACACAGTCATTATGAATCAAACCTTAATCAATTTCTTCTAATTCGCAGAAATAATGTGTATCTTTAAAACGTTTTCACGGGTTTCAGATAATGATGGCTGAAACTGTCGTCCACAGAGCGCAGGGTGTGTAGTTAACATGGAAACCATGTTTTCACAAACTGAGATCTGTCCTCATTGTGCTTTATCTCTGATGTCAGAGTCATAAATGAGACAAACCTGCTTTACTTTCACTGTGGGGGGAAAATGAAGACATCCTCCCAATTATCATGAAAAGACAGATGGTGTGGCAGTGCAACCAGCTCATGAAATGGGGGGAAAAAAACATAATAATAATCACTTTACAATGAGGTTAGTACCCTGCCTTTAGCCCAGCCCTTAGGCAGCAGTGAGAAGGTTGCAGCAGCTGGGAAACTTGATGGTTTTAAGGTGACGTTATGGGTTCTATTGCCATCCATCAGAATACTGTGTTCACAACTAGAAAACTCACAATTTTATGTTATTTATGTTATTCACAAATACAGTTCAGGTTTGACCATCTGAAAAATTTAATTTCAGATTCTCTAAAAGAAAAACAAATACATTTATAGCATCATTAGAAGCTAACAGCCTGTTGGAGTAGCTCACGGCGCTTATGAATCATTTATAAATATTTCTACTGAGTATCCAACATGTATCCTCTGTAAACAAAACAGAGCAACTCAAATATATCAAAATTAGAGTTTCTAACAAACATCCAACCATTTTTCATCATGCTTTATCCCTGCTGGGGTCACGACGAGGGGTGCTGGTGCCTATCTCCAGCTATCTACGGGCAGGCGGTGGCGTACACCCTGCACAGGTCGCCAGTGTATCGCAGGGCAACAGAGAGACAAACAGGGCAAGCAATCAGTTATGCTGTTAGGCAATTAACCTAACAGCCATGTTTTTGGACTGTGGAAGGAAGCTGGAGTACCCATAGAGAAGCCTCGCATGACAGTGTATTCTCATTATCAGTTCTTATGAAATCGTACGAAAAGTTACGCACAGTATTTCGTAGGTTTTTGACGTTTTTTTCGTCGTATAGACAAGATATCCTTGCGCATCTTACACACCATTCAATAACATACAATTTAACATACAATTAACCCTAACCCTACATACAAGACAGCAAGCAACCTAGTGAGAGACATCATGAAGTAATTATTGTACTGTCGAAAGCTTGTCCGTTCCAGTTTTACGTCCGTCCACTGATCTGCTTTTTTCGTCTGGCTGGCTGCGCATGCGCACTGATATGTTTTTTCACAGAAAAACGTCAAAAATCCACGAAATACTGTGCATAACTTTTCGTACGGTTTCATACGAACTGATAATGAGAATATGTTGCGCATGAACAGGGAGAACATGCAAACTCTATATGCAGAAAGACCCCAGATCGGGAATGGAACATGGAACCTTCTTGCTGCAAAGCAGCAGTGCTTCCCTCTGCGCCACTGGGCAAAAATTCCGCAGATTATTTAGCTTAGACCAGTGTTTTTCAATCCTGGTCTTCAAGGCACCCTGCTCTGCATGTTTTGGATGTTTCTGAGGTTCAGCACACCTGATTCAGATGATTGCAGTTCAGCAAAGCCTGATAATCTGCTATCAATTGATGACAGGTGTGTGAAAGCTGGGAAACATCTAAAACATGCAGGGCAGGGTGCTTTGAGGACCAGGATTGAAAAACACTGGCTTAGAGCACATAGTAAAGTATATTGCGCTCAAAACCAGGACTGATGCTAACCTTGCTTTAGCGTGCAAATTCACACCCCGACAGCGACTGTCCTTCGAGGGAGAGAATCCACTTAAAGTGAAATATCAAATAGGCTTATTGTGTCAAAAGCTCATAGTCTCGTAGATATTATTACAAAAACTGCAGTGAAGTAGCATCTATTTGTTTAATTTTTTTGTGTACATGTTTTAACACGGGCTGCACAGTGGAACAGTTTGTAGAACTGCTGCCTTGCAGTTAGAATGTTTGCATGTTCTCCCTGTGCATTCCTGGGTTCTCTCTGGGTACTCTGGCTTCATACCACTGTCCAAAAACATGACTAATTGGCATTTCTAAATTGTCCTTAGGAGTTTGTGGGTGCATGGTTGTGAGTCTCTGTTATGGCAGGATAATTCTCCCATACTCTGTGTTGTCCTGTGATTGGACAACTGGGGACCTCTCCAGGGCAAACCCCGCTTTTGACCATAAACTGCTGGAGATGGGGACCAGCCTCACTGCGACCCTGACGGGTGAAGCGGGAGAAAATGGATGGATGGATGTTGTAACACTGCTAGATCCCTGCTGCAGTTGTGTCAACCTGAGTTTATACACAAACCAGAACATTCTGTTAACCATTTTTTCCAGTAAAGTTTTGTTTTCATCACTGTCACTTTCAAGTTTACAGTAAAAACTCAGATTATTATTAACCCATCCAGATTTAGGTTTAAACCAGTGGTGCCCAAGTGAAGTCCTATGCTTCGACTTTTAGATTAATGCTCCTCCAACACACCTGAATCAAACAGTTTAATTCCTCAAAGCCTTTTAATTTCTGATATACCTTGTAACTAACCATTCAATTCAAACCCCATTCATTTCATAGTGCCAAATTACAACATATGTCAAGGTGCTTTACAGAGACAATTTAATTCAACCAATCAGATTGGTTACAAGGTTTCTACCTATTAAAAATATTGCACTGTCTACCCGGAGAAAACTAGAAATCTTTGCAGGTTTTAGTCCTCCCAGATGAGCTTGTGGTGACAGTAGACATTAACCTGCATTGTGTCGTTGACTTTACAGAAATCCCTCACAAGCATGCATGTAGTGACGGCTAAAAAACCTCCCTTTTAACAAGAAGAAACCTCCAGAACAGGCTTAATCTGAGCTGCCATCTGCTGTGGCTGACTGGGGATTCCACAGAAGCAGACATACAAAACGAACATAGAGACACTGATCCATAAATACTTTCCATATTAGCAAAAATAACGGGAAACTAGCTCCATAAGTGGCTCTGTCAAGAAAAGACGCAATTATGAAGATGAGGTTTGAGAAAGTTTTCACGTCAAAAAGGATGAAAGAGGTCACATACAATTAGTCACAGTCAAAGCGGAGCTGTGTTTTGGAGAGAAACAGGACTATGCACTGATAAACACATCCAGCAGCCCGGATGATATTTTCACTCGATGATGGTGTCACAGCCAAATAGGAAAAGATCAGATAAAGCTACTATGGGGAGAAAAGGGAAAGAGTGCATAAAGTTTGGTGTTGATCTAACAAATACTTCAGAATTGGAGAACCGTGATAGAATGAAGCAGAATAATGAAAAGTAGTCCCTATGTCCTCCAGCGGTCTAAGCCTAAAACAGCATAACTATAGAGATAGCTCAGGATAACCTGAGCCACTTTAACTAGAAGCTTTATGAACGTTTTAAGCCTTGCCTTAGACTTACAGTTTCAAGTTGGTAGAAAAATCTGATAACTGAAAGATCTGCCTCTAGTTGTACTTTTAGAAATAAAAAACTAAACCATTAGTAAACCTGCAGATTTAGGCAAGGCAAGGCAAATTTATTTGTATAGCACAATTCAATACAAAGACAATACAAAGTGCTTTACATGATTAAAATAAAGGAAGATAAAACAGAATCAAAGCAAATAGAAAAAAATAAAATAAAAAATACAGAAACAAAAAAGAATAATAAAAACAGTTGGACTAAAGAAAATATGTTTTAGTTGAACTGTTTAACTAGAATAGTCGAAGGCAATCCTAAACAAATGTGTTTTTAGTCTTGATTTAAAGGAACTCAGGCTTTCCGCACTTTTACAGTTTTCTGGAAGTTTGTTCCAGATAAGTGGAGCATAGGAACTAAATGCTGCTTCTCCATGTTTAGTTCTGGTTCTAGGTATGCAGAGCAGGCTGGAGCCAGAAGACCTGAGTGGTCTGGAGGGTTGATACACTGATAGCAAGTCTGTGATGTATTTAGGTGCTAAGCCATTCAGAGATTTATAGACTAACAGAAGTATTTTAAAGTCTATTCTCTGAGATACAGGGAGCCAGTGGAAGGACTTTAGAACTGGGGTGATATGCTCTACTTTCTTAGTCTTAGTGAGGACACGGGCAGCAGCGTTCTGGATGAGCTGCAGCTGTCTGATCCACTTTTTAGGCAGACCTGTGAAAACACCGTTGCAGTAATCAATAAGACTAAAAATAAACGCATGGATCAGTTTTTCCAGATCATGCTGAGACATTAGTCCTTTAATTCTGGAAATGTTCTTCAGGTGATAGAAAGCCGACCTTGTAATTGTCTTTAAATGCTTTTGGAGGTTCAAGTCTGATTCCAGCACTACACCTAGATCTCGGGCCTGATCAGTGGTTACTAGCTGAAGCGACTGAAGCTGTGTGCTAACTTTAGATCTCTCCTCTATTGGTCCAAAGATTATTACTTCAGTTTTGTTTTTATTCAGTTGAAGAAAATGATGGCACATCCAGGCATTGATTTCTTCTAAGCATTTCCTCAGTGCTTGAATTGGTTCATAGTCACCTGGTGACATGGTGATGTAAAGCTGTGTGTCGTCTGCATAGTTATGGTAGCTGATGTTGTTGTTTTTTATTAACTGAGCGAGAGGGAGCATGTAGATATTGAATAGGAGGGGACCCAGGATGGACCCTTGGGGAACCCCACATGTGATTGGGTGTGTCTAAGGTGGGCGTGAGTGTCACTAAGGTATGAATGGGAGTCATTCTGGCGCGCTGAATTTATGAATGAGGAAGCGGGTGCGCCGGTGGTGGTCGTAATTTCTGTTGACCGTGCTATATTGTCGCTTTAATTTTGGCATCATAGAATGGTTTAGCCTGGTCAGTATGTGTCAGTCAATGTAAAGTCTGGATTATGACGGCCAAATGGAATAAATTGATGATTGCAAATACAAGAAGTGGCTTGGAGTGTTTTGAAGCGCGCGTCTGACAGATCATGAAATCACCGCGTTAACCCAGTGCGGCCCTCTACAACACCGCTGGTCAGCCGCACATCTACCCAGGATGGACCCTTGGGGAACCCCACATGTGATTTTTGTCATCTCTGATATAAAGTTGCCTACTGACACAAAAAAGTCCCTGTCCTTTAAGTAGGATTTAAACCAGTTGAGAGCTGTACCAGAGAGGCCGACCCAGTTTTCCAGGCGTTTTAACAGGATGGAGTGATCTACAGTATCGAATGCTGCACTGATTTTGAGTGAAATGCTCTGTTAGAAAATTAAGGGGGAAAAGTTCATACAATTTTTTGGGGGGGCTGCTTGACTTTAAAAAAACAACATTTAATATTTATAACATTTTTAAAAATATTACTATTGAATTGATCTACTGTATATACTTTTGACCTATTCTCCTTGGTTCTGTAGCTCTATGACTTAAGAGCTGATAGAGTCTTTGCAGGGAGCTGCATTTCAAGGGTATCTCAGGGGTATGAATAGTTTTGGGCTCAACTTTACAAGAATGCAAATGTTGCCAATTCTAAATAATAGCAGGTTAATTAAAATGCTGTTTGCAGAGCTGCATGCTGTCGAGCTCTATTTTTAGAGCATGACCTGCAGGCCGAACACGGTCTCTGAGGGAGCCTCTGCTCTAGGCGTTAAATCATTTTGCTGTGTTACTGGTTACACATCCCATTCATTGGAGCTTTAACTGGTTTTCTGTGATTAATAGTTAATTGCCTCAATCAATATCCCTTTGTCTATGTGGGAAAGATGTTGCAACCCAGTGAGCTAAAAAGCAGCATCCACAGAGTTTTTCTTTAGGTAAATTTCTTTACTCAGCAGGTCTTTAATAGCTCGCAAGTATTACTCAGCGGTCTGTGTTCTCTGAAGCCACATCCTGCTGTCCTTATTTCTTTTTTTTTTTTTGCAGGTGATGACAGTCCTGTCCTACGAGCGACTGGCTGAGCCCAGGGTGGTGCAGTGTGCCCAGAACCTTGACAGTGGAGGATAGGGCTGCAGGACACAGGATGGATGGCGAGCAGCAGAGGGTGAAGATGGACGCCTCTCACTTCACAGAGAATAAATCCAAGTTATTTTCAAAAAGAAAGCGTATGAATGTGGAATAAAAACCATCAAAACTCTCCTTATTTGAAGCTTTGCAAACGTCCTCTGCTACCAGCCTGTATTAGAACCACTAATTCAAATTACTGTTAGACTATTAATTAGATTTTACACAAGGGGGCACCATTGCTCTCATGTTGACTACTCAGAGGCATAATTAGAGATGAAAGCTTTTCTCTTTTTTTCTAAAGCAGATCTATTTATGTTTGCAGGTATCAGTGGAAATAAAGCAGTTGTTTTTTTGTTTTGTTTTTGCTTTTTCTTTCTCTCTGTGCGACCCATGTATCAGAATGTGGTTTATTCTCTTCCTGTGAAGAGGGAAGCTCACTCTGACACAATGAGCGCAGCAATGGAGTTGTCAACATCTTAGCAGCTTCACTTCAAAAAAAAAAAAAAAAAACCTGACAGAAGGAGAGGGTCAAAGACAGTGATTCTTCACAGATTTATGGATCCCTTTATCGCTTTAAAAAAAGGAAAAACAAGACAAAAAGGCTTTGTTATAATTAAAGCATCTTGTTATCCCTATTCCCTCTTCTTCAGCTGGCACATATGAGACACTCATGAGGTAAAACTAAATCAAATAAACTTGCTAAATTACTAACTTTATCTTCTAACTACAGGAAGAGATTAAAATTTTAATGGCATCCATTTATAATTTACAATTTGACAAGGTGTGAGTAGTGTATAGTCAGCTGTTCTTGCCTGTATTCTCCTCTAGGATGTGCTGCCTGCTACACATCAGCAGATGAGAGAGGAATGCTGTAAGCACCATCAAGGCATTGTAGATTCTCTTTGTAGAAACGAGTTGCGGGTTTGGCCAGTTTCTGTGTTTTTGCATAATTGCAGATAAGGCTCAGTAACCTTTCCAGTTTTCCACGCTCAGCATGTGATGTTTGCCTTTCTAGAGGCTTTTTTTTTTTTTTTGCCTGAAATGGAAATTCTAATCTCTGGGACTCAAGGACATAATATATATAAGTACTTTTATGCCCTGATCAGCGTATTGAGGTGCTTGACATTTCCAGGGGAGATAACAGAGTGCACGGATTCAGGTCAGGCCAGAATTGACTCACTTTGAACAGCAGCTCTGTCTTCTTGGATGAATCTCTTCTTTTATGTTTTTCCACTAACTAAAACATACATTTTTAAAGCTAACCGGAAATTTTAATCTGCGGGGATTTATTTTTCATTTGGATATTTATGAGTAAACAAGCAGAGATAGAGAGAGAGAGGGAAAACCACAGCTAGATAGCAGCGCATGAAAACGTTAAACTCAGACAAAAACACACTTCCTGCGAATAAGAAGTTAATGTTGAGCTTTTTTTCAGGTCTCAGGGGTTTTGTTGCTGCAGCTTTACTCACTCTGCTATGACAGAAGCTTAAGGTAGTTAACAAACCTTGGATTCATCTTGCAGCTGAGCAACATCACTGCTGAGGTTTTTCTTCTCTATTCTGTTACAGTTAGAAAAGATTTTTGTGACTAAATAAAAAGCAATGCAATGTCTCTAAAGGCGGTATGGGGTGTTTTTTTTAGTTTTTTTTATATCACCCCAAACGAAGGAAGACATAAAGAGGTTGGAGGCCCTGTGCTTTTACTTGAAACATACCAGCCAACTCAGCATCCACTGTGATAAAATTTTTAAAGATATACAGAACAACCATTTGATGTAGGGGCAACCAATTATTTCTGTTAGCCAAGGACAAGCGTGCGTCGCTATGGAGATGGGACCGTGCAAAGGGGGAAGTTTAGATGGCAAAGCCAGGGAAGAGTGGACGGGGAGGATGTTTTGGTGGATCAGAGCGTTGGAACATGTTACTGCGATGGAGACGAAGCAGGAAAAAAAACGGTGCAGTAATTACCATTCGCTGCAGCCGGTCATACCTTCCCCTGTTGGGAGGAACATTTCAACATATTGTGCTATTATAAAGACAATAACCAGAGCTGATTCTGCTGCTGCTTTTCCACTTATTTTAAAAGCTCACATTGTTTTCTGTCATCTCAGGTCAAATGAAGTCAGCTTCACTCTGAAATCAAAGCTTTGGGGACTAAAAGAAGAAAGTTGGGTTTATATGAAGTAGGTTCTGCAGAAAAGTTGTAAATCACTGTATTTTTTAAACCTTCTATAGATAAGTATTGTATTTCTATTAGTTTTGATAAAAGAAAAAAAAAAGCCTGGCCTAATGGTTTGTTAAAGCTGAGCCCAAAGCGCATATTTCTTCTATTGCATTATAATTGATCATCTTTTAAGTGGTTTTAACACCAGTCTGTAGCCCATCACAATGTACTGTAAAACATGTTAGGTTTATTTGGAAGGTTAGAATAAATCCATAAACAGCATTTATTTTCTGTTTGCTTTTTTTTTCACACTGCCTTACTTTACGGAAAATAAAACAGAACTCACAAATCACCAACGTGTTTTTTTGCACATTATTTCACTTAGGAAGGGAACTGTTACACTGAAGTATGGATCTCTGTTGAGGTGATTGTTATGGAAAGCTCTGGGTTTAAATCTTGAAGTTCCAAAAAGTTAAAGTAAAAAAAAACAAAAAAAAGACAATGGACTTTGTTTTCCAAGTTTGAAGACGTTTCGCTTCCCAAACAGGAAACTTTTTCAATTCGAAATGTCCGGATTAGCATTTAGTTCCAAGTGAAACGTCTTCAAATTTAAAAAAAACAAAACAAAGTCCAGTGGTTTGTTTTTTAACTTTAACTTTTTGGAATGACTGTTTCCTGGTTGACTGAGAATCTCCACCAGCATCTTACCCCTTGAAGCTTTCTCTCTCCGGTTCTTTTCTTTAGAAGAGATTACTCAGAACAAACTCTTTAAATAACTTCATAATGTGTATGTATTAAATAACCGTGAGACAGGAAAATAGATTCTCATAGAAATTGTAATCTTACTCAGATCAGAGAAGTTGCAGAAGGTAATGCTTAACAACCAGCAGTGTTGTAAAAAGTACACACATTTGTTACTTAAGTAGAAGTATAGATACTGCAGTTTAAAAACACTCTGGTAAAAGTTGAAGTATCAACTTGATCGATTTACTCAAGTAAAAGTGAAAAAGTATGTGCTCCAAAAACTACTTAAAGTATAAAAGTATAAAGTAACCTTAACCTCTTTAATAACTCAGAATGCATAAAATTCCACCGGTAAATTTTTACCAGCAGGTGGAGCCATTGCGCGCAGCTCCAAGCTGACACCAAATTTTCCAAACCCCACAGCTCTGGAACCGTTGTAGCTATAGAGGTCTGGAATTTTCTGCATTTGTGGTTGACATGATGTAGAACAAATATAATACAATACAACCTGCTTTTTCTCGAGAATGTCTTTATTACTTTTATTCAAAAAAGATCTATCATTTCCGAGAATAAAAAAACAACAACTTTGATTCATGTTTGAACTGATGCAGGCCTGTGTTCTACTTACCCAGTTTTAATTGCAAAATAGGTATGCAAAATAGGCGAGGATTACCCAAAATTAGGTGCATGTTAAGAGGTAAAAAAAAACAAAAAAACGTCAGATGCCACTATATGAATTGGAAGCTCAATAAAGCCAAGGATGAGGAAGGTCTTGTTGGTCTCCGTCTCCCGATACGCTCTCGCCTGTGTCCGACCTTTCAGACATTTCAGCATCTTTTTCTGAATCCCACATTGTAGCATGGCATAGACAATTCACGTTAGCAGTTTGAAGAACACCTGCTTGCTTCTGATGATTTCCTTTAGCTAACCAGTGAGTGTTTGCGTTCTATGACTCATCCACTCACACTAGTTTTCACTAGATGTGGGTGGAGCCAATGATCTGCATTGGATGGAGCACATGACGGGAAATAAATATTTATAAACATTAAACCGAAGCTATGAGTAACGAGTAACATTTGTTTTAAAAATGTAAGGAATAGAAAGTACAGATACTTGTGTGAAAATGTAATGAGTAGAAGTCAGAAATAGGAAGCAAATTAAGTAATGGAGTAAAGTATAGATACCTAAAAAGCGTACTTAAGTACAGTATGAAAGAATTTGTACTTTGTCACTTGACACCTCTGCCAACTGGGCTCACATCTCCTGAAGAGGGCATGATTCACAGTTAAAGAAGCATTTTATACAACTCTAGTAAGTAGCCACATCATCAAATCATTACATAATACAAATTTGCAGATGAGGAGACATCCATGGCTCCAGCCTTATCAAAATATTACGCTTTCTTCTTAGCTAAAGGACACCGCTCTCATTCCTCTCCCAAATCTTTACCACATACAGAATGAATACGACCTTTTATCCTGACAGAGGAACTGTCCCAATTAGAGAAACTACTTGGGAAAACATTAGTTCTGACACGCAACAAGCAGGTATTACCAGGGCATAACAGACCCCCACATTATCAATTACAATAACTCTAACAGGATGATAGATTCAATTGAAGGTCTCATCTCAGGATCCAATTAAAATAATCCTTAACAAAGTCCCCGATTAAACATTTCCTGTTTTCTTGCTTTGCTTTAGTGAGCCATGTTGTGGTGTTTGTAGTAGCCAAAATGCAGTTTCCCTCTGAATTCCTCAGATTGTAGCTCCGGCTTCTTGTTCATAGCTCCTTCCCTTCACCTTTTGCAGGGTCAACAGGAAAAAACTCTATCCAGGGTAGGAAAGAAGCTGCTGACTGCTGTGCTACAACCAGATAGCCTTCAGCCCTACAGACATCTTTACATGACCGACACCCATTTAGGGATGTCCCGATTCAATTTTAATATCAGAAATTGTTGCAATGTCATCCAAAATAGAAACAAATATCGGAATACATCTGCCTGCATCTAAGATTTCAGATACCAGCAAGCTAATAGAAATACTTGTGTCATGATTTAACTAAAGATCTGACCCAAATGCAGAAGACCAAACAGAGAGACCAGGGAAAAGTTGAACAGGTTTATTTAGTATAATGAGATGAGTCCAGTGCTGCTTTAAACACTGTCAAACCGGAACTGGAAAGTGAGGGGAAGACACTGCGGTTAGTTCAGGCTCAGTGGGGAATTAGATTCTTCGACTTAAAGAGGAGGAATAGGTTGAAGTTTACGTTTCCAGAAAAAGGTGTCCTTTATGGAATCCAGTCTGTGTGGGATGTTCCAGTGATTGTCCTGTTTGATGGTCGGTTTACCCACCATCAAACAAGACAGGGTTTACCCAGACTGCGGTTGTTCCTTGGTGAGAAGCTGACTGCCACTTAGATTTCCTGCGGTACTTGAATACGTTATTGTGGAGATGAATCCCCTGCTCAGAAAGAAGCCCCAGCCAATCCTTGGTGGGGGAAGGTTAATCCAAACCACAAACTTGAATCCTCAGCTCAGTTTGGTTCTCAGAAGATCCTTCCAGGGGAGAGAAGGTCCGAAACATCCAGTTTGCAGGATGACTTCCTGCCGAGAGGTAAAGACAAAAACAGCAAGATTAAAACTCAGGTAAACAAAAAACTCAGTTTAACTCAGCAAACTCAGCTTGGCTAGAGTTCCCAAAACTGGCAAAACAAAAAGGATTTTTTTCCTAATGTTGTTTTTCTTCTTTTTTTTCCACATTAGTGTTATGATCTGCCGTTCTGGACCTTTTGGTTCTCAGTTATGCTTTGATTTATGTCATCCTGTGTTGTTGCCAAACCTTTTCATTTCTTTCAGTTATCTTTTAAATCTATTTTTTTATGTGTATTTATTTTTTGGTCTAGTTTTTCACATTTATTGTTTCTATCATCTTTAGATTATGCTCCCCAATTACAAATTAGTTTTCTAGTTGATCAAGTCTGTTTCCCATAGTTCATTTTTTCCTTCTTGTCTCATCTTGGTTCCCAGTTACTCTCCGTTTCCCCCTAGTGCCGCCTTCCATCTTAGTTTCCTTCTGGTTCCTTCTCTGAACACCTGTTACCACTTAGATAATTACTTAGATCATTGTCCTGTTAGTCTCCTCCTCAGTGTATATATATCCCTCCTCTGCAGTTTGTCTTCGCTGGATTGTCGTCATTACTTCATTACCTTCTGTGCTCTTCGCTGGTCTGATTCCTGTCCCAGTTCACTCTGGATTTATCCTGCTCTTACCATTTCCACCAATAAATCTCCAAAACATCAGCAGCCTCAGTCTCTGCACTTGGGTCTCCATCTAACCTCTACAAACCTGACAATTAAGGGTTTAAAAACGCGATGAAAATGATTAAATGCAATCTATATTCCTCTGCAAGGCTTGTTATTTTGCCTGTCATATTATTTTGTTTTGTAAATCTAGAGTTTTTTCCTCACAAATAAGTTTTATTTTATCCT